>NC_133389.1:157066759-157369790 GCF_047511655.1 Castor canadensis | reverse complement strand
AAGATTGTTTGCCCTAATCTCTGGAATCTGTGCTCATGATATGACATCACTCCACTCATTCTGTCATGTTACATGGCACAGTTGAATTTAAAATGGTGAGATTATCTAGGTGGGTCTAATCTAATCACAGTTACCTACAAAAGAGGAGAACTTTCACTGGCTGGGAAATCAGAGATCTGAAGGATGAGAAGAATCAACAAATTGTTGCTAATTTAAACATGGAAGGGCAGAATTGAGAAGGAATTTAGGACGCCTTGAGGGAATTCAGGAGGCCTAAAATTATTGATGGTAATAGAAACCACCAGCATAAAAATGGGAACCTCAGACCTAAGGCTGCAAAGAACTGGAGTCTGTCAACAACCTAAGAGATCTTGGAACAGGATTCTTTATCAAGGTTTTTAGATAGAAGATCCCAGCCCAAAGTGGGCAACACCTTGATTTCAGTCTCATGAGAGAGACCCTAGACAGAGAACCCAGAAGCCCGTCAGACTTGTGACCTTTATAACTATGAGGTAATTAAAGGATGTTGTTTAAAGCTACTCAGTTTGTGGAAATTTGTTAGGCAACAATAGAAAATGAACACAGACTCCAGCAGAAAAATGGGCAAAGGAAATGAACTGTTTCTATAAATTGGATCTTGAATGTCCCCAAAGGCTTATGCATTAAAAGTTTGACCTCCAGGGTGGTGCTTTTTGGAGGTGATGGAACTTGTAAAAGGTAGAGTCTAGTGGGAGATCTTTAGGTCATTGGGGCATGCCTTCGAAGCGGACTTTGGGACTCTGGATCTTTCATTCTCTCATTTTGCTTTGTGGCTCATGATGTAAGTGGTTTTGCTCCTTCATGCACTCTGACCATGATGTGCTGCCTTGTTACAGTCCCATTATAATGGAACTAGTTAATCGTAAACTGAAAAAATACCTTGTATGAAAATGGAAAAATGAGACATGTTGAAACTATTCCAGGAGAATGATGGAGGAAGTGAATTCAACTATGATATATTGTGAGAACCTTTGTAAGCGTCACAGTGTACCCCCAGTACAACAGTAATAGGATAATTTTTTAAAAATTATGTTAAAAAAATAAACCTTTATCTTTATAAGTTGATTATCTCAGGTATTTTATCATAGTGACGGAAAGCTGATGAACACATTATCCATAGAAAAGAAAATTGAATGACCAATAGATATATAAAAGGCATTCTTTACATTAATTAAAGAAATGAAAATTGAAACAATAGCAAGATCTGACTTTTCCAGCTCTCAAATTAACATAGATTTCAAAAAGTTGTAATTCTCCACATCACAAGCACGAAGCCCTGAGTTCAAACCCCACCCAGGGGGAAAAAATAAACTTCATCTAATTCTCCACATCAGTAGGTGTGCAGTGGAGCAGACACTCTCAGATGCTACAAGGGTGCACAGTTGTTCTAACCTTTCTGAAAAGCACCATGCCTAAATATATGAAAAGCCTCAATAATGCTCCTACTCATTGACCTAGCAATTTCTCTTCTAGGAATCTATTCAAAGGAACTGCCAAGAAATAAAGTTAGTGTTCAAAGATGCTCAGTATAACCTGGGTTAGAAAAGAATCAGCAGTAAATGCCCAATAACAGGGAAACATTAAATTTTGATACCATTCAAAGAGATGACGTTATCCAAACATTAAAGGCTACTTATGAAGGATCTTAATAGTGTGGAAAGGTGTCACCAATTATTGCTAAGAGTGGGGAAAATACAATAGAAAACTGTATCTACTGTATCTCAACTGTGATTTTATTTTTAAGGGTCTACATAGGAAAAGGGCTGAAAAGGCCAAAATGGGGCAGTGCTTTTTCCCCCCACTGGAGATTGAATAAGTATTATTTATTTTACCTTTTATTCTTTTCTGTATTTTCAAAATACTAAACAATATACTTGTACTACTTTTTTTTATAATCACAGAAGTCCATAAGCGTTTTTGAAGATTTCTACTTTGTAGGGAATAAAATGAATCTAAAACATTGTTCAAACGATGGAGATGGTAACATTAAAAAATGTGTCAGAAAGTTTTTTTAGAAAGTAATATGAAGTAGAAACAAATATTACTGGAAAGATCGAAAATAAAGTTGGGTGATGTTTCTTGATGAGGCAAATAATGAAAGCTTCTGAGTATCAGAAAGTGGAAAGACTGCTGAATGTCAGACAGAAATAATAGAAAAAGAAGACACATGACTGAATTTTCATTAAAAGTCCTTTTCTCTTCCTCTCTTCCCCTTCCCTCTTCTCCCTTCTCCTCCCTTTTTGTGTCCTCCCCTCTGCTTCCTTCCTTTCCCTCTTCCTCTCCCTTGGTCTTCCTCTCCCCTCCTCCCCTTAGGGTCTTGCTTATGTAGCTCAGGCTGTTCTGGAACTCATGATCCTCCTGAGTGCTGGGATTATAGGTCACCACCCCTTGTGTCCTTGTTTTCTCATAGATTAATGGATTTAAGTTTAAGGTTATACACCCAGCTTATTTATACAAGTGGAAAACAAGGGACTGTGAAGAATATGTAACCATTTACTAAAAAGAAAAGAGCTTTGTATGTTAAGACTAGGAAAAACCAAGTTGTACTGAGAACACCCAAAGCCAATATTAATTGAACATTTATCAGAGACTTGACAAACTCTAATTCTAGTTTGATCTAGCATGTAGCTGTTTCAAAAGACTTGACGTCAAGTCGTTCATTTATATATTTAAGAAGCAACCAGGTAGATGGATACTACTTTAATTACTAGTTTCAGAAGACCTGCTTTTAATAGGATCCTGGAACAGGTTGGATCATTTGGGCAGAGGTTTTAGGATTCTCCACCTCCAGATAGTTTCTAGGAGCACCAAGCAGTGGCTGCTTCTTTTATTTTCCCACTGGCTTCCCAATCTATTTTAACTTCACTCTTTTCTCCCATTGATTTTTTTTCTTTTCTCCCTTTTAAAGTGGATTTGATGTCTGGTTCATAATAAGGAGCTGAATTATTTTCTAGGTTCTTATGTAAGCCAAACAATCCAAAGAACTTAGTAGTAAAAGTGTGATAAAAATGACCACCAACAATAAAGTCCATGCTCTGTTTGTTCTTATTTCATTGGCTACTGTGTACCATAATAAACACTGAAAAACCCACAAAACTTATCCTTCTGCTGACAGGTAGAAGCATTATTTGGTTCATGACATACTCTTGCCAATGTTGATGGTAGTGAATTACGAGCAAAACCAAAATCAGAATATAGATACCATTGCATTGAGATGTCAGGCTTGCTGTTTTCATTAACATTTAGTTTATTTTTTTCACATGCTCTTTAATAGTTAATTTGAATTATGTGTTTCAAATGGGATTCCCCAATTATATGCTACACTTATGAGTGTGGTAGAGATTTATTTATCCACTTATCTTGAGTACTGTAGCTAATTTATAATTCAGTTCTAACTAAAACTATCTTGTTCTGAATTATCAGTTTACCTGCAGACATTTAACTAATTGGAAAGTTGTTAGATATTCACTTCAGTTTGTGGTCTATAGATGTGATTATAAATTTTGATTTCCAATCACAGAACAGGGAACATATAGGTTAGAAAACATCAGAAATGTAGCCAGCAGTTTTCATAGTCCAAGAAATTAGCTAAGTGATCACTCCCACCTGTTCTTGATTCGTGTTTACCAGCACTTAAACTTTTCCAGAGCAATTTCTCATCCACCTTCAGGGATCCATTTATTCCTTCATTCAACAAGAGAAGATTGAGCATTTGTTTTGTGTCATAGCACTGTACTTGGAGTCAGGAATATAACCTTGAATAAGACAGACACAGTTCTTGCCTTCATGAAGCTTATAGGGGAGACATGAAGCTTTTTGGGGAGATAGATGAGTAAAATCACACTCATTTAAAATAGTGTGATTGCTTCTTGGCCTCTTGGCTAAGATCAAGTGTAAAATAGTGTGAGAAGTATTATAATGGAGGAAATCAGGGTGCTATGGGAGAATATGAGAATATGAAAGGCATTCAAAATGGACCTGGAAGGTCAGAGATGGGTTTCCTCAGCATAGACATGAAGTCTGAATTAGAATTAGCCACTTTGGGGGCAGGACACATAGGGAGGAGATGGTAGTGGTGAAGGAGATAAGGATGATGGTGGTAGAAGGATGTGTTCCAGGCAGAGGAAATAGGATGGTTAAGAAAGCATGTAGCTGATTCTCATCTTTATAAATTCCTTATAATTAGATACAGAGTGGGTAGGGGTAGAGAGGGAGATTCAAGAGGTAATCCCAGGAAGGCAAGTGGCCACGAACTCTTCCAGGTAATGTTAAGGAATGTATGATTTATCCAGAAGGAAGCAGAGTTTTAATTTTACAAAGCCCCCTTGGTTGCAATGTGGTGAATGGATTAAAGGAGGATTAGAATGAAAGAAAAATGACTGTGGTGATGACTGAACTAAGGCAGTAGAGGTGGAGGTAAACGGATAGATTTGGCAGGTATTTCAAAGGGAGAATTCGTATGACTTGCTAATTTGGAGTGATTGCGATTGAGGGAGACAGAGAGCCATGGTGGATGTGCATCTTTCTGGGGTGAATGATGAAGTTGTTCACTCTGTAGCAATTCGGGAGAAGGGACAGGTTTGAGGGTAAGATGTGGAGTTTGTTTTTGTGCATCTTAAAAAGTAGGGGACATACAAAAGGCAGTTGCATATATGAGCATAGCACTCAGAACATGGATTGCAGCTGAAGCCACAGGAATGGAGATTACTTGGGGAGGGCAAAAGAGGAGCTAAATTATAAGAAAAACAGAAGTACTACATTTGTAATCTGGGCACAGGATGGGAGCCATAGAGAAGAGTGTGAGGAGCATCCAGAGATGAAGGAGAAATGCCAGAGACGTTGGTAGATTCATGAGAGCAATGTAGAGACTGGGTCCCACCGCTGAGTGGTTAGTCAGATGTCATGTGCAGTCTCCTGTATTTAACAACATAGAAATTGTTGGTGACCTTTGCCAACAATTTCAGCTGGAGCAGAACCAGACTGTTTCTGTGGGGCAAATGAATGGATGGTAAGAAATGGAGTCTGAAGACTCTTCTCAGAAATTTAGTTGTCAAGGAAAGGAGGAGCACCCTAGATGTAGAGGAGTTTTCAAGTCAAAAGAGGATTTTATTTGTGTTCTTTGAGAAGAAGGACTCCTTTTAAATCATGCAGTATTTGCATCACTGAATTCCTCCATACCAAGACCACCAAAAGAGCAGCTCTGCTTCCTTGAATAATGCAGGAGGAAATAATTGAATAAATTAAAACCTTATCTAAGAGCTTCCTAAACTTATGGCTATTACCACTCTCTCTACTAGTTTGTTGGTTTAAAATGGGAGGAGATCAAAATGCATGTGCTGACCTTTTCCTTGGTACCAAACAGACACTCTGGACATTTTGTACGCTGCTTTGGGGTTCATAAATAACTAATTACATTATTTGACTTACACTTAAAACTATCTTTGAAAGTGAGGCAGGAATCTATATTTGCCCTTCGGTGTAGACAAAGTAACTGAAATTTAGGTTCAAGTGGCTTGCCCAGACTCACTCTTCTGGTAGTCGTATATAGATGATTGAGACTCAAGTCTAATAATGCTAGATATTATGGTCCAGTAGTAGTTGTCATTCACTGAAAGATTACACGTGCTATCTGTATTTCCAGTGTAGTGTGACTATATGAAACCTAACATATCATATTGTGATAGATTTTAAATAAGACTGAAAGTTGTGGCTCAATTCAGCTATTTTGTTTAAACTTCATATATATTGATATTTGTTCTCCGTAGTCAAGTTAACTTTAGAAGGAGGCAATTTATTTGAATATTCCTTAGTAAAAAATATGTTTGAATTATCTGTAATAACATCCACTTTAAAAATATTTCTTTTAGTTCTTTTGCTTGCATTTCTTTTAAGCAAGCATTTTTTTACAAGTGTTTCTATTTATTGACTAAATGAAAAATGATGTCTTAGGGAAACATTAGTAAAAGATTTGGGCAATTAGGACTATGTAAACATTTGCAAAAGCACTTGTTTGGCCTAAATGAAGTCAGTTATTATACCCTTGCAAACAGAGCGAGTAATGCGTCCAAGGTCACGAAGAAAATTGAGGTTAGCTATTTAGTTAGAGAACAACTTTTTACTCTGTTCAGGAGCTTCTCACTTACCATTCCCTTAGAGAATTTACAGTGACACAATAGGATTATTGAAGAAATATATTTTTTGATTAATTAGGTATCAACTATTTCTCTGGATGTAAGATGATATTTATCAGTTAACACTCTGGGTCATAGGATTAATAAACAGAAAGACTTAAAAATTTTTTAGTTAAAATTGCTGGTATTTGACAAAAATTTGCAGCACCATATGTGTAAAGTGTTAGCATATTATTTCAGGACAATTAATTTGTTTTGAATTGTCATATGGGACTGTCTTGATTCTATTCACTGGCTGTATTACCTTAGACAAGTTGCTTCACCTCTTTAAATCTCAGTTTCCTTGTCTGTGAAGTGGTAATGACAATAATAGATCTCTAATAGGGTTGTTGCAAGAATTTAGCAACATAATTCAAGGAAGGGCTTAACATAATGTCTACGCTTTAGTAAGTACTAAATAAATATTAGCTATTTATTATTTAATCTTGGTCTTGACTTCGGAGTAATATTTTGTTTTTAACCATTTCATTAAATACATCATTCCACCTTTAACATGGGTCCATCCATATTGAAGGAAGGCTCTGCACAATGTTTATAAAGAATTTAGTATAGAGGTAGTAGTACTTGAGAATGGGCCAGCTATTTGAGTTCCATCATTAGAATTATATACATAATGTGATAGGATGATGATATCATCCTAATATCAGATGAAATCAATCAGAGCCCTATAATTCAACTCCAGAATGTTTACACATTGCAGAATTTTGTAAAAATCCGTTTTGTACTAATTTTAATGGTCAAGATTTGGGAGATGAAAATATAGGTCCTACTATTCTTATCCTTCATACTTTTAAAACTTTCCTCTGTCCTATATGATGGGCAGAGATTTTTCTGGCCTTCTTGTTGTACACAATTAAATAACAAAGATTCATTTTATTATTTTGCCTTATCTTTGAGGTCAGAGACAGTGTTTTGTCTGTCTTTGCCTACCTTGCTTTCTTCCTGACTAAATTTGTCAGAGGCTAATTAGTAGCCAAGGTCACTGTTACAAATTAAGTCCAAAAGGGAGAGAAGGGGTCATGGATGCAGACTATCACCAGTGATATATCTGTCATTTCAAACAAGAGATGAGTCACCTTTTGCTTAGACATGATCAGTGGTCTGGTAGTCTAAGGATACCATTTGACAAAGGTCCAGCCTCACTTTTAGCAGGTCCAAGTGTAATATAGAAAGAAAAAAATGAGTCAATTACTTCTCATGTACATTTACTCTAAGTACCCGTAGGACCTAGCTTAACACTGTGTGCTCCTCCATAATTGGGTGGTTGTTTTGAAGGTTGTAAAATACCTCCCTTCTGCTAATCAGCTGTAGTGACCTAAAGAGTTAAAGTCAATAGAAAGTGAATCATTCATTTCCCTGACATACTGGCCTTTCTTCTGTTGAACAGAATGTTTGTGTGGGTCAGAAAGCCTTGAGCAGTTTCTGAAGAAGAGCTTTGCATCCCTTTCTTCTATGTTAATTCATGTAGAGCTCACTGTTTGATGGGAACTCTGCAGCATTATTGTAGGATCATCTTTGCAGAAGCAGTATTTCATTTCTGCATCAACTATGATGGTTCTGCTTATATGTTTGTTTCCTTTGTCTTTGGTTTATTTCTGAAGTCATCTGTGTATACATATCGTTAGCATTTAATTGTGTCCTTAATACTCTTTATTGTCCCTTGGTTAGTAATGATTCCTTATTTGTAGTCTCATAACACCTTTTGTATACTTTTGTTAAGGTACTTTTTATACTTGTTTCTGTGTCTGCTTCCATTAGCTATTAAGCATTCAAAGAATGGGAGCTGTGCTTTGTGACTCTACCATCTAAACAGTGTTTGGGTACTTGGTCCATCATTTGCAAATACTTATTGAGTACAAAAAGGTTGTATAGTTATGAATCAGGTAGCTTCTAATAGAAATAGTAATTGTTTTAGATTTTGTAAAGAATTTTTGCATATATTATCTGCATTTGTGCTTCTCAACTCTCTAAGGTAGATGGGGGCAGAGATTGACAGGCTTTCTAATTTACAGAGAAGAAGGGCCTAGAGGTCCTGAGTCAGCATGACTTGTTGGTTGTCATTCAGTTTAGAAGACAGTACTGGCACCTGAACCCTTTCCTGGTCTCAGAAACTTATGTTCTGCCCATCGCCACACCTCTGTCCCACTGACCAAACTTAGTACTTAGTGTGAGTGGCTAATGACTCAGATTCAAACTACTTACTCCTTGTTTATGATCTTTCTACCACGAGGGCGCCTATGAGATTTAAGGTGATTTAAAGGGTAATTGAACTTGGGTGGCCCACAGGACTTAGTAATTAGACAGGGATTTCGGGAGCTTCTTTTTCTTCCCTGTGGGACCTTCGGCTGACAATAGATGAGTCATTTTGGTCTCTCTTTCATCATCTTTCCTACTGCTTTACTTACCAGCCTCTTTTGAGATTAGTCTAAGTATTTATTAAAAAGCTCATCAAGCACTTTATAAACCATACTCTAAACCATGCATGTGAAAAATGAGTATTATAGTAAAACCAAACCAATTTCACATAGGTTATGTAAGAAAAGTAAAGGAAACTCCATCCTGTGGTGGGTTTAGAAACACAGTCCCCATTTTTCTGGCTCAAGTATAAGATTCTAAATGGTTATATGAGCTGATGATGTCTTCACATTTGAAGCTGCTTCACTTTTGCAGTGTCTGGCATATTTGGGTCTCAATGGTCTCCTTGGTATGATGTTCCTTGTTGCCCTCTATCACACACATTCAGCCCATGCCAGCTAGCTTGACTTCTATAGTACCTTTATATACCTAGCCAGTTATTCCCAGTTGCAATCATAGGTTGACTAGCAATATGTTTTTTTTTTATAATGGAAGTTTTGCGTTCTTCACCTCAATCCCAGGATAAAGATAATTGGAGCGGTTCCTTTGTTTTTTAATCACCACTCCCTGCCACGAAGGCAAAGAGAGATAGAAAACATCAAGTCTGTAATTTATATATGTGCATAACTAAAATTTGTCTCTGTCAGTTTTATTTCTAAGAGCAGGACATATTGGAATTCAGGTAATTTTAGGAAAATGGGCTTCCCAATTAGAAGCTTTGGTTTTCCAATCCAGTGGTTGACATAGGGGCTTTCAGTAGCAATCTAAGATTTGAAGTATCATGCTTATATTTATTATGGTTTCTGGGAAAACATCCTGTGGCATCAAATGTCTCAATGATTTTGCAGATGGAAAACAATAAACAAGAGCAGAGATACACTGAAAAATGACTGTCAATTGAGGTATTTCAAAGAAAACATCTCATAACTGGAATTAGAAAGATCTTGAGCTAAAGTCACTGGAAAATAAGACCAGCCAAATTGCTAGTATTGTAGTGGGTCACAAGGTAGTTTCTAAGTTCTGCATAGGTGCTTTTTATAAAAGATCTGAGTGAGGTCTTTGCTACCTGATCTTTGCCATGTTTAAATAGCTAAGTAGTTTTCTTTACTAAGAAAAAATTGTAAAGTTTGTCAACATGACGTTATTTAGAAAGTATGTCAAATTTTGCCTAAGTGAGATTATAAAGAATTCAGATATACTTTTGCCAGAAAACTAGTGTGTGTATGTATGTATTTGGCAGATATCAATGCTTTGAAAATATGCTCTTTATTCAGTTATTTATTCAACAGATATTTACTGAGCACCCATTGTGTTTTATCCCCAGTTTCAGGCCCAGTGAGGGTTATAAAAATGGAAAAGGAAGACATGCTACTCTCAAGCTCTTGTAAGTCCAGTAGGTAGGTGTGTTGACCTCAGTCAAGTTACTCAATATTGTTGGCCTCAATTTCCTCATTTTTAAATTAAGGATAATCGTACCTATGTTACACATTGTGAGACTTAAAGACATTAAACACCAGGCAACATACCTGGCACAAAATAGACTTTTGGTAAATTATAATCATCACCATCTCAGAAAGATGAGCTAGCAATATATGTTGAGGGGATGGTATCAAAGACATTCTGTGGCAGTTTAAAGAAAGAAGAGACCACTTAGAATCAGGCATCAAAGAAAGCTTGCAGAAGAAGTGGCATTTGAGTGGGGCCCTGAAGAACGGTTAGAATTTCAACAGATAGCTTAGTGATAACTCCTAGCAAGGGCTTAAAGTTTGAAAAGCAGAAAATTTTGAGCAATAGCATCCTAATTTGGGGAAAAGAGGTGTTTGTGGAAGAAAAGTGCAAAGTTGGATAGGCAGGCTGAGCCAAGGTCATGGAGGGCCCAAAATGTCAGTTAAAGAGTTGAACCTTGGGCTAGAGGTGTGGCTCAAGTAGTAGAGCACCTGCCTAGCAACTGTGAGGCCCTGAGTTCAAACCCCAGTACCCAAAAAAAAAGAGTAGAACCTTGTCAACAGGAGCTTCATTGAAAAATTTTATTTGCTGCTTCTTTCCCAGTGTCCAGCCTGTAGTGGGCACTCAGCAAATATTTACTGAATAAATAACTGAGTGTGATTTTTTAGATACGTTTATCTTAATTTTGCCACGAAGTAGGGCAGTTAGAATTGTCCTACAAATTGTTGGAAACATAGAACCAGAGGTCAGGTCTGGGATGGAGACTGAAGGTAAAAATTTAGGTGTCATGAATTACTGGAATTGTAAGTGTGGTTAAATTGACTTCAGGAGAACATGTAGCTGCAGCCAAAGAGAGCTCAGGCAGTGCCCACATTTGATGAGGAGACCAGTAAGGAAAGGAAGAAGATGGAAACTGAGACTAAGTAGGCACAGTGCCCAGGAGACCCTGGAGAAAACTTTCAAGGAGGGGCTAGGTAACAGCACCAAGAAGGCAAAGGACTTTGAAAAACACTAGCATCTGTGTAATGAGGTTGCCACTAGGTAGCTGTAGAAGAGAAGTTGAGTGGAGTGGGGCCTTATGCCAGGCTGTAAGGTGTAAGTGGGTATAGCTCTCCCTGTGATAATTACTTTCTTCTCCTTTTCCTTTATCACCTTCCTACCTCTCCTCCTTTAATACTGCTTGCTTTTGGAGCATCTATTCAAAAAGACAGTGTGCCCAAACTGTGTATATAGTCTTGATTCCAATTAAATACTGGACAAAAACACATCTAAGTCTAAATTTGCTTTCTCTGAGTTATGAGACCATGATCTTTCCTCTCTCCCTCCCTCCCTCCCTCCCTCCCTCCCTCCCTCCCTCTTTCCCTTCCTTCTTTCCTCCCTCTCTCCCTCCCTCCATCCCTCCCTCCCTCCCTCCCTTCCTTCCTGGGATTAAACCCAGGGCCTCATGCTTCTTAAGCAAGCATTGTACCACTTGAGCTACACTCCAGTCCTTCAGAATTTCCATGAGTATTTATTACTTTTACAATTAGAAAAGAACACTTTACAAATTATTTGTATGAATAGGATACTCATCCTCAAGCATGGCAATAATCTCTTTTATTGGAGTTTGGATACAATGTAGCCATTTAATGTTTGCTCCAAGCCTATGAAAGTAGGATTCCATTGTTGTTTCTAGCTGTGCATCTCATCTCAGCCTGCTGAGCTCTTTTCATGAGGTTCTCTCTGGCTTTCATTTCCTGATCTGCTGCTTGTGGTAACATATTTATGTTGTCTACATGAAGCACCATAAAAAAAATCATAACCTCATGGTCTAGGAAGTCATTTCTCTGGAGTCATATGTTCTTCTGTAGGTCCATGATGTAACTCAGAAAATTTTGTCAGCCATAACCTCAACCAAAGTGCACATGTGAGAACCATGAGTACCATCCTTGTGATCACCCTTGGTTCCCATTTTTGAAAATAGATTAATGGAACAAGTTAACCCTGTGTGTCTTTGGTATTGCAGTTTTCTTCTCAGTCTGTTTGTAATGTGACTCAAGTTATTACAAAGGCACCTACACATCTATCTTTATTGCAGCACTACTTACAATAGCCAAGCTATGGAAACAGCCAAGATGCCCCACTACCGATGAATGGATTAAGAAAATGTGGTATTTATACACAATGGGATTTTACTCAGCCACAAAGAAAAATGAAATTTTGTCATTCACAAGTAAATGGTTGGAAGGGAAGAACATCATCTTAAGGGATATTAGCCAGGCTGGGAAGGCCAAAAATCACATGTTCTCCCTCATATGCAGATTATAGAACTAAAACAAATGCAGTAATATTATTGGACATGGATCACACACTAAGGGGAGAATGAGCACGGGAGGAATAGGGAAAGGGAAGGAAACCTAAAACTTGAATGTGGTTAATGTGCTCACTATAGAGGACTGTGGGGCGGGGAGCACGAGGAGGTGACACCAAACAATGTATATACATGTAAGTAAATGTAAAAACAATAAAATGAAAGAAAGAAAGAAAGAAAAAAAAATCCCTATATGGCCCCAGATTCCTTCAGCACTGATTGAATTCTGATTATAGGTGGAAGGAAGTCAGCTCTTTTGCCATCCAGCTCAGAACAGGCATCTAGCTCTGTGCAGGCAAGCCTAGTGTTATTACTTATATCTGTTTCCACCTCTGTGTAAGAGGGCTGCTATATTTAGCCTGTTAATTAGCCTTGCCTAATGGGCATACAGACAGCAGATTTCCTTGTTAGAAAATAGCAATACACTGATTTTCCATCCTGTTACATCTTGATGCATGCATGGGATTCTTTGAGTTGAGCTCTTTTATTACCACATTGACAAATGGACCTCAACTTCTCTACCTGTTAAATAGGAGGAATACCTTCTTTTACAGAAAAAGGGTATGGATATAAATGTATCTCTAGACCACGGAGTTTGATTGAAAAATAGTGTGTTATAAGTAGTTGGTTGCTGACTTTGCCTTTGTTGTGTGGACTAATCTTTCCAGGGAGCGATCAGAACACATGGTTGTTAAATAAGTGAGGTGCAATGGAGTACTCTTCATAATTACATAGCAATTCACATTTTACAGGCATGTTGTAACAGCTACCTAGAATGATCTTCATGCAAAGAAATTTGATATTAGCAACTTTATTGGATACAGGTAGCTGAGTAAGACACCCAGAGTTTAAATGGTTTCCCAGAGGCCACCCAACAAGTGTGTGGTAGAGCCAGATTTAGAACACTGTTCTAATTAGCTCCTGATTTCCAGCTTTGTGCTAAGGCATACTGCACTGTACCCACACACATTGTCAGAGGAAGAAAAGCTTCACATTTTGACCTGTGTACATATGTTATTACTATTTTTTTAATTAGTTAATTGAAACCCAATGATGGCAAGCTAGTAAGAGACCAAACTCTCTTCAAGGGTTATAGAGCCCAGGGAAAAGAAATTCCAAGAAGAGTAAGGTTGGAAAACGGAGCCTAAAAGGATGAAAACATAGATTGTGTGGGAGGTTAAGTAAGGCACTGTGCCAGTCACGTAGCTCATGCAAAGGAATAACAACACATTCACTCAGTATGTGTTTGTGTAGTGCCTAAGTATGTGTGTGTGTTGTGAGTGTGTGTGACTATTTTATGCACTTGGGATACCTTAGCGAGCACAATGAGCATTAATTTCTGAACTCATAGAGCTTACATTTTAGTGAGGAGAGAGAAAAACACTGAAATTAAGTGGTATGTTAGAGGATGGAAAATGCTTAAGGAAGAAAGGTATCTCAGGTAAGGTGGCCAAGGTTAACATGAGCAGTAATAAGTTATGTTGACAGTATGTAAACCCATGTCATGATGTGATGAAAATGGTGCTTCAACCCAGTGGTCTTCCTCTCCAAAATGTATTCCACACAAGGACCACTTCGATAAAATATCTGACCAGTGTTCCTCAAAACTATGAAGGTCATCAAAACCTGGATTGAAGGTCTGAGAAACTGTTGTAGCCAAGAGAAGCTAAACAGACTTGACAACTAAATGTCATACTTGTATCCTGTATAGGATCCAAGGCAGGAAAAGGACATTAGAGCAAATGGAGGAAATTGGGATAAAGTATGGGTGTTAGTTTATAATAACATATCACTATTGGTTCAATTACTATTATTATTACAAATGTGCCATACTAATGTAGGATGATATATAAAGAAAATTGGTATGGGATATACAAAAAAATGTCTGTACTATATTTGTAATAATTCTTTAGATCTAAACTGTCTTAAAATTAAAAGTTTAATATGTGTTACAATTTTAAATTATGTGGTAAGTGTAAGCCTCACTGAGAAGGCAACTTGAACAATCAAAGAGTACTGGAGCCCAGTCCTTGGGAGTGAGACCCTGTTTAAAAAAACAAAAACCGAACAAAAAGTAACCACTTTGAAGCTATTTACTCTTTCTCTAGAATGAATTAAAGACTAAATTTGTGGTGTACATGAAGACCTAGGTTTGATCCCTACCACCACAAAAATTAAATAAAATACTGAATGAAAAGGAACATCTCATTTCAAAATTACACAGGAACTAAAATCCTCTTACACAATTCGAGAGATGGAGGGCTTAACTTTAGGCTCTGTTAAGAAAAGAAAAACAACCAAATCCCATTTGTATTTAGAAACATTTTATGAAGTATTTATTTTGATAATATCAAAAAACATGAAAGTAGCCAAATTTATAGTCATTATCACTTTACAAGAGAAGAAGGCAATTAGAGTTTCTGTGGTCTGTATACATCCTTGATATATCTAAAACAAAGGTCTGTATACACTGGTTAATTTACATACATTAAACAATGTAAATTAGTGCTTTTGGTTTAAATGTAATTGTTTAATGACCTAAGAACTAAAAATTAACTTATTAGCCATAAAAATTTTCAAGTTTTTGAAAAGAAAGCATGTCTGTCTACCATCACAGCAATGTATAATGGTGTTACTAATGGACTGGTTTTATCTATTTATAAGCAGTAAAGGGGAAAAAAGGCTTTTGCCTTGTTGTTTTGTTTACTTTTTGCTAAAGACACACAGGTATCTTGAAATGTGGCTACTATAACTAAGGAACTAGTTTACTAGACTTTACTAAATTTAAATAGCCATCTGTGGCCAGTGTCTACTGTATTGGGCTCTGTCACCATTGAGGTCTGCTCTAATTTGGCCTAACCTTAGAGATCTAGCATTTTCCAGGGAGAATGGGCTAGTGCTCATGTAGGAGTTGCCGGGGAGGAGCTATAAAATTTGAGACTTGAGGTCTGAAGAGAGAAAAGGACGAACTAAAGTCGCCATGCAGGCCATATTTCTACCAAAGGCGCTTGGGCACACCCCAAGCTAGACCTGTAATCTGAGATCAGCCTTAGAAGCCAGGGAGTTTAGCACCTGAAACTTTATTCCAGGAAGACTGGAGAATTCTGAAGTCCAAGGTCGTTGTTAGGCTCTGTAGAATCTAACCCTAGGGAGCTCGCTCAAGCACTGTAACATTCAGGTTTAATACAAGGATAGAGCTTCCTTCTCTGCTTGCCCCTTGCACCTTTAAGCTCAACAGATCATCAGTGCTTTCAAGGTTTTTTAAAGGACTCAAGCATTTGTGACTTTCAGACTGATTATGATGTAGGCCTAATCACAGAATTCCTAGTTTCTTTTCTGTTTTAGGTCAATAGATCAGATATTTTGCCAGAGTAGTCTTTTCACAACTGCTTTCAAAGGTGTCTCTGTGTACATAAATGATGTTGGCCTCATTTTCTCTTATCAAGTGCTCTACCCTGCTCTGTGGAAGTTCTAACACAAAGCAGGAGTGATATGTGTTCTGACAATGGAACTTCTGTGTAGGTGTCATCCCCCTATGGCTGCCGTGGACAAGGTGTAAAGGTGGGAAAGTGCTTAGACAGATTTGTGTCTATAGAATATAATGAACCATGTGCCAATGTTGTCCTGTTTATTTTTTCTTTCAGGAAATCAAGGATTGATATGGCATTGCTGGGATAAGCACTACCTGTTGTCTTCACAAAGATCTCACTCAGAATAAGATCTCACAAAGAATAAGCTCAAAGGAACATTTATCTCACCATACCTCTGTTAGCTAGCAAATGTTTTCAGTGACCAGGAAAACATCAGTCACCGTTGTGCTGAGCCTACTATAGGCAGATGAATGAAGGTTCCTTTCAGCTCTTTCCTTAATTCTATTACTGAAGCACCACTCTTCGTTGGATGAATGTTCATGAAGCCATTTTCTGAACCAGCTTAGGAGGCTGCCGCCTATTGGAACGTGTGACATGGAAGCTTTGGAAGTAGATGATATCAGCCCAGCCTTAGAAGTTACTGAGGATTTCTTTAGTACTTTTGATAGTAAGCTAGAAAAAACTGTGCAGCAGGCAGAGGTTTATGGGATTCAGGAAGTCCCTGAACTGGTAGGACACGAGGTACTCAGTAACATAACGGACAATGGTGCTATGAGAAAAGCTGCCTCCTTGGACAAGGGGGGCATGATTTGGGACCACTGTAAGAGCATGATCTTAGAAACCAAAGCTCAAAATGTCTTCTCTGCCAAAGAACAGTTTATGGTCCAGAGAGGGACAGCCCCAGATAATCTTTCATGGATGGAACAAAAGGAAGCGTCAACATTTAATTTTTTCAATATCTGTCAGCGTCGAAGGGACAGACCTCGTTCTGTGAATGACTTATTGGATGAGACCTCAACTTTCAAGCCAGGGCATGCTCGATCTAGGTCAGATGTTACCCAAACAGACTGGCGGGTCATCCTCAGCACCATGCCTTTGCAGCAGCAGCAACCATCTCTTCAAGGCTCCCACTTCAACAGGGCATCTTTTCTGTTGCCTTCACCAAGTAAGGATGAAGATGCTCAAGGAAATATGGGTATGTTTTCATACCTGACTTCCACTGAACAGTTGTTTGTTTGTCTTTCTTACATCTGCCTCAGGAGAATGTTACTCTCCAATATCCACATCTGGCTTTGCTCCCTCTTTCATTTACTTTGGCTCTTTACTTGCCTCAAGTCAGTAGGTTTATTGTCTTCTTAAGAGATATTTAGTGAAAAGACATCTATGGTTAATTCTCCTTATCTAATCTTGTATGTAAGAATGTTCTCATACTTAGGGTAGTATTTTCCTCTGACCATTGTGTGATACAGCTTATTCATATTAGTAGGTGTTTACTGGATAGCAGGTTGGGCTTAGTCTTGTGGTGTGATGTACTTAAAGACAGGTGAAGACACACCCTGTCCCAAATAACTTATCATCTAGCCAAGGGGATCAGACACTAATGAATATTCAGGAAGTTACTCAGTAATGAGAGACAGTAGATGGTCCATTGAAATGTTTGTGAGGAAACTTTTGTGTTACTCTGTATACAAGTGAGTGGCAGTGATGGTAAAAGGACAGGAAATAGAAAACACTCTGGGATGGACTGATCAGGAAGGGCTTACAAGGGAACATAGAACTTGAGCTGGCCTTTGAAGGATACTAAAATTTAGAAAAAGTTATGGGTGATGACATTCAGTCAGTATTACAATGTGAACACAAGTGAGAAGAGTTTGGGGGGTGTAGCTCAGTGGTAGAATTCTTGCCTAGCATTTGTGAGCCATAGAAAAAAAGAGGGGAGGAATGGAAGAGATGGGAGTACAGAGGAGAGAAAGCATTTCCATGTGAGTAGAGCAAAAGAACCCATGGCAAGTAGTGTTTGGAAAAGATTGGAGAAGATTGTTAGGACCTCATGGTGTAGGGTCTTGAATGTCACTTTCCCTCATATTTTGTACATGTGTGTACATGGATATGTAAAACTCATGTACTGACACATGAATTTCTCTTTGACACGTAACAAACCATCTTTCTATTTCTCCTAGCATCTTCCTTCAAGATAATGTCATTTATATAGTCTTACCAGTTTTTACTACTAATGACTCTTCAGGCCCCCTGCTCAGTTCTGAATTTAGATGGCTTCTCCTCAATTAATTGGTATGGTTTTTGTACTTTACACAATTTTAGACTTACTTCCATCTCCAACTGCTTGGTAGTCCAGTGATACACTTAACACTTTAATAAATAAAGTTAGTGTACAAGTGCAGCCTGAAGCAAGGATATAGTTTAGCATGTATATTAAAGAAATGCAATGTTTCTGCCCATGAGATACCACTTTTTTTTGTGTGTGTGTGGGACTGGGCTTTGAACTCAGGGCTTCACACTTGCAAAGTAGGCACTCCACTGCTTGAGCCACACCTCCAGACTATTTTGCTCTGGTTATTTTTTGGAGATTGGGTCTAGGGAACTATTTGCCTCCCAAGTAGCTAGGATTATAGGTGTGAACCACTGGCATCCCACTGAGGCACAACACTTTCACATATAGTAAAAATTCATCCTTTTAAAATTCTTCTTTTTTCCGAATTCATGACTTGGCATTCCTTGTATTCTCTTTTAGACTGTCACCAGTGTTCTATAACATCTAGCCAAAGGTAGAAACCTTAGTAGTAAAAGGAAAAGGTCTTTATAAAGCAAGGCTGTGGTAACTAGTTAGATATTACAGGACAATTACTGTGACCCCTGTTTCTAGAAAAAATGATAACTTTACCTTTGAGCTGTTTCAGTAAAAATAGGTGCACTATTTGATTAGTAAATAACCTCAGTATTTTTTTTTTTGGTTTCTTAGAATTCACATAGAGTTTTGTCACTATTATCACCTTAACCATTCTAAGTCCCTGTCATAACCCAAATGAAGAGGATGCCATACTTCTAGCATTATTTTTCTTTCCTTGTTCAAATTATAAATCAAAGGACTAGATCTTCCCTAGGTTCTCTAAAGCCCTGAATTTCTCCCTTCAGTTTTTGATAAACCATCATTATTAGTCCTTAAGTATCTCAACTTTAAAAAAGATTGAATATTATTTTATGTTGAAATATAAGCAGTAAGTGGTGTTTAGAAAAAGTAAAGTGTAACAATGGTCTTTGTATCAACATAATATATCCTGGCCACCTTTTGGTCATCCATGAGGGATACATCCTAGTAGGAATTAGCAAGCTTTGGCAAAAAGCATTCTGAGTTTCTTTTTTTAATTTTTATTTTATTCATATGTGCATACAATGTTTGGGTCATTTCTCCTCCCCCTTCCCCCACCCCTTCCCTTACCTCCAGCCCCCTCCCTCTCCCCCCCACCCCCTCAATACCCGGCAGAAACTATTTTGCCCTTATTTCTAATTTTGTTGTAGAGAGAGTATAAGCAATAACAGGAAGGAACAAGGGTTTTTGCTGGTTGAGATAAGGATAGCTATACAGGGCATTGACTCACATTGATTTCCTGTGCGTGTGTGTTACCTTCTAGGTTAATTCTTTTTGATCTAACCTTTTCTCTAGTACCTGTTCCCCTTTTCCTATTGGCTTCAGTTGCTTTAAGGTATCTGCTTTATTTTCTCTGCGTTGAGGGCAACAAATGCTATCTAGTTTTTTAGGTGTCTTACCTATCCTCACCCCTTCCTTGTGTGCTCTCGCTTTTATCATGTGCTCATAGTCCAATCCCCTTGTTGTGTTTGCCCTTGATCTAATGTCCACATATGAGAGAGAACATACGATTTTTGGCCTTTTGGGCCAGGCTAACCTCACTCAGAATGATGTTCTCCAATTCCATCCATTTACCAGCGAATGATAATATTTCGTTCTTCTTCATGGCTGCATAAAATTCCATTGTGTATAGATACCACATTTTCTTAATCCATTTGTCAGTAGTGGGGCATCTTGGCTGTTTCCATAACGTGGCTATTGTGAATAGTGCCGCAATAAACATGGGTGTGCAGGTGCCTCTGGAGTAACCTGTGTCACATTCTTTTGGGTATATCCCCAAGAGTGGTATTGCTGGATCATATGGTAGATCAATGTTTAGCTTTTTAAGTAACCTCCAAATTTTTTTCCAGAGTGATTGTACTAGTTTACATTCCCACCAACAGTGTAAGAGGGTTCCTTTTTCCCCGCATCCTCGCCAACACCTGTTGTTCGTGGTGTTGCTAATGATGGCTATTCTAACAGGGGTGAGGTGGAATCTTAGTGTGGTTTTAATTTGCATTTCCTTTATTGCTAGAGATGGTGAGCATTTTTTCATGTGTTTTTTGTCCATTTGAATTTCTTCTTTTGAGAAAGTTCTGTTTAGTTCACTTGCCCATTTCTTTATTGGTTCATTAATTTTGGGAGAGTTTAGTTTTTTGAGTTCCCTATATATTCTGGTTATCAGTCCTTTGTCTGATGTGTAGCTGACAGAGTTCCCACTCTGTGGGTGTTCTCTTCAGTTTAGAGACCATTTCTTTTGTTGAGCAGAAGCTTTTTAGTTTTATGAAGTCCCATTTATCTATGCTATCTCTTAGTTGCTGTGCTGCTGGGATTCCATTGAGAAAGTTCTTGCCTATACCTATAGTTCCAGAGTATTTCCTATTCTTTCCTGTATCAACTTTAGAGTTTGTGGTCTGATATTAAGATCCTTGATCCATTTTGAGTTAATATTGGTATAGGGTGATAAACATGGATCTAGTTTCACTTCTTTGCAGACTGCTAACCAGTTTTCCCAGCAGTTTTTGTTGAAGAGGCTGTCTTTTCTCCATCATGTATTTTTAGCGCCTTTGTCAAAGACAAGTTGGTTATAGTTGTGTGGCTTCATATCTGGGTCCTCTGTTCTCTTCCACTGGTCTTCATGTCTGCTTTTGTGCCAGTACCAGCATTCTGAGTTTCTGACACCTTTTCTTTCTGGAAGGCTCTTGTGAGCAGGCATGAGAAGTCGTGTTTTTATTGCTCTCCAGGTGAAGGGCAGGGGACAAGCAATGGCCACCTCTTCTTGGGCTGGGAATAGAGAAGCATTCTAGATTCATGACTGATCACCCACTTTGAT
The DNA here is from genome assembly GCF_047511655.1 of Castor canadensis. Classification (NCBI taxonomy): domain Eukaryota; kingdom Metazoa; phylum Chordata; class Mammalia; order Rodentia; family Castoridae; genus Castor; species Castor canadensis. The sequence continues at coordinate 157,348,840 of NC_133389.1, read as the reverse complement.
GACTAATTCTCGTAAGTATTTGAGGAGAGGTATGCTAACATCTAGGTGCATACTAGTGAAAATCAGCCAAGATTTCTGAGTAAAGTTTACTTCAAAACATTCAAAATTAGCCATCCAAACTGATGAAAGTCAGTTTCTCCTGAAGAATATACCAAAAGCAGAGGGAGGCAATGTAGGATTTTGGGTAGAGCTGGATATGAGGGTGTAGCAGATTTGGGGTTAGGCCAGAGCTGGGGAGATATATATATATATCCAACTGCCTGGTAAACATCTCTGTTGGAATGTTACACAACATTCTGTTGGAATGGTACTTCAAATTCAGTGTCCCCAAATGACCCATAATACTCCCATCTCCCATTGCTGCTGTTTTAACCCTTGCCTTAAAGTAACAAAGCAGTTTACTTTATTTCCTCAGAAGACATAGATTTAGTTAAATGTGTTTCTTTTAATGAGGTAAACTTGATTTTGTGTCTATGCCTATCATTCTCTTACTTGTAGGCTTTATTTTTGCATAGCCATATTTTCTTCAGTTGATGTAAAAATGTAAAAATTCATATGAACATGTAGATATGTTTTATATGCATATACATATATGTCAAAAATAAGCTATACATACATACACACATTACTTATACCTACTAATCAAGATACATGGTAGAGAGGAAGGTGAGGCTACATGAAAAGAATATTCAACTAGAATTAAAGTATCTTATCCCAGATCTACTACTAACTTACCACATAGGTTTGGGAAATATTTGTTGCCTTTGTTTATAAGCTGACTGAGACAGATCAAATTATTTTTACTTTCCTCCCAGCTCTAAAACTGTATCACTCTAGGATGTATTTAAACTGACCCTGATTCCTAGTAGTTACATGGAAGCTAATTACTATAGTAAGATAGATAATGAAAGTCATGATGGATACATGGTATGGTTGAAATTATTTAATATTGAAAGACTTCTGTGTACCTTTGAACTCTACTTCTGGATGAACTGCAGTGGCAATTTTTAAAATAAAAAAAATTAAAGAAATCTCATACATTAGCTGTAGAGCTCTGAAACTCAATAAACTGCCAGAATCCAGCTTCTGTTTCCCTCCCTGACTGTGTTCACATTTTCCTCTGCCTGGCAAAGGTCAACTGAGCTTTTGTTTCCATAGGATTCACTCTCTGGTGACCTGGTACCATTCCTATGCTTGTGTTTTCTTGTTCTAAGTACTTTAGGAAAAGATCTCAAGCAGAGATTTTCTTTAGGGCTAGAAAAACCATGGCAGTAGAGTTTCTTTATCGTGAATTTTATGTTACTCTGTTTCAGTTCATTTTTTTCCCCATCTTTCACTTAAGTGAAAAGCCAAATTTGGGACTTCTACTAAAATGCTTTTCAATTATGATGTTTCTCAAAAGCCTTGGAGCCAGTAGAGGTGGGAATATTCCTGTGGGCTTAGAATAAATGAGGTCATCAGGACATGGTCTCTTGCTGAATTTGTGATTCACCCTTCAACAAGATTAGTCAGTATGAAGAAGTTTCTAAAATAGGTCACAGAAAGTTGATTTTATATGGTCATATAGTTTCCATTGGTTACATTATTGAATGTTGGCTTGTAGCAGCTATAGGCCAACAGCTAATATGCTTCATCGACATCTGCATTCCATTTCCTAACACTTCTATAACGGAATTGTAAAAATGGAATTTCTGATATTTTTTATGATTGTTCTCTTAATGCATTTTATCTTTTTTGGCTAGGAAAGATACAGTTACAAATTTTTAAACTACTAGAATTATCTTCTTAAAACACATCTTTTCATGCTACTCTTCTTAAATATGATCCATGGTTTCCCATTACTTACAAAGCCCAGTGTAAAGTTAATAAAGTATTCAGGTATCTTTCCAGTCTTATTGCCAACACTTTCCTCCATCCAAATCTTTTTGTCATTTTTGAATGTGCCTTGTGCTTTCAAGTTCGTGAACCTTTGCTTATACTATCTCTTCATCGTAGAGCTTTTTCTTCCCATATAACTTTCCAAAAATGCTCCATTGTCTTTCAAGGGCCAATTCAAATGCCACATCCACCTTGAGACCTTTCCAGTTTTTTTTTTCTCAGTTAATATCCTTTTTTCTTTCACTTTATATTTTTCAAGCACATTTTATTCTGTTGTGCATTATAGTTAATTGCTTATGTGTATCCCACCCTGGATTGGAAGTCCTCTGAAGACGTAAACTATATTGTGGAAAACTGTACCAAGTATGAGCATATGGGAGATTGAATTCTATATATTGTGCTTATAAAATCAAGACAGAATAGCTATGATTTTTTTCCCCTAAAATGGAAGTAGCTTCTGTTTCCTTTCTACTTACCTATAGCTTGTGTCAATTTGAATGGAGTTTATTATTAAAACTCTCAATAAGAGCTGTCATTTAATGTACTTAACTTTACACCCAGCCCTGTGCTAAGAAATGTTCATTATCTTATTTAATATGTTAGGTGATACTGTCCCGATTCTACAAATGAGCAAATTGAGACTTAGTTGAGTTTATCCTGGCCATCTAGCTAGTATGTGGTGGGGCTGGGTTTCCAACTAGGCCCAACTCCAGAGATGGCACATAACTCTGTTAGACTGCCTCTCAAGCCCAAGGACATTTAAGACTCCTACCCTACACTATAAATAAAATATAGTTTGATCTAGACTGAAAGTCTTAAGATTGGAGTTCCACTCTCAACTTGCCCACTTTATAGTATATCCTTGGCTAAGTCATTTTGTTTCCTGGAACCTCTTTCCAAATCTGTTAAATCAGTTTGAATCCTTTCCAAAGCAAATTAATAGAATACCCAAGTAAAAGTGGCATAGATAGTAAGGACATTACCACCTTATTTTTTCATCTATGTAATAAATAACTGTTGAACACTTTGTGAATGTCAAGCACTATATGCAATAAACAGTTGATAAGCCCAGAGGTAGATGGTCCCAGAGTCATCAAAGACCCAGGGGCTTTCTATCCTTTTGTCCTGCTAGCCTCAGTATGTTGGTAACATCTCTTCTCTCTACTCCTTGGTACAAAGTGGCTACAGCATCCCAAGGCTCATTTTCTTATAAATCAACAGCCAAAGTCAGAAAGGGGTAGCACATCATCTCTGTTGGGTCTCCTCTCTAGAGACTTCCAGTTGCACTTTCCAGGGCCAGAACTGGGTGATTTGCCTACCCCTAAGGCAACCTCTGGCATAGGAAAATGGGGACTGTGATTGGTTTAAACAAATTATGATTCTTTGCATAGGGCAGGGGAGAGGCCATCTCTGCTGGGCATATTGCCACCGTACCTGAACAAAATTAAGATTCTATTGGCAAAAGCAATTAACAGATTCTGCTTCAGATGGGGCTGTGATTATAGGATTTCTAGAATCTATTCTGGCTCAAAGTTGTACAAAGATATAGTATTGGAATGCAATTTATCTTAAAGTCTGGCTAAGTGTGAGAGATTCTTTAATATTTAATTCTTCTAGGTTGGAGAAATAGAATAAAAAGCTTACCATGGCAAAGAGTGACCATGGTTTTAAAGTTCATATTTGGAATTGTTTGCTGGGTCAAAACATTCTACAAAGGCTAGGACTTCCTTTGTCACAGAAGGCAAAAGCCTCTGCTTTTAAGAATTTGGGTCCGTGGTCTCCTGATCAAGTTCACACTGGAGGAGAGAAATTGACCAGGACTGAGTTGACTGGGATCACTGTTGCTTATAGCAAAGAACTTGGAAAAGATCCCTTAGTTGGTATAACTAGCTAATATAAAACTAGCTACGGTGCAAGTTTATTTCTGTTAGAACTACACAGATGACCTGCCCTTTCCCCTAGGTTTTATGAAGGAAAAACAAATGAGATGTCTTGTTTTTATCTGTAAAGAAAAGTCTCCACAGTAGCCATTGGAAGAATATTACTTGAATCTAGTTCCTTTCTGACAGAATAATTTTGTTAAGAATTATCTGTGGAATAACGTAGGTTCACTGTGTACTAGGGTCTATGGAGCATATTTAAAGTGTATAAGATACAGCCCTCTTTGGTTCTTCTCTTCATGTGCTTTGCTGTGGACATTTGTGTCAATATCATGATTAATGTGAATCTTGCTAATTTCACTTCTCTCCTGTGCCTATGAGGAGGACAAAGAACTAAAATTAGTTCAAGTATTTAGCTCCTTGCTAGAACATAGCTGAGTACTATAACATGAAACAAATAAGGATTTAGAAACTGTTTTATCAACCAAAAATACAAATAAGAGTAATGATTGTGATCTAAGAACACAGGAGAGGTTTTCAATAATGAAAGGGATTTCAGCTGAGCCTTGAGATTGAACACAAAACCTGGGTGGGAAGAACACAACAAATGCATGGAGTATGTTGCATAAGAGTAGTGGGCCAGGTTATTATAGAGCCAGACAAACTTAATGTGATATATTTCAAATGTCTCTCAAAACACTTGAAAATGTCTTGAGAATCAAGATTAGAAGGGTACTTTACAAGAAGTCTGAAAGTTGGCAAGGGTCAAGGGTGGTGATGGGGTAATAGAGACCCTCCTTTTTAGTAGCCTTATATGTATGTATAAAGGGACATCAATTAGAATAGCACTCTTGGCCTCTCTCTATCCCTTTGCATACTCCACCCCTGGGAGGGAAACCAGGTAACTCAGCCCTCTCACAAGAAGCACTGATTTTGGTCACCTCTAGCTCTGATCCTGAATGCCATCAGCCTTCCATGGGCAGTCCCCCAAGAGGGGTGTCCTGGGCTACTTAGGGATGTTTGTGACTAGTGGTGAGTCTATAATCCTGGGGTTGTTGTGGCCACATACCTAAGATGTACCCTCCAACTGGCTGAGGCTTTCCCGGAACTCCATGTGTCTGACAACACTCTGTTTTTTTTTTCATTTTTCTTTTATTATTCATATGTGCATACAAGGTTTGGTTCATTTCTCCCCCTGCCCCCACCCCCTCCCTTACCACCCACTCCGCTCCCTCCCTCTCCCCCCCCAATACCCAGCAGAAACTATTTTGCCCTTATTTCTAATTTTGTGACAACACTCTGTTTCAGTTGGTTCAAAACTTAGGTGAGGAAAAGGGATGCTATCTGCTAGATCTTCTCAGGCCCAACAGTATGTGGAATGGATTGGTAGGTGGAAAGAGTTGGAAGGAAGGAAACCAAACAGGAGGTTCTGCCAGTCATCATAATGTGGGGTAAGAAGGACTCAAATTAGGGTGACTGTTACAATGAAGAAACAGTAGGACCTGCAAAAAAAAAAAGAAGGGATCAAATTGGAGGTAGATGGATAAATTGACGAAGGAAAGAAAAAGGCCTACCTTTGGGAATGTCCTTCCCCTTTTCTGACTTCTCTGAATAACCAATTCCATCATTTCTTCAGGTCCATCTCTGATACCTACCACACCCTCCTTGAGACTTTCCAAAACTTCCAGGCAGAAGTCTTCTCTCCTTTGAGGTTGTGAACCCTTTAGCCTATTGGAAGATTCTGAGCACTTTGTGCGTTATATTGTAGATACTTTTGTATCCTTTTGTTTTTCCCTTAGAAACTCTGTTCACAGGATCTCTGTCTGATTCATTCAATATCTCTGCAGATTCTAGCATAGTCTTTGGCAATACATTCAACAAGTATTTATGGAGCCAGCCTTAGGTATATGAGGATGGAAGAGAGACCAAGGTCCCTGCCTTCAAGAGGAGAGGATTCTTTGAAGAAAATAAGCAAGGATAGAAAGGGACTCTTTAACTTGAGTGTTAGTGATTTTCTCACTGAGACAGTACCATGGAGGTGAAAAACTGAGGGGAGCAAATAAAACCATTGCCTTATTCCAAACAGAGGAGGTAATTTCAGAGGTCTTGAGGTTTGAATGTACATGGCTTGTGCAAGAAACATAGAGTGGCTGGACTGCTAGAAGGGAAGTGAGAGGTCAGAGCAGTAGTCAGAAGCTAGATCCTGTGCAACAGGAAGCAGAGCCATTGTGAAGGGAGACAGATGGAGATACAGGAGATGATCAGTTGAAATCATTTTTCAGTAGACATGCTAAAGGTTAGGATATTGGAAGGAATATTGGAGGAAAAAAGGTTAGTAGACAGAGAATTTTAAGGTGTTTTTGAGGAAGGGAATTGAGAAGTAGGAAGGAATTTGTTACAGAGTAGATGTGGAAGGGTCAGGTTTAGCAAAGAGGCAAGATGTTTCTTCTTTTGAGGTTAAAAGACTAAACTAGGACACATCTATAGAACACTTATATAGCATCATGTATTATTCCAAGAGCTACTCATTTCTTCTGCACATTAATATAAAGAGATAGGTACTATTAGTTTAGCCCATTTTAAAGAGGAGAATATTGAGATTAGGTTAAGTAATTTTCTTTCCCTGTGTGCCCAGGGTCACACAGCCAGTGAGGGCAGATTTGGGATTTGAACCTGGGCTGGTTGACTCCAGTGACTTTGTGCTCTATGGCACTTCTCAAGAGCATTTGTTAGTATGATGTTGAAATGTAGTCAAGTGTACTATATGTAAAGAAGCTTCCTATAGTTACAGAGAAAGAGATGGTGGGATTTAGTGTTTGAGGAAAGTTAAGATGGTGTGGAAAAAGTTGTTCTGGGAATTGTGTTTGGGATCCATTAAAAATGAATAAAGGAATTAATTTTGGGCATTAAAGATGGGAAAATTTGAGCAATGTGAATCTGTGTTTGCTTGGGTTAGCATTTCTGTATCTTGCTCAAGAATGCTAGGATTAAATAGAGAATATAGATGATGATGGTGATCCAGAATTGTGGTTAAATCAGGGAAGTAAGAGAAAACAAGTTTTAATATTGGGTACAGAATGTAGAGAAGGAAAGAGTCCAGTGAAATAAGGAAGACATAGTCTAGTGGTGAAGTGGAATGGTTTCCTCCTGCTGAGGATGGACTGGAAGGAAGTAAAGTGAGAAAAATGCCTGTGTAATGAAGGAAGGAATTTATACATACTACTGGATGAAAAGTTCTAAAAAGTCTAGAAAGTTACTACTGTGGAATAGAGAATTGGTCTCTGAAGTCAAAGAAATCAAGGAGCTCTTAAACCAAGGGGCACACATACACATATTTTTACTTAATAGCAACAGGCACTCTTTTCTGCTACTCCTAGATATAGTCTTAGCATTTATTTACTCAGGCAATGTCAGTAGCAGTCAATGAAAGTTGCTTTCTGTCTATCTGCTTCAGAGGAGCTATGACTCTAAGATGCTGGTGACAGGAGCTAAATGTGAGACTGACTGTAAGCAATAAAGCAATGAAGCAATGTGGAAGAGTCAGGTTTAGCAAGGAGGAGACGAGATGTTTCTTCTTTTGAATTGTAGTCAGTGAGTGCAGTAGAGACTAAAACTGTAGAGGTTGTAACTTAGTTACCCATAGAAGTATGCAGAGTTGGAGGAAGGAATAGGGCCAGCAGGAGAGTGGACAGTTTTCAGTGAGCTCTGTATCTCTGAGGAAGGCTAACCACATTCTCCCATGCTTCAGGCTGTCAGTGTGGTACTGGTGGCACCTGAACTACAGCCATGAGGTGAAGTTTAACCAAGTAGCATTGTAGTCTGGGAAGCTAGAGATGAGGTCTAGAAGTGAGGAGACAATAGCAGTTGAGTACAGGTAATTAGCACTGACTAAGTGAAGAAGCCAAGTTGAAAGAGTGTCTTGATTCTAAAGTGATATTGTGGTTTCTGTTTTAATCTTGAGCTAGTTGTTTTATATTGATGCAGAAGTCTCACATTGGACTCAGTTACCATAACCAAATTGTAAACACTTCAAGAACATGTCACCCTTGTGTCTTTAACAAAGAGTAGAGTTCTGTTTTGCACATAGTTGGTACTTATTAATGTGGGTCAGATGGCTTTGCTTGTTTATCTTTGAGCTATATAACAACTGTAAATACTGTTTCCTAGATTTTTAGATCTTAAAATAATCTATCCTTATAGATTGCTATGGCCTAGACGATTTATGAAAAAAACTGAGTAGATGACCAAGGTTGAAAGAAGTGCAGTGTATCTGCTGAGCTTTGGCTGAGGAGTGATCTGATAGAGCCTGTGTAGGACAGTGTTACACTTTAGTACCATTAGTACTCTGTTCATTTTCCATTTGGATTCCTTTCAACTTAAGTGTTTCCTTTAAATTTTCCTGGATAATTTTGATTTGGATTATTAGTACTATATGGGTTTTTGAGTTTTTTGAAAACATGGAACTGATGCTCTTTGTCTTCATCCTAATCATTGCCTGATCTTCAGAATCCTATTCTTCTGGGGTCATTCATTGTATTGACTCAGGTTATCCAGATTTTCTTGGTAAACTAGATATTTCAGTTATTGTGATCTGGGACATAATGTTTTTTAGAAAAGAAAAATTGCATAAAATACCAAATGAAAACACACAGCAGTTCAATAAATATGTATGCTAATATATTTGAATATACCTAAGTATTTTATCTGTATGTATTTGTAGAAAACACCTAGATGGTTCATATCAAGCAATACACAGTCTGGGCAGGATTGAGGGTGCTGGAATGTGGAGCCAGAAACCTTTTTTTCTATAACATTTCTTACTGATTTGGGGGAATAATTTTATTATAAAATTTAATAAATATTTGATGAATGTGAACTAATATTTGAAATTTAAGACAAAAATGATAGGAGTCATCAGAGAGGCTTAACATAGAGCCATGGAGGCACAGAGGAGGACAGTTGTTTTCAAGTAGAGGGACTGAAGAGAGGCTTCAATAACAGGTGAGAGGACATAGGAGTCCTCAAGTGCAAGGAGCATGTGGACTAGCATGAAGAGAAATCTAGGCAGGGGTACCGGTGATAGAAAATACATGACAATTGGGAGGGGTGAGCAATAGAAACAGCAGTCAGGTAGAAAAGTAACTGAATCTTGAGATCCAAGTAGCAGTTGACAGAAAGCACAGGAACTGGAGGAACATTTAAGCAATACCATTAGTACACACTCGACCAACTATAGAATGTGGAAGATTCTACAGGACGAATAAATCAATTTCTTCAATAAGTCCATACATGGGACTGGGGGTCTATCTCAGTGGTGAGGCATTTTCTTACCAAGTATGAGGCCCTGGCTTCAATCCCCAGCACCAAAACAAACAAATAAATAAATATTACTTGGCCTGAAAAAAGGAAGAGGGAACTATTTTAGATTTAAAGAAATATAAAGGACATCAACCAAATCACTGTGTATAAACCATCAAACCATTATAGAAATGTTTTGAGATAATTTGAACAAATTAAACATAGACTGGATATTATATAAGGAATTATTAATTTGGAGGGTATGCGAAAATCTATTTAAAAAATAGATTTTAAAGTTCTGATATGTTAGAGATATACCCTGAAGTATTTAAGTATTTACAGGTAAAATTATAAAATGTCTGTGAATTGCTTGCAAACATTCCAGAAAAAAAGATACACATATATATATATGTGTGTGTGTGTGTGTGTGTGTATTCATATACATATATACATGTATGTATATATACATGTATATGTGTATATATATATATATATGTACACACATGTATATATATAAAGCAAGAGTTAGAGAGAGTTGGGAAAGATGAAACAAAAATGGTAGAAATGTGATGTTTTTTTGAGTGCATGGTGTTCATTTTACTTTTCTACATGCTTTTGAGTGTATTTAAAATTTTCCATAATGAAACGTCAAGGTCAAACTAAGGAACATGAACTATGTGACTCCCTGGAACCTGTGAAGAGTTTTGACTAGAGGAGGAACATGGGAAGGGCTGTGAGATCCAGAGAGCTTAGCCTGGTAGCAGTACATGAGATGGCCAGGAGGGAGAAGGACTAGACCTTGGTGAAGGTGGTAGCCATGAGAATGGAAACTTTTTTGAGAACTGATTATTATTTCCTCTATCAGTTTCTCCAAAAGAGGAACTGTAGTGGGTTGGCAGTACAGAAGTGAAACAGGTGCTAGACAGGGAAGTTCCTTTCTTCCTCTTCAGTCAGTAGCAATTATTTTCCTGAAATCACTGCACTGGTCCTATTAGGATGAGGTGAAAAGGGAAAGGGGTCTTTGCTGAGAGGAACTGAACCAGGTCTTTATACTAGCCAACATGGAAACCAGTAGGAAAATGGAGAGTTTTGGGGTGATGTATTTGTTTGTTTTGTCTCATTTCACTATGAAATTTATAGTTACAGTGATCTATTTTTATCATATTTTTCTATTTTCTCTGGGGAAGTGGTAAAAACCTTAATAGTGATCCTATCTGAATCACTTACATTAGTTAAGACTGAGTTATATTATTAATTTGTAAAATTGAGTACTTTGAAAGAATATGTATGGGGTTAATTGAGTTAAAATATGTCCTGGGGAAACAAAACTTTGAACTATGGCAAATTAACTAAAGTTTAGATTTAAATATATGGTTTCTGATTTGTTAATAGCAAAAATACTAAAAATAAACTTCATATCCAATAGAAAGTTTCAGTTGCTAGAGATGAGAAACTGAAATTAAAGATAATTAATCCTTCACAAAGGAAATATTAAGAATGTGTGTTATAAACCGTTCTCCCCACACACATTTGTGATAGGAATAGGAATCCCTGAGAATGTTTCCTGATTTACTTTACTGTTTTCTTCTTGATTCATATTTTTCAAGAAATTCCTCTACAAACTGCAGCATCTAATAGAATATTAATATTCTATTAGAATATAATAGAATTCTAATAGAATAGACTGTTTCCCATGAAGCAGAAGTGGGGGAACAGAGATAAGAAATACTCCTTATTGAGTGAGAACACTGTTTTGGAGCCTTAGTTCTTTGGAGATTCCCTGGGAGGCCTTATCCCTTCCACCCAAGCTGTAATCTACCATCCTAACTTATGAAGTCAGAGAGAAGGGAGGTTTTGGTCAGCTTTACTGCTGAGTTGGGATTTAATTAAAGTTGAATTCTAATTCATGGTAATGGTCATGAAGAGCTCCCAGAGAAGTGGAAAGAGGAGATGACAGTTTGTGGCTAAAACCACGAGAGGTGGTTTTTACATTACTCAGGAACTTGTAGCTGAGGGGCTGGGTGGCAGGAGGGACAGGGATAGAGGGACATATGGTCATGAGTCTCATTATGAAGAAGGCTGAACTATCATCAACGCCTGATGGAAATGAGAGGAGGGGAGGCGGCAGCAGTATCTCTAACAGTGCTGCCTCCGTTACAGCAGTCAGAAGAGAAAGATAACCTGAGAATAGGCATCCATTATCTCTTTCTGCAAAGGGATTAGTGTGGGTTGCAGGAAATTCATAACTTTTGAGTTGCCACAGAGATACTAATGAGCGCCAGGACCAGAGATGTATAAGCAGGTTAAAAAGGTCTTTCTCTGCCTCATTTCTCTCTTTTTCTTTTTTGGTTTTCTGTTTTAAGATCTAAATGCTACTCTTTCTTTAGCCAAAAGTAGAAGTCATACCCTCCAGGAGTATGCTCTGATTTCTTTAGGGATGACTTGATTCGTTTATGACCATCTCCAGTGTGTGTCAGCCAAGCAATGGAGACACATCTCAGAAATTAAAATCTCTACCAGGAAGAGTACTTACTCTTGCATGGATGTCTCGTTCATGTCAGATGAAAGTCTCAGGAGGTTGGGCACGGTGATTCATAACTGCACTCCAAGCACTCAGGAGGCAGAGCAGGAAATCCAGAGTTCTAGGCCAGCCAGGACCACATAGCAAGATTCTATCTCAAAAAAAAAAAAAAAAGAAGAAGAAAAGAAAGAAAGAAAGAAAAAGGTATTGGACATCTCTCAGTGACAGACCTCTTTTATTAAAGTACTAAACTGGTATATAGTGTCTTTAATCTTTATTATAGTCTTTAATCATGGATTAAAGATGACATAACTAGATAAACATGTGAAACCAAGAAGAAGAGAAGGGAATTATACCTACCATGTGCTGAGCATTATGCTAGGAGCTTTATTTCTAATTTAACTAGTATTTATTAAGCACCTACTATGTGCCAGGTATTGTATAGCATGTTGTGATATAAATATGGAAAGAGTTTACTGTCTACTAGGGAAGATGGAACTTTTTTTAAACAAACTTTAAAATTTGTTTTATTTGGATCTTTAAATGAGCTATTATTAATGCACTCTAATAAGAGTCCATGATAGAAGAATAATGTAATAGGGATACCTGATACTAGCCCAGGGAATATGTGTGTGTAGGTGAGATGGGGAATGTTGGAGGAAGTCTGGACAGACTCTCTTTCTGGAAGAAGGTAAGTGTGCAGTTCCTGGTTGAAGCAGTGGGAGGGACCAGTGCAAGCCAAGGGAACAACATAAGCACACTTACCATCGAGCATATCTAAAATTGAGCTAGTGGGAGCAAGGCTAGAGATGGGTACTAGGTAGAAAGCCCATGAACTGGCCTTGAGGGCTGATGGGCATGTTTGAGAATCCCGTGTTTCTAAGCAGCACATTTCATGCTCTTTGTTTTCCATTCACCCTCTCTGGCTTCACCAACCTAAGGAAAGATAGGAGTATCAGCAGGGAATTACGTCATGTGGCAGAAGAAGAGTTCTCTCTCCTGTATTTGGTACTCTGTAGAACTTACCTAGAAAGCAAAGAATCCTGGCAAAATGTGATTGAGCCCTATACCCATAGGATTTACCTAGTCACAGTTATTCTACTGTTTAGTTATTTACTGTTTAGTCATTTAGTTCACAGTTATTTACTGTGACATTGCACACTCTGTACTTATTCTTGCATAAGCACCCCCCTTGTTCAGTTTTTGAGATGAGAAATTTTTTCCCTGGTTATATCTTTCCAATTAGGTACCATCCTGGAATTTTACTGTTTCTACTTTGTTTAGTTTGGACCAGAAAGATGTCAGTCTCTTATCTGTTTGGATTCATGCATCCATCTTCTCATAACAAATTATTACTCTGCCTCTTTTTTTTTTCTTTGTTTCCAGAACACAAGCAAACATTCCCAAACATTCTGAAGAAGGGATACCTGGAAATTAGGAAGAACCATGACAGTTACTGGCAAAGCTGTTACGCAGAACTCTCACCCTACAATTTATACTTCTACAGCCTCGACAGCAGTGGAAATCAAAACCTGTATGCCACGTATCAGCTTTCACACTTCCAGAGTATATCTGTTTTGGGCAATCTTGAAGCCACAGTGGTGGATACCGTTCTCTGTGATAACACTCAGTTACAGATAAAGGCAGAGTCACCATGGGAGGCTTTGGACTGGGGGCAGAAGCTTTGGGAAGTCGTGCATGCCACTGTGCCTGGTTACATGGCACGACAGGATGAATTGGCAAATTCACCAGGGCTTCGTCATCATGTTGATTGTACCCAGAACCATTGTTTACAGAAAAAATCCAGTGGACTGCTGCCACCATCCCCTGTCTTAGATAGCCCCAAACAATACCAAAACATCATCAAATCAGGAACACTCTATAGACTAACTGTCCAAAACAACTGGAAGGCATTTACATTTGTGCTGAGCAAGGCCTGTCTTATGGCTTTTCACCCTGGCAAGCTAGATGATGACCCACTCTTGAGCTACAACATAGATGTGTGCCTGGCAGTCCAGATAGACAATCTAGATGGCTGTGATTCTTGCTTTCAGGTTATTTTCCCCCAAGATGTCCTCCGCCTCCGAGCTGAGACCCGGCAGAGGGCTCAGGAATGGATGGAGGTTCTGAAGTCAGCTGCCAATGCAGAAAGAAGTTCAGAGCAAAACCTGCAAGTCACACTGAGGAATAAACCCAAGGATCAGATGGGCGGGCATGAGCTCAGGAAGAACAAACGTCAGTCGGTGACCACCAGTTTCCTGAGCATTCTGACAACTTTGTCTTTGGAACGAGGACTCACTGCTCAGAGTTTCAAATGTGCAGGTATGGGGTAAAATTTTAACCTAACGTTCATTAGCAAGCAATCCTGAATCTCATAATCTGAATTCCCTTTTAGCACTTTCTCAATTAGACGTGTTTTTTTTTTTCAAAAGTGCATCTCTATTTATAAAAAGCATCTCTCCTCCAAGAAGTTTGCTATATTTAAAAAAAAATCTACTCATCCTCATACTGTGTTGGTAAAGTAACTAATTAGAAGTAGCTACAATGCACTCCATTGAATCAAAATGACTTAGCCAAGGCCTAACCAGACTGAGTCCTCCTGAGTCAACCCTGAGTCCATTTCCTCTGCTTCTTTGAATAAAAGTAACTTTGACTGTGGATGTCACAGATTATTTCATGAGAGACATTCAAGCCCAAAGCAGACTAACACACCTTAGGCAAGGCAAATGTCCATACTTGTGGTGACCTTGTCAAATCCTTGTAATGTGAAATCTAGAAAGTCAGCCTTGGCAGAAAATGTGAAGATGAGGTCTTGGGGCATGACTCAAGTAGTAGCATGCTTGCCTAGCAAACATGAAGCCTTGAGTTCAATCCTTAGTACTGCCCCCCACCCCAAAAGAAAACATGGAGATAACTAAAAGCAGGGTAGGTGATTATTCAGCAGATGACTCCGAGTCATGAGGTTGTGCCTCATCCAGTTGAAACCTTGGGTTTCTGGGACTGCAATGTAAGGCCAAAATGGAACTCTTAAAACCTTATTACTGCTTTTTTTCTTCAATTCCCTGTTCTTCTACCTTCTTCCAAGCAGTAAAATAGAAAGAAAAATGTAAAAGAGAAAGCATCACTAAACCAGATCTATATTTCTACTGTCAACTAAATACAAATTATTTCCCTCTCTCTAAATTCCATAGGTTGTGACAATAAATTTATCTAGTAGCTTTAATCTGAAGCCTGGCTGGGAAGTTTTTAATTCAGGTCTGTTGGACTTAAGTACATTGTTTAAAACTAAAGAAGAAACTCATCACTTGCCAAGAGCAAATTTTAATTTTGTTCTTATTCCTGCATTGAGAAAAGCCAAATCGTGGGGGGAAAATAAAAATCCACATTTTAAATTCAGGTTAGTTATGATGATTTTCTATTGACATATAATCTACTTAAATGGGGGGTGGAATTAAGTGGATCATCTTTGCTCCGCCTCAGTGGCCTCAGTGACTTTGTGAAGTAGAATTACAGAAGATGGACTGGATAGATGAGAATCACTGAGCCAGTTAAGAAGTCATTCTAGGTTCTATATAATATAGGTTATAGTATAGGTTATATCCTAGGTTATGTGCATCTACTTGCAGTTATGACAGACCTTATGTCAAGTCAGCCAGATTCTTTTGAAAAATGGTTTTGAAATGAGAGACACTAGTTTTTGTACAATTTAAAAAGATACTAACATTTCAGTGTTTTATACTACTACATATATTTCAAAGTTTAGGCATTCAGTGATAACTTACTAAGTGCTTACTCTATGGACAGCCTGGAATATGATGCACTCTGTATCATTAGATTGTCTGATAGGATCAACATCTCTATTGTGTTATTGGAATGAGGGAGAATAGATCAACATAGTTCTCAAGGTAGTCACTGGGGCTATCTGAATCAAGAAATTTCACAGTAGAATTCAACTGTGATATATTGTAAGAACTTTTATAAATGCCACAGTGTACCCCCAGCACAATAATAATAATAATAAATATTTTAAAAAGAAATTTCACAGTAAAAGAATGAAGATAAGCCTCAAGCACTATATAAGTTTAGCAACCTAGTTGTCACCTAATTCACCAAGTGTGCATTGCCTGTGTTCTGTACTGCATTGAAGTGTTCTTTGCACTCTAAAGAAGAAGAAATGTTAGGTAGAACATGCCCACTGCATCCAACAGCTAGAGAAATGAAAATAGGAGTAAGATAAAGAGAGGTGAGAAGAGGCAGGGAGAAGAAAGCTAAATAGAAGAGAAGAGGAAAAGTATTATATAATGGGCAGAAATAGAAATTTCTGGTAGCTACTTTAGGTACCATGTGATAGGATGCCTCTCTTTGCTATCTAAATGTGATGCTTACTAAATTTGGCTGGTTGGAGGACCACGGGTTGGAGGGGAATATAAGGAATTCAGGGGTTATGTGTAACAAGTCTGAAAATCATTGTTCTGCTCAACTTTTACTTTCATGCTTTTTGCTTAGAGCTCTACTTGGGCTCAGGTAATTTTCTAATTTAGGGTAGGAAGAAATCTAATTTGTCTAGTATGGCATATTCCCTGGCAAACCCAAATCTATTTCATTTCAAAGTTCTCTCTTCCATCAGAAAGTGCTACATGGAATATTGTGTTCCTGCCTGAGGTAGGAATACTTTATCTCCTGCAGGGGGCAGAGTCTCAAAACAAAAAGGCAAAAATTTGTCAAGCAAACTTCTGAATGTTTTTTAAATTACTTGGGAGGCTGTTCATTATATCACAGATTATTATAGCAGAAGGAACTTTAAAAATTGATCTATGTTTCTCACAAAGTTAATTTAAATCAGCTGCCCTGTGTTTTGTATATTGTCTAACTTTGCATTCTCATAAAAACACACATTCAGTAAAAAGTCTGGTTGCATAGCATGTTTACCTTCCAAAATGTCAAAAAATCCAGTGTATGTTTTAAGGGAGCTTAAGCTTTATGTATTATCTTGAGAAGAAGCACATTCACAGTATTTCATAACTTTTTAGTGTGTCTCTTTAGACTGTAAGTTTTTATGTCAATTTAGTTCCTCTCCCTTTAAGTATTTTGGATGAATAAACTTTAAAAATGGAAGATTGCACAGAATAGTTCTTTATTGTGATGTCATTCAGTTGCTATTCAAGGAGCCACAAGTGTTGGCTTTTAGATTTAAAAAATAGTGCAATTGGCCTTATTTCACTAAATTCTTCCTCTAAGTGAGGAAATTTCTGTATTCCTTTAAAATTTAAAGAGTCCCTATAGAAAAAAATGTAGCATGACCATCTAAAAATGCTTGAGGTTATGGGTCTTGAAAATGTATGCAGATATATAACTGTGTATTTCTTAGCATGTGCTTGAACTTCTCATAGTTATATTTGATTATGTGTTTCATGACTTCCCCTCCAGCTCCATGGCTGCCAATGCTGTATGGCCTGCCACTGTAGTCTTGCTGTTCCTGGAATTTACCATGGTCATGCCTGCCCCCAGGGCCTTTAAAATTCAGAAAAGTTTGTGGTTCGTACCCTTATGACACTGCATCCACCTAGAAAGAACAAGTTGCTTATCAAATAATCATATCGGTGACTGTCACAAGAGCCACAGAAGTGAAGTCCACATATCAGATTAGAGAACTACAAGAGGTGGTGTAGGGTAGAACTACATGAAATTTAGATCTTTGATCTTTTTTTTTTTTTCTTTTTTTTGGCAGTACTAGAGTTTGAATTCAGGTTTTCCCATATGCTAGGAGGTACTCTACTACTTGAGCCATACCTCCAGCCCCTTTGCTCTGGTTATTTTAGAAATAGGGTCTCCCTTTTTGCTCAGGCCAGCCTATACTTATGTATCCACCAAAGCTGTGATGACAGGTATACACCACTCTGTGCAGCAACTGGTGGAGATGGGGTCTCATTTTTGCGTGGGCTGGCCTGGAACTGCCATCCTCCTGATTTTGGCCTCCCAGCACTCAGAAGGTAGAGGTAGGAGGATCATAAGTTTAGGTCCAGCCTGGGCTACATAGCGAGACTCCGTTTCAAAACAAAACAAAAACAAAGGTTGAACTTAATGTTTGACCCTGAGCAGAGGAGCAGCTGCTGGGAATGGTACTGAAAAACAGTTAATTTAGGGATACTTCAGTATAGCTTTCAAGGGACACCTCTGCAGCAGAAAACAATATGTTTCTTTAGTGAAATTGGTTAAAATTCAAAATTATGTTTGCCAGTGGGGAATCTATAATGTTAAAATATTAATGCCTAAAACAAATTATTATGCAGTTTACTAAAATATTTATGAAGTATGTACCTGTAAATGGTACTAAATTAGGTTATTTATAAATGCTGTATAAATTAAGGCAGCAACCCTGTTTTCTTTAGGAATTTGACATGTGTTGCTACCTATTTACTCCACAGATACATGGTTTTCTTGGCACTAGCACACACACACGTTTTTCCTGTAATTTCCCAGCAATTGAGTATTATAATCAAAGGACTTGTTTATAGGTGTGATGAGAGATGCAAGTGTGAGCTGTACGGCTGTTTTGCATTCTGGGGCACTGTCCTTGAGTCTGAACTGAAGTCCCACAAGTGAGGGAGCAGTGAGTCTCAGGGATCCCCGCACCATTTTCACATTGGTTCTGATGGTTTTACTCCTTTGGCTCTGTTTAACCTCTTGGGACTGCTGTTGGTAATTATAACTCTCAGGCATTAAGAGCTTTTGCTTTCCTTTTTCTTCCCCTCCAGCCCCTGGGAGGGGTAAGCCCAAGGGGGGTAAGAAGTTTTGCTGTGAATTCTTCAGCCATTTAGTGCAAATTCCTGTAATTACTGGCATTGTGTCTTCTCTGAATGGCACATAATACAGCAGAAGCCATTCCTAATTGAGACCTTACAGGAGGTACAAATCCCCTCTTTGTTCAGCCTGACAAATTAGTGCCAGAAAGTGGCAGGGTCCGAGTGGGAATCAAAGGCAAGAAACACAAAGATGGAACTTAAAGCTACAGTAATAACCCTCTTTTGCCCTGAAGGGAAAAAAAAGTAATGACCAATGAAAAATAAAGTTTTTTTGTTATAAATTCCCTTGACATGACAGCACCTCAGGGCTGCTCTATTTATTTAGCAAAAGTGATTAAATAGTAATACAACAGGGCAGCCCATTGTTTTCCTGGGGCCCCCACCTCACAGACCCCTGCTGCCTCAGCTAATTGATTGACAATGAACCTCTGATAAAGAAGTTTGTTGTTAGGACCTAGGGATGGGGAGAACAGAGTGTGTGTGTGTGTGTGTGTGTGTGTGTGTGTGTGTTTCATTTTTGTTTGAATTGTACTGTAGTTTTTCTTTGCCCCACCTTACCCATTCTTTCTTCCTTTCCTCCCTCCTGCCTTATTTTCTTCCTTGCTTTTTTCCCCTTTGGCATTCACAAACAGGTAGGAGGGAATTAGAATTGAAGTGGAGACTTTTGACATATTTATCCTTGCAGCTGACTTCCCCCAGTGTCAGGCAAAACAGTAGCCAGAAAGGAGGAAAGGGACTGATTACTGGTACTTTAAGGCCAGAAAAGTGGGGGTTTTGGGGCTTTCAAGTGTTGGAATGTCTATCTGAAACTATTCCTTATACTAAGATTTTCTCTTAAAATTCCTGGCTCAACTTAAAACAAAACAAAACAGAAAATCTGTACACCGATAACAGTTACGTGTTGGGGGAGGAGCAGTTGTAGAGCAAGAACCAAAACCTGGAAGTTTTTAGTCTCCCCTCAGTTCCTGAGAAGCTAGGATTGATTATTTGAGGATCAAATCTGGTTGCTTGTGGAGTAACTCAGTACCCCATGGAGGCTGTAAGTTGTGGGAAGATGACCAGAGGCCTCTAGGAGATAATTAATAGCCCCTGGTTATATATGCTCAACTAGCTAAACTGAAGATAAATCCCTAATTTAACTCAGTTACAGCTGCAAAAACAAATCATTTCAAGCCCCTAAGAAAGCAAAATATATTAAACAGTATTGACCTTGTTAATACCACATGGCATTTTATGTGATAAATTAGGGCATATTTCTGGCAAAGTCCTGTTTTATGACGTCGTTTAGACATAAAGGATACCTTTACCCTAGCAATACAAGCATCCCTGATAGAAAGTGTGGGATGGTTAATTATTCATTAAATAGCTGCCAGTCTGAAGGTAAGCAATATTTCTGTGTTGGGCCTCCTTAGTTACTTATTGGCCTTGGGGTAAATCATGCAGAGTAGTAAATGTTAAGAGAGACAATGAATTTTGAAACTGATTATGCCTATGAACCTACTTAAAGAAGGATCTATTGGTTCTGAACTGCCAAGAAGGGCAGTTGTGTATGATGCTGTTGGAAAAAAATTCTTTAAAGTTTTAGGGTAGCCAAAATTTGTTTTCATTCTCATGTGAAAAATTAGGAGGTCCTTTAGTATATTGAAGTGCTGGGTCTTCTAAGGAAATGAAGATGGAAACAAAAAGAAACTGATTTTCCTTGACATTTCCAATTCTTTACTACCACTTCAAATTTGTTTCCCACTTGGTAGTAATAGTACTAAGGAAATAGGCAAGTAGCCAATGTGAGGAGGAAAAACCAACAAGGAAAAACTCAGATATGCCACCCCAAAGCATACAGACAGCTTGGATAAATAAGAATGGTTTGATCTGTTTTCTGATACTGTTTTATGTGAGTCACTTTGTTATTGTTTAGAATTGTTGTCTCCTACAGAAGTCCCTAGATTTGTGTGCATACATTTACCTATACACACACTAAATTTTATTTTTCCAACCTTGAGTATGACCATGAAGAGGTTGCTAATAGTAAAATCTTTAAGTGGAGTTTTAGTGGGGCATTGCCATTTCAATAACCATTTATTAAACTCCCTATGTATGCCACACATGTTTTGCCAGGAACCTTGGGATATGTAAATAGAAATGAGCTGCAGACCTTGCTCTTCAGAGACTTACAGAATCCGCCTCAAAAGCATGGAGAGGGCTTGAAGGGGACGGGCAAGAGAATAGGACTAAGTGATCAGAGTCAAGCCATGATGACCACTGGCTTAATGACCATTACATCCCTGTCTCTACTTATGTCAGTAAATCTCTGTTCCTGTTATAGAAAATTTGAAAGTCAAATAGCCAAAGTGATACCCCACCTCCTACCCCATTTTAAATTTTATCCTGTATTTTCCATAAAATCAAACTCAGGGAAAATCTCCTTGGCTTTTGTTACCATCTGTCAAAAATAAAACTTGAATTTTTGTTGTGTGTTCATTATGTGTTAGGTATTATGGGAGATATAAGAGAAGTGTCGTTAAGATCTGGAACCCCTAGGACTTTATTTATGTATTTATTTATTATCCATTTTATTTAAAAAAATTGTATTGTAGTTTATTGGGGTACATTGTGACATTTACCAAAGTTCTTACAATATATCATAGTTGAATTCACCTCCTCCATCATTCTCCTTTACACCCCCCTTCCCGCAGATTTTATAGTCTGTTTCAGTGTGCACAGAAGAAAATGAGGATGCTAGATGCTAGACAACTAGGTCATGTCCATGCTATATAGTGCTTAGTATTTAGAAAAGCATTTGACAAAAGCCCCAGGGGACAAAGAAACTTGGGCTGTCAGACATTATAAGTATGTTTTTTTATAGATGATTGGTAATTTTATCCAAGTATTGTTGACTAATAGTTCCCTTTAGCCTAAAAGTTTGTCGGCAATGGTATACAATAATAATGAGAAGCAGCATGATTTAGTAATTAAGGACAAAGACTAGAGTCCTTCTGCCTAGGTTTCCCAATCTGCTACTCACTAACTATGTAACCCTGGATCATCTGAGATGTAGGAAGATAACCACATCTGTCTTATTAGTTCACAGTGCAAACAAATTGAGTTTAAGGGCTTAGAACAGTGCTTGGCTCATAATAAGTGCTATATAAGGTTAGCTATCATTAATATTTGCCACCTACAACAGTAATTACCTGATTAAAGATATCATAGGCATAATTATCAAAATTACAGCTATTACAAAACCAGGTTGGACAACTAATACGTAGAATGACAGAATTGAGGTTCTGAAACTCAAGCAAGAGAATGGATCAAAACAAACAAGATGAAATTTAGAGAGATGAATAGATATAGTCCTGTACTTGTATTTTAAAATTTAGCTGCAAAAATGGAAAACAGAGGAAACTTGTAGCCATGTGGACATACAAATGAGGTAACTAGAGGCGAGTGCTTGTGCTGCTGTGGCACAAAGCATTTGTAAAAGAGGTCCAGAAAGAAGAGATAATATTCTCACTGTGCTCTGCCCTGGCCAGACTACATCTAGAAATTTCAGTTTTGGATGCTGCTTTTTAAGAACAAACATTTGTATCTATTGATGTACAGTAAGATAGAAGAGACTAGGGCTAGTGGTTCAAGTGGTAGAGTGCCTGCCTAACAAGCATGAGGCCCTGAGTTCAAACTCCAGTACAAGAAAAAAAAATAGATAGAAGGGAATAAAGCCATAGCATGCAAATATAACCTAGAATAGGGAAGGTATAAATGTTATCTCCATGCATTTGAAGGTTGCTACTTAGAAAATAGGTGTACTCTGTGTAATTCCATTGGACCAAGGTAAGAAATACCCAGGGTGGATTGGATTTCCCATTGCCATAGGTGAGAATGAATAATAATGGCAATAGAGCTGGCTAATGAAATTGGAAAACTAGAATGTCTGACCTCCAAGACAGTACTTAACTTGTCTGATCCAGAATTTCTTGTCTGCAAAATAGTTTTATTCATTTAACCCTTCTGCAAATGTTTATTGAAGCCTTACTAAGTGCTAAGCACTGTACTTTTGCACAGAGAAATAGACAGCCCCATCATGTGTCTTCACAGAACATGAAAAGTCAGAAACCAGACAAAAAAAGTAATTATAACACAGTTGAACTTGAAGGTCTTCCTTCTCTGGCATATTTTAGAGGAAATGGCCTTGCTCTATAAGGTCTCTTTTATCTCTCATTCTGTGATTCTTTGAGTGTCTATAGAGATTAGAGAAAAATGAGACTAATGTTCTTCATTTAAATATAATTTAATAAGTAATACCTCTTTTCTTTGGGAAAGAGACCTTAAGCCAGTAGAAATATCAATTGACTGAGAAGCAGGAAATGGGAATCCTTTTCCTGGCTCTGATGTCTATCATTGTATAAATTACTCTACTTTTTACCCTGTTTGCAGTCCTGTGTTTCTAGGTTCAGGAAATAATTTTAAATAAAAGTAAATGGAAGAAAAGAATTTGAATATGCACTGCAAAGTAATGTGAGTCTATGGAAGAAGAAGGTTATATAATTTGTATTTAAACTATTTCACATCCTAAAATTCAAAGAGATTTGATCATTTTATATAAGTAGCCCGTTTGATTTTATAGGATATAAATTTGCCTTTTTGATTTATTCCTGGTATTCTCATCATAGAAGTCACATGTTCCTCTTTGATATGTTTCAGAAGAATAAAATCATTTTGAATTTCAGAAGATGTGGATCTTTTGATAGACCTTCCTGAACTTCATAGACCATAGCTGTGCTCTCTCTCTCTCTTTTTTTAAAGCTGTTCATTTCTCCCAGTCTTTGTTGCTATACTTTGGTCTGGAAAGTTCTTGTCCCTTTTTGTAGCTTCCTTTTGGTTAACATTGTTCTCATCACATGTTCATTTCTGACTCAACTTCTAAAACAAGTGTTAATGTACTGTTGGACTCCACATTGAGTTAAAAGTTTCTATTTACTGACCTTTCACTGGAAGGGAAATTGGTCTGTGTGTGATTTTAGGAGTCGGAGGTAGGTCAAGGTCTTCCTTAATTTCTAGCAAGTTCCTTAAAAATTAAACTTTTCTATAGCTCCTAAGAGAAAGAACCTCTTGAGAGGTTTTATAAAATCCATTATACTGCCTAAGGCAGAAACATACTTAAGTATAAAACTTGCCATTTTAAAATACACCTCTAGATAAGGAAGTTTGTGATTTAGCAATGCCAATTTATTTCTTGTTTTAATGTTTTCATCCAATTATTCACTCATTTAACAAACATGGGCCACATACAGTTCCAGAAATTGTGATGTGGAGATAATCTGAAAGTTAATTTTACAGTAGGAAATATGACTTACATGCATATGTCTTCATACCTTGAAATGTTTTAATTAATTAATTAAATCACATTACTAAAAACAAAGAGGACAAAACTTCTCTTGTTTCAAATGAAAAATGGATTGGGCCTGCAAAGCAGTGAACCCTAAGATCAAGGAAAATAGTTGTTGTGTGAATATGTTAATTATGCTTCAGGATGCAATTCTGGATTGTATTTTGTTGAAGACTTCTAGGGGTGAAAAATCCTTTATACCCTTAAAGACATTTTTCCAAGCCTTTCTTCATCACCTTCTCTTCCTACCCCAAATGCTCCAGGTAGAATGGAACACTGTTCCTCATGACCCCAACCCAGTCTGCTCACACGGACCTTTGTCATGGGCTTGTGACTTTGTGTCTCACTTTTATTTATTTATTTATTTATTGGTGGTACTGGGGTTTGAACTCAGGGCCTTGAACTTGCTAGGCAGGTGTTCTACCACTTGAGCCATGTCTGTGGCCCTTCTCTGGGATTTTTTAACAAGGTTTCCAATTAATTTGAGTGCATACAAATTTTGATAAAATACCTATAATATCAGTACTCAGGAGGCTGTGGCAGGAGGATAAGTTCAAGGCTGGCCTAGACTATACAGTGAGAGCCTGTCTCAAAAAACAAAATTAACAAAAAAGTTTGAGAAGGTACTGGCCCAACACATAGAATGTTCTGAATGGATGATCAAGCAAGCTATTCTTCAGTTTTCTCTAGGCTATATAAGCACATTGTCTTTAACTGTTCCTTCTGCATATATTAAACATTTTAACCACAGAGGTGTTACTCTGTAATATCTCCAGCTTTCCATGTCTTCCTTGTATTCTAGAAACTTCAATGATATTCTAACAAGGTTCTTGTAGAGGCAAATATAAAAAAAAAAAGTAAGGGAGTAGTTCAAGTCCTTTGTCTACATTCTGGCTTCTTTTTAAATATATACTGATATGGTGGATTTTTATCTGATACCTGATAAGCATAATTAGTATTTGAATTTTGAGGCAGCCTTTTCCTTTCTCAACCTATTTGCTACTGGCCAGGTCTTCTTTCACCTAGATGATCACATGGCCTCTTAACTAGTCTTCTTGCTTTTATTCTAATCTTTCCCAAATTTTTTCTTAATTGCAGCGGGTATGATCTTGTTAAAATTCAGATTGACCTTGGACATCCTCTCTTTATAGCTCTTCAGTGGCTTCTTACTAAAGTATCCTTATAGAACAATGCCATCTTCTAGAATTCTACTCTTGTCCTTTTGCCACTCTGCCCCACGTGCACATGAAGTTCCAGCCACACCGGCTTCAGTCTGTTCCTCAAATGCACTTCTTCTTCTTGCCCACTTCAGAACCATTGCATGTGCATTTGCGTCTTTCTGGAACACTGCTGCCTCCACCACTACTCCAACTTGTTTTTCAGGTCACTGCTTAGATCCTACTTCTCAAGAACACCTTCTCCAAACCCTCAAGCTGATTTAGGACCTATTAAATTCCCTCCAGTGTAATGCTGGTTTAGTGCTCCTTATTCTAGGACTCATAATTGAGATTATATTGTCATGTGTAATTGTTTACTTAATGTGTATCAAACATTTGCTTGACTCCAAAAGCTGTAATGGCAAGGACTGCATTGGTCTTGTACATTGCCATCTCCCTAGCTCTGCATCTGGGACAAAGGAGGTACATGGTAAATAGTTCTGATTTTTCTTCCATCATGAACTCTCCCACTCAGCTGCCCCCATTGTGTTTCCTGCTTTTACCATCTTTTCTAGGGACCCTAGGTTGGAGTCAGCAGTAGATAAAATTAACATATTCTCTGCTCAATAGCCTAGGTTGTTTAAAATTATAAATACATGTTGGGGCTAAAACTTATTCTTTGGCAAACTGTTAAGATTTTGCAGGTTTGCAGGGATTTTTTCTTTTTGAAGTTTTTGACTATATGACTTCTTAGAGCCTTTAATTATGCTAAAGTGAGGGATAAGTATACAACATTTCTAAATTTTCTAAACCATAATACCCTGTCTTAGGAGAACTAGGATTTCTCAAATGTAAGTTGTAAGATCCTGTTCTGGGAACTGCATTATCAAAGTTTATTTAACATATTTGCATTTACTCTGTTTCAACACCAATTGATACACTGCAGTTCATTTCTGGCCCTAAGCTAGCACAGACTCCATACATTAAGGACTCAGGCCTTCTCAAAACTGTACCTACTACAGATGCTCATCACAGCTTTATGGGGTCACCAGGTCACCTGCTCTCTCACTGGCTACAAAATCAGGGATTTCCATAACCCACTCAGGTTTGATAATTAGCTAAAGTAACTCATAGAACTCAGGAAAGCACTATACTTACAATTACAGTTTTATTTCAAAGTATACAACTCAGGGACAGCCAAATGAAGACACTTAGAGGGCAAGGCCTAAGAGGGCCCCAAAGGCAGAGTTTCTGTTTGTTATCCATGAGGAGCCAGGAGCATCACTTCCCATCACATGGATGTGTTCATTCAGGAGGAACTTCAGTGTCCAGAGTTTTTATTGGAATTCTGTTATGTAGTCATATTGATTGAGTCATTGGTCATGTGATTAAACTCAATCTTAGCCACTCCCTTCCTTCCTCAACATCAGACCGGGCAAAGTCTCAACCCTCTAATTCCATGGTTGTTCTTTCTCATCAAAAACCCTAATCTTGTTGAGTGTCCCACTATGAGTCACCATTAGCATAAAATGCAAGTGTAATCTAAAGGGCTTATGGGTAACAGAGACAAATCATTTGGGGAGAAATCCCAAGGGATTTAGAAACTCTCTGCCAGAAACCAGGGACAAGACTAGACAAATTGTCATACAATAGTGCAGGACGTTGAATGGGCCATTTCCACAACCAAAATGGCACCTGACTGGAAGGAGGATGAATGATGTATATGGCTCCCTTTCAGAAAATGAGGATGCCTTAGCCCATTCATCTGTTCCCTTATTTCTAGTCAACTCCTGGGGTACAGCTTGCAACACCAACTATAGCCACCTGGGAAGGGAGATTTCTGGTGGTGTCTTTCTGGGTACTCCTGGCACCAAGCAGCTTCAAAAGCAGATGAGAAACTGGCCAGCTCTATACTGCCCAGCCTACTGAGCCTCAGCTCAGGAGGTAGGATGGTGTCTAGTGACTGCATGATTCTCTACTCTAACCCAAAAAACAGTTTCTTTATTAGTGGGCATAAAAAAATAACCAACAAAATTAATTTTATTTATTACCTTTAACTGAAAAAGAAATCTAGGGTTTGCCATATACCACTTCTTGAAGGGAAGTAGAATTCCAAAATCTAAGACATGGGCTTGGATCAATTTCCAATAAGAATGAAAACCACATTCTAGCCAGGTGTATACCAAGGGTTGCATCTTGCTTATATTTTTCTGTAAAGTAAATAAATCATGGGACTAAATCAAAGCCTTGCTGAAAATTATGTTTCTTTCAAATCATCAGGCCCATGCCTATGATTGGGAAGAGAAGATTAAGCTTAAAAGTTTTGATCTTTTTCTCCATCTTCACCAATAAATATGTTCTTCTCAAGCCCAGACAAAATAATAGAGGCACATTGATGTGGTGGAGGCATATAGGCTCATGGGATCCGTGATAAATTTGAAGCACAGGAGCTTGGTCTTATGTTTATAATCCTGCCACTGATTTATTCTGCAGCCTCAAGCCAGCCTTCACAGTCTTATGGACCAGCATCCTCAACAGTCTATCTTGAGGGAAGATGCAACTGCTTTGGGCTAAGTACAACTTAAATGTTATAAAATACTGGCTGAACCACAAGTGACAGATATATCTTAATTCAGCAATATTGAACACCATTGTATTTTTGCCCAGAAAACTTGGGGAGATTCACCAAGTGATTCCTTAGATAAAGAGAAGTCTTTTTGTGATCTAGCACCTTTGGGAAAATGATTTTTGTCACTCATTGTTAGGATGAAGAATTTTAACTTGAGTAAAAGGTACCTAATAATGCCCAGTGTTTTCTAGCAACCCCTTGAGCCTTTCTCTTATGATCCCCATCTCTCAATAATCTTCACCCACCAGCACACATGTTCTAAAAACCTCTCTCTTTTCTCTCTATTCCCATTATTAGATACTGTCTGTCTGAACCATCATCCTGAAGTAGTTTTACAGTTATTAAATAATAGTTCTCTCTTTACCCAGGAATTCGGAAGATGGAGATCAAACTATGCCCAGATCCTTCTAAACTCACCAGTCAGATACCTCACTTCTCCATCTGTGAGGAGGCTGGATAGAAGATGGGAGAGAAGTGGGGAATATTACTTTAGAGAATTCTTTTCAGATGGCAACATGAAGACCAGAGAATAGGTGTTCTCACTTGTAGGTGTTTTTTGTGTTTGACCTACCATGTCTAAATACCCTAATGCAAACAGCCTACCTTCAAATACCAAAGATTTAGTTAAAACATCAGCTTTGGAGATGGCCACTAATGTATTTTTGGAAACAGAAAAACTTAGAAGACATAAGACAAAAGAATAAAGGAAGAAAGTAAACCAAAGCTGTCTCGAAATCTCATAGAGCATAAAGAATTTGGTCTGAGATGAAAATGCAGAGATTCAAGCATGGATTTACAGGAAGCTGATGAAAGTAATCTTTTTCACTTTGAGACTGTTTCTAGTATTACTCGGACCTACTCTCACGACTTTAATTTTATCAAATTGTTGTCATTACTAAAATAGCTCAACTAGACATTACTCTAAGAGATGCTGTCAGGTTTTTTTCAAAGGTTTTAGCAAAGAAGAGGAAAGATTGTGTTTTAAAGACACTGTAAAGTTCAAAGAGATGAGGCATTGGTAAAATACGAGGAAAGAGGAGCAGGTGTTAAGAACAGGGAGTGACAGGAAAGAGAAGTCATGGGGGACCCTGCTGGGACACTGTATGTGATGAAGCTACACACTGGATGAGGCTAATGTAAAAAGAAACTTCTAAATGCAAGCTGCAAGAAGCAGAGTAAGAAGAGACAGGTTGCTTTTCAGGTAAACCAAAGAGATAATCTGACATTCTAGCAGTCACAATAGAGATATAATTGAGGAATCACAAGAAGAGAGTTAGTGGTGGCTTAATATAATGTTAATTACCAGAGAAAATCACTGTAGAAAGAACAAAATTGTAGCATACATTGGATTCTTTGTAAGACAAAAGTGTCTGAAGCAGGGCTGGAATAGGGTGAGGTGAGTGAGGCACTCACTGTGGGCACAGAATTCAAAAACCAAAGTAATGAAGATAAATAATATTTTAATATCCAGGTAGGATGGTGCCTGCTGGTGATCCCAGATATATGGGAGGTAGAGTTGAGAGGATCTCGGTTTGAGGTCAACCTGGGCAAAAAAAGTTAATGAGACCCTATTTCATAAAACTAGCTGGGTGTGGTAGTAGTTCCTGTAATTTTAGCTTTGCAGGAGGCAGAATTAGGAGGATCTTGATCTGAAGCCTTCCCCAACAAAAGTGAGACCCTACCTGAAAAGTAAACTAAAGCAAAAGGGCTGGGGATGTGGCTCAAGTGGTAGTGTGCTTGCCTATCAAGCACTGAGGCACTGAGTTCAAATGTCAGTACTGCCAGCAAAAAAAAAAAAATTTTTTTTTTTAGATTGAATATTTTATTTTATTTTTCATTTTTCTTTTATTATTCATATGTGCATACAAGGCTAAGTTCATTTCTCCCCCCTGCCCCCACCCCCTCCCTTACCACCCACTCCGCCCCCTCCCTCTCCCCCCACCCCCTCAATACCCAGCAGAAACTATTTTGCCCTTATTTCTAATTTTGTTGTAGAGAGAGTATAAGCAATAATAGGAAGGAACAAGGGTTTTTGCTGGTTGAGATAAGGATAGCTATACAGGGCATTGACTCACATTGATTTCCTGTGCGTGGGTGTTACCTTCTAGGTTAATTCTTTTTGATCTAACCTTTTCTCTAGTACCTGTTCCCCTTTTCCTATTGGCCTCAGTTGCTTTAAGGTATCTGCTTTAGTTTCTCTGTGTTAAGGTCAACAAATGCTAGCTAGTAAAAAAAAAAATTTTTAATACTTTCTTTTTGTTATTGTTGTTTGGGTTTTTTGTTTTTTGTTTTTTGTTTTTTGTATTGGGGTTTGATCTCAGGACTTCTTACTAGGCAGGCACTCTACCACTTGAGTCATACCTACAGCCTTTATATGATATTCTTAGAAATTAAAATTAATGCTAAGAAATTCCTGATGAACAAAATGTAAGAGTTTAAACAGAAACAGTATTGGAGTTTTTGGTTTTTCCTTTTGTCTCAGGCTCTAATATGATTCAGCACTGGTTCAGAGGCGCATCCCCACAGTGCAGTTTATTTAGTAAAACACCTTTCCCCAAAGCTCTCAGTATGTAAGTTCCAGCATTTGCCTTTTTACAAGGGTGGTGAGGTTGGCCTCCCCTCGTGTCTGGGACCACAGGAGAGCATATAGAAAGTTCTGGTACCTCCCATATTTAAGCTAGAATTGATAGAGAAAGGAGGGAAACTGACAAGGGAGCATTATTCCTATCACCAGCAGCCTTCATGTGTGAAATAATCAGCTTAGCAGAGACCTTTTTTCTCTGCACTTGTTTTCAAGTAAGAGTTCTTGGTAAACAAGTGATTCACCAAAAGGATTAATTTGTGAAGAAAAGAGCCCCAAGCTTGGAGCCAGTATTACCAGTGGGTTGTCTAGAAGACAGCAGTGCAGTGAACGAAACTTCTCTTTGATGGCACTTCTTTAAACTATCTGAGAAGCATGAATCATTTCTCCCAATAACATAGAGCTGGTGAAAAGGCTTTTCCTTCTCTACAGTACATGCGATAGCCATCACTGGCAGAGAAAAGTGATTAAGCAGAGTCAATATATGGGTCCCTTATTTACCTTCTTATCTTTGTACTGTCATAGGGTTTTTCAACAGTGGCACCACTGACATTTTGTCAGGGAATTCCTTGTTGTGGAGGATATCTCTGGCCTCCACTCACTACATGCCAATATCCTCCCTGCTCTCTGGTTCATCCTTTTGTGACAACCAAAAATGTTACAGACATTGCAGTGTTCCCTGTTGGGACAAGTATCTCCCCTCATTAAGAACTGCCTACCAACTCTCAAGAAACAAGGCCTACCTACTATATCTTCTTGTCTTCACTCAACTTTTTCTCGCTTCTTTGTAAGATATTAAACGTCTTCTGCTGGAATACATGTTGATTGTTTCATATAACTTAATATTTTATAATCCACAATGCCAGCATCTTCATGGGTAGATTTAAGTAAAAATAGTAGTTCATAGGCAGAAGACCCTTTCCATTGTTCCACCATTGTTCCATATCAAATATGTCAAGTGCTTTTATTAACAAATAACAATATCCAATTTAAATTACTTTGTGCAATAAAGATAATTATTCTCAATCAGCTGAGCATTAAGGCATTAGTTGATCTGGTAGCTCAAAATTTTCCAACTCTATTTTTTGGACTTAATACCCCCACCTACCTGTTCCTCTGACTTATATAATTCATATAATGAATGGTCACAGTCTCAAAATGTCCTGGGCATCTTTGATAGTCCCTTTACTCCTCACATTAGCCAGTTACTAAATTGTTTGCATTTTGTCTCTGTAGTTTCCCCCTTTGTTCCCTAGCCACCTAATCAAATTTGGACTGAGGTGCAATGATTAGTTCTCTTCTTCTACCCCCACCCCCAGTTTTTCCTTACCAGTTAATCTTTTCAAAGATCAAACTGCCACCATCCTGGAGACAACTCTAGCTGTTCCTCTATCTTACTGGTTAGTAAGAACCCCTCACCCTGAGTATTTAGCGTTCTCATGTTTTAGCTTTACTTGATCACTCCAAGGTCTTTTCCCAACATCTCTCTACTCACGGTGAGCTTCAGATAACTCAAATATTTAAGGTTTTCCAAACATGCTCTCATTTTTCTGATTTGAGCCTTTACTAACATTCCTTTCCAAAATCTCTTACCTTCTTCAAGGTCCAGCTCAAACCCCCTCATATCTACACAACCTCCCTCCAGCTCTACAATCAGTTGTGACTGCTACCTCCTTTGGTTACCTTCTGTCATCTTGGGCTTTCTACCTTACAGATTTGTTCTGTTGTCCCCCCTCACTAAACAAACACATTCAGAGGGGATGCTAATGATTGTGAGGTCCTAGGCTAAATTTATTGTTTAGCTGAATTATGTCCTTTTCTATAAATTAATTCAGATTTTCTCTCCTTGTCATTTTGTCTTCCTCAGAGAGACAACTTTTGTAGTATCTTCCACAAAGATAACTACATGGAAATTAACCTTTACAATACTCACTAAAGTACCCCATCATCAGTTTCTTCTGTTGGACTCTGACTTTTTACCACTGTACCACTTTGGACAGAAGTACTTTATTACCCTCTGCCTCAGTTTCTTCATCTGCAAAATGGGATAATACCTACTTCATGGAATTAATATGAAGATTAAAAAATATACACACAGACACACACATGTATTATGTAAGGTGCTTATAATAGTGCCTGGAATATGGGAAGCACTATGTGTCTATTTATTTACCTATTAACTATTTATTATTTCAGTTTTCAAATTGCTCACTGTTGTCTTGAAAGTCTTTGGGGAAAAGAACAAACATAGAAGTAAATGAGAAAATCTAATCATGAACTGTTAAAAGGAAAACAAAGGTGGAAAAGTACTAAATTTAGATTGATATAAATATGCTGGAAATTGAATTTATAATATTTCATTGTTAAACTTTTTATACTATTATAAACATTGCTGCTGAAGTATTTTGTAAGAAAAATTAAAGGCAATTGAACAACTCAAATCATATCTTTGGAAGTAAAATATATTGCAGATCATTATATTTACAACTCAGGGCAGAAATTTAGTAGATAGAAAAGCAGTCAGAATCTCTAGAGTGGTGTACATATTTACTTACTCACCTTAGCAAAAATCAAGATTTATTGCCTTTCAAGATAAATTTTGGCTAAATATTGACTTTAGGTTCTCAATCATTGTTTACTTGAAAGACCAATAAATCTTGACACTTCTAAATGTGAGTTAGAATCTACTTGGTATTTATTAATTTATTTGACACAAATTATAATCTTAATAACAAATTCTATGAGATCAGGCAAACATTGTAGAATTTACCAAATTTCTGTTTTAAATCGGCAGTAATTGCTTGACATGGGTATTCACTTAATTTCTTGCTTAAATATAGTAGTTTTAACACTATTAATACAACCTAGGCCCTATAAGTCAGAGATGACAGCTATTTAAATATTTGCTACAAAACAAAAACAAAGCCAGGCATAGTGGCTCACGCCTGTAATCCTAGCTGCTTGGGAGGCTGAGATCAGGAGGGTTGAGGTTCAAGGCCAGCCTGGGCAAATAGTTCTCAAAACCCCATCTGCAAAATGGACTGGAGGTATGTCTCAGCAATAGAGTGCCTGCTTTGCAAGCATGAATTCCTGAGTTCAAACCCCAGTTCCACCCACAAAACAAAAAAACTCCTTACCTTAGCTTATAGGACACCTGGAAATTTTAAGCCAATTAGTATTCAAATTGGATTTTTCCAGCCTGAGTCTGAATTGGTTGTCTTTCTTTGGTTGCCTTAGTCCTTCAAGTATAATCAAGATAATGCATGACTCCGCTTCATACACAGCATTTATCTTGACAGTTAATGTCTGTTGGTCCCAGTCTTGTTCACATCTGTTTCTGTCTGTCTAGATGTAGTGCATATCTATGCACAGTGCTAGTATTTTACAACTATACCATTTGTCATATTTCTGGGCTGAAAAGAAAATTCTCTTGTTAGGTACATCTGTTTTGTCCCAGAGGAGTTATTTACTTCTGTATTGTTAAGGACCTAGTTGTGCCAACAACAGCTGCAGTCATTCTACAATTGCCAACTCAGGTTAGCCTAAATATGTGTCAGCCACAGTAGGAAGTTTCCTTCCAAGTGTGATTTATGCTTTTGAATGTGTGTCTGCCTTCACATTGAGCAGCAGAACTTCAACAAGGAGCTACAGTTTCCTTACGTAATCTCTCACTGCTATAAAATTTGTAGGTGAACATAAAATGAAGCCCACCAGAAAATTATTTTCTGATGAACAGA
Organism: Castor canadensis; assembly: GCF_047511655.1. Lineage (NCBI taxonomy): Eukaryota > Metazoa > Chordata > Mammalia > Rodentia > Castoridae > Castor > Castor canadensis. The sequence goes on along the minus strand of NC_133389.1, from coordinate 157,314,973 downwards.
CATGCGTTTCCATGTAGCTTTAGAAACAACCAGTGAGTACATTTCAGGATTGTGTTTGAGCATTATTTTCCCTCCCAACCATGAAGCTTTCATCCTTTGGGCAGAGAAACACTATCAAGGGACTTAACCTTTTGGAGAAAATAATTTTGAATTGCTAGAGTCTAAAGTTGGCTCCATAATTTCTACAAAGGGCCATACTATTCATATTAACAATTATAGGTGGTACACAGTTGATTTTTCTGGATCTCTCCTTTCGTTCCTCAGTTTTATTTGAGATGCCTGTGGATACTATTTGTCTTGTAACAAACAAAATGTATACTTAATGGCATGTGCCAGATCCTGCATCGAAATATTTAATGTCTTGGTCTTATGACTAAGTACATGTCTTCTACCTTGTGCGTTACCACCTTGTCCCAAAGACCCAGAGTTACTTGGATGCTTGAGATGGGCAAAGTTTTGGATCACTGATTTCTGAGTAGGTATTTTTCACTGTCCTTCACCCTCCACCCTCTTTCCCTTTTCTTCAGTTGAATAGATTTCCATAGCCTTGTTTCTATCATGTTAATTGAGATCATACATATGTGGGCAGTCTCTCTTACATCTCAGCTCTGTCCCTTCCAACTGTGGAGGGTGAAAGTATGGAGCTCAGATTTCTTTTTCCCTACACTTCCTCTAATGGACACCAAAGCTACACTGAAAATATTGCTGTGCCTTATGCCAAATGATCCTTTGTTTAAGCACTGCCCAGTTTTGTGCTAATTCCAGGCTGAATAAATAATAGAACTTTCATTTCAGTTTATACCAAATGTAGCACATTCTTTTAGAACATATATAATCAATACTTAACTATTTAATGAGTGAATGGTTTTAGACAGTAATCCAGAGAAGCTAGCTTCTTTATGACTTCCCCCCTAATTTTTATCATTTCTTTACTTTTTTTTTCCTTCAGTGCTAGGGATCAAACCCAGGCTTTGTACATGCTACTCAATTGTCCCACTTCTAGGCTTACACCCCCTGTCTCCTTGCTGCTCCCACCCCAGTTCTTGTAAAATAGCAGTCATTTTCTTTATTTTGGAAAACTCTGCTCTCAAGATCATCTGGTCAAAGTCCAGGCCTTGAAGCAACATTTTACATAGTGCTTACTAATGCCATCTCACTGACCCTTGCTGGGACACTGGAGGAAAGAAAGGGGAGGGAGACAGGGAAGTCCCCTTCCTTGATCCTGTGGACATCTTGCCCCACCTGTGCATAATGGTAAAAGAGGGTATGGAACTCACCAGGTTTTCTCCTGTCTCAGTCTACCCAGTGTTAGGATTACAGCCATGTGCCACCATATCTGACTAGGGTTTTCTTTTTATTTTTACAGAGCAAATGAAAATTTGTCCTCTTGTTCTTATTATCTCTTTTCTTCCTATTTTCAGGGGCACCTTCTCCTCCCTTCTTCTCCTCCTTCTTCACAGCACTGTGGTTTTGAACTACTAGGCAAGTACTCTACCACTTCAGCCATGCTTCTAACCTTTTTTGCTTTTTTAGTTAGTTTTCTGATAGGGTCTTGAGCTTTTTGTCCAGAACTGTTCTTGCACTGAGATCCTCCTTCTTACACCTCCTGCGTGGCTAGAATTACAAGTGAGTATTACCTTGTTTGCTGAGATGGAATCTTGCTAATTTTTTACGTGGGCTAGCCTTCAGCCACCATCCTCCTGATCTCTCCCTGCTGAGTAGCTGGAATTTCAGGTGCGAGCCACTGCGCGTGGCTCTCTCCTTTCTTATTTGCCCTTGTTCTTTTCTTAGAGCATTTCTGCTTTCCAAATAGAAAACATGGCTTTACCTTCCAAAATTATGTGAAAGTTTGCTTTAGAAGATGTAAAAAGGGTAGAGTAACTGGCAGTATTTAGAAAGCAGCGTGTGTGTGCTGTCCTTGGTGAGAGAGATTCATTTGGACCCAACCTTAGTCCTCTGATACTCATGGGCTCCCTACTGCTGTTCTGAGGGAGGTGGCTGCAAAGTAGAGAGAGGATTGTTGGCTCCTGCTCAGGATCTTAGCTTCAGTAACACCATACTGCAGCCAACAGAGCTAACTAAGTACACTTGTTAAAAGAAAGCTTGTGCTTGTGTGGAAAATTATGCCAAAATTTCTGCTTTAACCCCCAGCAACAAATTCTTTTGGGTGTCTTAGTGAAAGACCATTTGGAAAATGGACTGTACATGAAGCAAATAAGATTTCAGTTAAATGGTGACATTTGTTTCCAGAAGTGTATCAGGGGAGCTAAGCTCTTAAGAGCATGTGTTCATTAAAGATTTGAAGTGGGGTGGGAAGCAATAAAAAAAAAAAAGGCCAGTGGGTTTTCTTGTGAGATAGTTTTTTGTTCTTATGAATTGAATACACTCTGAAAAGTTTCAAAAAGAGACTGGGAAGAATGTATTTGCTTTGATCTAACAAGGAGAGTGTTCCCTTCTACAAATGCCCTTTAATTTAGAAACATTCTTAAAAAATCTGTTTGAAAGTACATAAAAATATATGTAAATAAGCCCTAATTAGTTATTTCAGTTAATTATTTTTTGTCTCTACTTTGCAGCTCTATTTTTCTCTCTATAATGTTGCTTTTTAGAGTCCAGCTTTGGCATCCTGCAAAAATGTGGTTTTTAACAGTCATTATAAAGAAAATATTTTTCCCCTGTTGAAAACCTCACAGTGATAAAGTAAAATCCCAGATTATGTATCTCAATGAAGAATTGTGTCAGACATTTTTAGATCATGATTTGCTAGTAGGACATTAAAGGAAGTGTTACAGCTGATTGAAGAAGCAAGCGTTTGCTTCTTGAAATAGAAGATAAGTGTTGTTTTTTAGAAAACGAATCTACATCAGGCCATTGACTAGACTCTTAATTTTCTTTCTCAACCATACTATGCTCTTTCAAAGACATATATTGGATTTGGGGATGAAAAGTTGGAATTATTCCTAAGTTGAATAGGCTACTTCCCAGTGGAGAAAAGAATGCTCTGGAAAAACACTGGTAAAATGATCTCAGGTTGATTCTACATAGCTGATTTTTAGATTTTGACTAAGAACCTGAATGGTCAATTTTGGAAGCCTAGACACTAAGCTATGTGACAAATTATGAGCATTCTACTGTGCAGCCAGCAGTCCGTCTATGCTTCGATTAAATAGAATAAGTCTTTTAGAGCTTGGAGGGACTTTGAAGGTCACTTAGAAATCATTCCTCATCTTTTACCCATCAAGAGTCTCTGGTGGGGGTATGGAGGAGGATGTTCCTTAAAAATGAGGTACCTGGTTCCTATCCCTACTCTATAGAATCAAAACCAGCTCCAGAGGAATCGTGTTTTTCACCAACCTCTCAAGAAAATTCTGATGCTCACTGAATTTGGCAATCCACCAATTTAGGCTAACCTTTTTATTTTGTGGTAAGGAAGCAGGCCTAGAAAGTTTGATGGCTCAGGCTCACAGTATGCCCTGGGTAAGAGCGGACCCAGGCTTCCTGACACTGTACTTGGGCTTGTCTATACACCACATGTTCAGAGCCATGCCTAGCATGCAGACAGGTTCAAAGCTACTGCTGGGTCATGAAGGTGATTTCATCACCAAGAGCTGGATAGCAAGATAAGTAGAGTACTGTGGTAAAGACACCCATCGACTAAGAGCTAGGCGTTTATGTGCTGCTGCATTTGTCTGAACTAAAACCTGAATGATTCCTAGCCTTGTCCTTCCTGTGTTTCACAAGTCCAGAAACCCATGCAACATTGTGGTAATGTTTATTTTGTTAGCTCATATAATTGAACCCCTAACCCTGGAGCTGTGTATTGCCTATCTGTGTTGCCGAAAATTATAATAATCATTAAAGTTATAGACTAATAAGTCCAGTAGTACCTATTTAAGGTGCCTATTAAGTATCCAGCAAATGCTAACTGATGTTTATTGTACCCAAAATTCAAATAATCAATAGTCTGAAATAGCCTGATTTATTTTTTCAGTTTTCTGTGGTAAGAATTTGAACTAATTATAGTTTAACTTATTCTTAATTTCTACAAGATCATAGCCACCTTCTCAATCATTAGGAAAAAATTGGAGTCTATTCAGTGGCATTTCAGTGTAACTCATTTGACTATCTACTAATTTTTGGAAATAGCAATATCCCAGTGTCTAGGAAATGTCAGGTTCCACTGAATTCTGTATCATAGTTCATATGTGAATACATGCTTAATGGTGCAGTTTTTAGAATGGTCAGCATACTTTAACATAGATAGTAATGAAAGTAGGCTGTCTCAAGAAGCAGGTGACCGGGTCAAAAGGGTCAATCTTGGAAAAGCTAAGAGAAATTAAAGTCTCTATATGTATTCTACAGCATACTCAGTTTATCATCCCTTCAACATAAACATTTATTGGTTGTCCTATGTATGTAAAACTCTGTGTTAAGTGCTGAGGATAAAAATATATCTGAGAAGTTTATAATGTGGCTGGCTGGAAAAGCCCATAAAAAGGTACAACAATTTAAAGAGGCACGTGCTAAATGTCAAGTGACTAACACAGTCAGTGAGTAGCAAACAGCATTCCAACATTCACAGCTGGGACTTGTGACAGTGGTGTCTCCTCTGTCAAACAGAAGCTTGTTGGTCTTCCTTATCATTCACACATTCCTTCTCATTCCTCAGCCAGACTGAAATACAAGATCTTGTAATGATTTTATTGCTACCCAATAGCAAAGGAATAGTAAATAAATCCATTGGAGGATCAAGTTTTTGAAGCATAGTATCGACATTGACTGACTATTTTTCAGTCTTTTTTTAGAAAATATTTTATTCATGATTTATTATGTATTAATGGTATGAAGATATTCACTGTGATAATTCCACACATGCATACAATGTACCTTAAGCAAGTTCACCCCCTCCATTATATTCCCATTGCCCCTCTCTCTCTCCCCACTCATTCAAACAGTGTTTGGTAGGTTTCATTATGCTGTCTTCATATGTATATATGTAGTGTACTTCCATCCTCTTTAACCCTCAATATCCTTTCCTTTTTCCCTCTCCCCTCCTGCTGATCTGCCCCAGGCAGTTTCCCATATATATTCATGTCCTGTTATCATCATCATCATCGTTATCATCATCAGTACTTTTTATATTTAAAAACACAAGGATCTAATTTTCTTTGTGAAGGATGCACTATGAAACTGCTTAGTTACTCAAGCTGTTTTACTTGTGGTGGAATTTCTGTTGGGTTTTGCATACTTTAATTCATGGAGTTTGTGTGAATCAGTATCTTTTTAGGATAGCCATTTGTTAAATATGTTTGAGCTCCTTTTAATGGAAATGGGGTACAACACTGATCATTACCTTGTTATTGTTATTACTATTATTGAAAGAGTAATCCAGTTTCACACTTACATCATAAAATAGTGTTGGATTTCTTTAATCAATATACTTCTGGCACCCAACCATGAAAAATACCACATCAAAGATTCTGAAATGAAAGCTGTAAGTCAGATATGTCAGAATAGTTATATTGTTTGTATATTCTTGATCACCTGTTCTGGGGCTGCAGGATTTTGTCCTCTGGAATGTTTTTGACAGAATTTCCATACTCATCAGTAGAAGGAAGTACCTCCTATATAAGAGGCATTATTGCTACTAAGTCCCCTGATAGTGCCTTAATGGTGCTCATGGAATCCTGAACTTTCTAGGTTGCCAGCCGCCAGTGGTCTTGAATAATGGACAAGAATTATTGAAATAGAGAGTAGAGAAGAAGCGTCACATAAGGAGAAATAATGTGTACTATGACGTGGACGGTGGAGTGAGCACAGTATTTATCTGGATGTGACATGGAGAGTTCTCTGACTGGAATAAAGAGGTTATATTCCTACTGGAAAGCAGTAGGAGATAAAGTTGGAAGGGTGAGATGGGACCAAACCAAGGCCAAAATCCTTATATTGATTTTTGTAAGCAGAGGAAGACTACATATCAGATTTTAGGATCATTTTAGCATCAGACAAACTTACAGCCAAGTCCAAACTGTACCTTTTATTATCTGGGTGATTTCAGGCAACATATATAACCTTGTAAAAATGGTTTGGTTTTGTTTTTTTGTGGTACTGGGGTTTGAACTCAGAGCCTACACCTTGAGCTACTCCCCCAGCCCTTTTTTTCTGATGGGCTTTTTCGAGATAAGTTCTCTCAAACTATTTTTCCAGGGTGATTCGAACTTCAAGCCTCCTAATCTCTGCCTCCTGAGTAGCTAGCCAGGAATACAGGCATGAACCACCAGTGCCCATCTCTTTTTTTTTTTTTGAGACAGGATCTCACCATGCAGCTCAGACTAAACTTGAGCACCTGATCCTCCTGCCTCAGCTTCAGAGTACCACACCCACCTTTTTCTTTGATTTTTCATTAGTAAAATAGAGCTTATAATATCTTTCTTAAGAGATGCTGTGTAAGTTAAACAAGAGCCCATATGAAAAGCTCCCAGAAAAGTGCCTAGTGCAAATAGAATTTCTGAGCAAGGAAGTGAGGGAAAAAAAGTGGGTTGTAGAGCAACTGATCTCTGGCAGCTGTATGCAGAAGAGAAGGAATCAGAAGATACCAGGGACTAGTTAGGTGACACAGTAATTCCCTAGGAGGTGACGGGGTAGAGACTGTCAGGCTAGGAAAGAGGGAATACATTCGTACATGTATTCATGCAGCTTCTTTCCTGTTGCAAACTGGAAGTCTGTTCTATAGTGTTCCAAGTACAACAGCAATCACACACTCTTTCTTTTGCCTCAAACAGGATGTCAGCGATCCATCGGTCTTTCCAACGGAAAGGCCAAGGTGTGCAATTACAGTGGGTGGTACTACTGCAGCAGCTGCCATGTGGATGATAGCTTTCTCATCCCAGCACGCATAGTACACAACTGGGATACTTCAAAATATAAGGTAGGTGCCAACACTGGGTTCATTTAATAACAATTTAGGTGTTCATATGTTGTCAGGTAGATTATAATGATAAAACAAGTGAATCAAATTTGATTAAGTAGCCTTATAAAAGCTACCATATTTTATCTCATACTTAGCTCACAATTTAAGGCCTTCTTGACTGTAACTCTTATTAATTTAAAGGAGAAAAATAGAGGGATGAATCAATTTCGGTTATAATACATATATACATGGAAATGTCACAATGAAACACCCTGTATAGCTATCTTAAACAAACAAAAATGTCATCTTTTTTTCACAAACAGAGAACAGAAAGGCAAAACAGGTCTTGTCTGGGAGATTGGTACCAGTGGGAGAGGGAGGATATAAGGAAATGGTGTAGGAGGGTGAATATGGTAGAAATATTATGTACGCATGTATGTAAATGGAAAGGTGAGACCTCTTGAAACTATTCCAGGAATGGGGGAAGAGGAGATAAAGGAGAATGATGGAGGGGGTGAAGTCAACTATGGTATAGTGTAAGAACTTTTGTAAATGCTACAATGTATCCATAGTACAACAATAATAAATAAAAGAAAAAAAGATACATATTTATGTATATATGTACATATATATGTATATATAGCAACTTTTACATGTAAGCCCTTACAATTAACTGTAAGTGCTAGGAGAGAATTGTGATAGAGAAAGAGGCCTTTCCTGTTATTTTTATTAGCTCTTATGTCCAGTGGGAAAATAATGAATGTATAAACATGCCTGTAATCTTTGAAGAAGACTTATAGGATCTGATATTTTCTTGTGATAAGCAGCACTTGTACTCATGTAAAGGTCAGTCTTTAAGGCACACTCAGCACCCTGGAACTGGAACCATAGATGAAGCCATGAGGGCTTCTGGGTTGCAATCCACAGAAGCAGTGCACAGAACCATCCTCAGGCCTTTATGTGGACTGTTGCTCATTAAACAAGGGAGGGAGTGAGAGGCACAGGGATATGCTAACAGCTTTATAAAGCAGCTGCTAACAACCAAGAGGATATCCAAGAAGTATAAATAGCAGTTTGTTAGCTATAAAAATGCAAGTTAACATAGAAGAGGAGGAAGACTCAAGACATGCTGGGGCATCCCAACTTAAAAGGGTAGAGAGGAGAAGCAGCAAAGGAGGCCAAGATGCCGAGAAAGAGTGAGGAATGAGGTAGAAGGATCGCAGGCTGTCTGACAAGCTACATGAAGAAAGTGTTGCCAGATGAATTGTGACAGAAGCTGATAGGTCAGATGAGCACTGAGAATTGACCATTGGCTTTACTAATGTGGAGGTAATTAGTGGCCATAATGAGAGCAGTTTGAATGGAGTGGTGGGAGCAGAGGTCTGATTGGAGTGGGCTCAACATAGAATAGAAAGAGAGAAATAAAAAGACAAGAATAGACAACTCTTTTGAGAAGTTTTGCTGTAAAGGGAAGGAGAGTTACTCAAAGGGAAGTGGGGTCAAGTTAGGTTTGATTTTTTATTTTAATGGAAAAAAATTAGCATCACTTTTTTTTATATTGATGCAAACTATGCAAGAGAGTGAGGAGAAGTGCTAGAAAGATGTTGTGGGGATGGAATTGTGTATACAATAAGATGGTTTGGTCATTGCTTAGAGCAGGGAATGAGAAAAAAGGCAGAGTCTAAGGGTGTGGGTCCAGTGTGGAGGTGTATATATTTTTGGGAGCTTGTGAAAGTCCTCTTCATTTGCACCGGTAGCTTTCATCAGATTCTTTCATTTCAGCATCTGTGACCTTAAAGAGATAAAGTATCCAATCCCAGTTATGCAAGGAATTGCCTTTACCTTCTACTTTATAGGGAAGATAGAATAATTAGGAAACAATTCTTCCAATCCACCATAAACTTCTCTACATCTGTATCCATCTTCATTGTCCTCCTCTTACAGAAGGTTTCTTCCTTCTTCCTTCTTCCTCTGTTCATGGCCTCAAATCTTCCCTTCTCCATCACAGTTTTGCCAAATCTAGTTGACCTATGACCATTTCTTCTTCTACTGGTCCTCTTTGGAACATAGTGTTTGACCAAGTGGACCATACTCTCCTTCAATTCCACTACCTTGGCTTTGATAACATATTCCTGGTTTTCTCTTTCTTTCTACTTCTTTGTCATTCACCTTGGATTTTGGTTCTCTGCTGCATCTTTAATATTGGGATTGCTTAAAGTACATCCTTTGGTTTTCTTTTCCCACTTTATATTCTACTGATTATCTCCCTCCCTCTGTGGTTTTAACTACTGGGTTCATATACTTACGATTCCTCTTTTTATCTCTAGCTCTAGTTTTGCTACTGAAATTGAGGTCTGTGTCTTTAATTGCACAATAGACATCTCCATTTTGATTTTCAGCATAATAGTCTTCAAGATATGTGAACTGGGTAGCTATATTGTACAGTATTTCTACCTTTGTACAAACAAGGTAGTAGAATTTGGCAAATCCAGAAATTTATATCCCTATTCTAGGTTTAGGATTCTGTTATAGTCCTGTGTCTTGTCCATATAATAGATAACATAATTCTAACACTTGATGATAAGGAGCTCTTCTCCTGCTGCCAGTGCATTTTGACAGCTACCTTGAGGAAATCTTCCATGCAAGGTGTTTCATACAACATACTGTTTTGTGTGTCTTCTTACTAATAGATGTCTGAGACTTACTTTCACTGTGACAATGTTACCTGGAAGTAAGTAGGTGGGGAAGGTAGCTGTCATCTATCTAGAATCTTTGACATCCAAAATGAACATGAAAATTATGAGTGGCCAATTGGCTTATATTCTTTTATTTTATTCATTCATTCCTTTACTTTCTTTTTTTTTTTTTTTTTTTGAGACAGAGTCTTGGTATGTAGACCAGGCTGGCCTTGAACTTACTATGTATCCCAGGCTGACCTCAAACTCCTGATCCTCCTTCCTTAACCTCCAGAGTCCCAGGATTACAGGGGTGTACTAGCATATCCAGCTGTCTTATGTCCTTTTCCATATTCCTATTATCATCTCTGTCTTCTGTTCTACCCAATAACCATTCATGCCTTTCCTGGCTTCAGGATTCCTTGTCTTGGAACTGACCTTGCCTCCTAATGCAAGGAGAAAATTGAAGTTATAAGAGATGAATATGACTGTCTATAAGCATGTCCGTATTTGTACCTCTCCTTACTGTACCGTGCTGCTTTTCCTTCTAACTAAGCAGAAAGAAGAGCACTTTTTTCTTCCACATGAGCTCCAGATGCTTTTATCCTTCTGGGGAATTCCACTCATTCTTCTAAGCTAATAAAAGCATCTCCTCTGATGATACCTTCCCTGTTGCTCCCCATTCCTCCTCAGTTACTGCACCATCATGCTCTCCTGTGTGCCACCATCATGTCACGAATGGGTTTCAAGAACTGCACATATGGGTTAATAGCAGGAGCATGGGGTTAAACAGGCATTTGCCCAAAGCATACCTCAGCCTCTTCTTGGTGCTTAATTGTTGGGGAAAATGATGTGAACTTCCCTGAGTCTCAGGGTCCTAATCTGTAAAGTGAATCCAGACTTCCTAGGTTCAAATCTTGGCTTTGTCACTTATTGACTGTGTGACCTCGTCAAATTATTTAATCTCTCTGTGCTTCAATTTCCTCATCCTTAAAATGAGCCCAATAATACCTGATAGGATTACTGCTGGCTAAATGGGTTAAAGCATGTGAAGCTTTAGAACAGTGCCTAGCATGCAGTACGTGCCAGATAAGCATTTGTTCATTGATAACTCATACGTATACGTAAATTCTGTTAGGGAATTGGGCTAATAGAAGAAAAACACTTAGGAGATGACTGTGATAAGCACTTAATTAATGGAACTTACTACTATTTTCATTATCATCACACCCATATAATACCTACTTGCTTGTCTGTTTATAACATTTACTTTCCTGAGCACAGGGAATGTCTTAGCACAGCTGCTGGCACAATAGTAGGTGGGCAGGAGTGTATACTGAATGAACTAAAGGGTAAAGTTTGTCCCCAGGGCACCTCAAACTCAACATGCCTCACATTGGCCTTAACACACTCACCTAATGCCCCTCGCCCCACCCCATGCACATTGCCTGGCTCGGTGAATTTCCCCATAGTCACCACTGCCGGATGACATCTGAACTCCTTTCTGCCAGACCATCCCTGCCTACACAGTCAGCTAAACCAGCCACTTAATTTCAGCTCTGGAGGCCATGCTCTTCAACATTCCCCAGTCCCTCACACTTGCTCATAACCTTGGCAGTGAAAGAGCTCACTAACCTCCTACTTGTATTTCTACTTCTCAAGTCTTGCCTCTTCTGGCCTTAATTTACCTCTGATGCATGTGTTACCCTCACCTGGTCTTAGTTTCTTCACCATTACAATGAAGGTAATAATAACACCTATTTTATAAGCTTGCTGTTTGCTTACATGAATGAATTACAGAATGCACATAACACAGGGTCTGCTACATAATGGATGCTCAGTTAGGACAGCTTTTGCCATGATTATCTGCAAAATAAATGCAGTTCCTTTAGCTGACATATTAGACCTTTTGTGATCTCTAGTCCTACATGCCTTTCTAGCCCCTGCATCCACATGAACTCTCATTAGTGTCTTCATTAAGATCACATACATCATTGCTCTTCTCCATCCTGTCAACCTGTTTTCACACCTTTTGTTTCCTCTTGCCCTTACCCAGCCTAGCAAATCCTAAAACCTTGCTTAAACCTCATTTTCTCTCCTAATTCTTTCTTTCCCTCCACCAGACAGTTATCATGCTCTCTTCTGGATCTTGTACTTGACACTCTGAATGTAGGCTATAAAATCATATTTAGGAGGAAAAAAGACTGGTTGGGTTTGCTTTAGATTAATATGCTTGTGGTGCCAGCCCCATGATCTATGGAGAACACAGGCTGGTCATGTCTGCCAGAAGATACCATCAATTAGTGGAGCAAAAGCACAAAAAGTAGCATTGACTAAGAAAATGAAAAAAACAGGCATGGTTTCTGAAGCATGACATAGAGGAAGAGATGTGTTTCCAGTGAGCTCTGAAGGCTACGAAACCCACCAAGGTAGCAGTCATTCATCCTTCTGTAAAGCAGGCTGTGGTGTTGTGGTGGTCATTCAAGTAACTAGATTCAATTTTGAGAGGATAGGTAGCTTTATTAGGTACACTCACTTCATCCATGCTGCAGATGGGGAAAATCTTCTCTGTTAGATGACTCCTTCCCATGTTTTCAGTGAACCAGGGAAGATTTTTAAAGTAAGAACATAGCTGGCTGATTTTATCTGGATCGTCTCTCTTTGGCATTAAGTAACTATATTTCATTTAGTCTAGGTCTGTCTCTCTTTGCTCAGACATCACGATTTAACTTCATGCTTCTAATTGTGAGGATCAATTTGGACCTATCAGTTTCTAAAACCAGGCATTGTTCTGTTATATCTGCCTGCTGTCCTTAATAGCAAATATGTGACTGCCTCATTTTAAAGATTGAAAAAGTGGTTTCTTAGAACAGAATGAAATTTGTCATCTTAAGCATTTCCTCATCTGTCCTCTAAAGTATTAATAATCCTAATTATTTTTAAAGTATAATTTCATCTGTTCTCTGGTATACCCCTGCAGGTTGAATTGAGCTCCAAGATTAAGAAGCAGCTAAACCCTATCCTCAAATTCTGTAGCCATTTTCTAATGAAAGTCTCTCTGAGGGTAACTTTCTGAGCCCCCTATTCAAAACTATCAGGCATGACAAAAAGGTGTTAAGGAACCCAAACAGCTCAATTCTTCCTAAATAGTTCCCCATTGTTGTGCCTTTTCAAAATGTTTCTGTATCCTCACCTGAATCTTCACATCCCATCAGCTGGGGGTCTTCCATTTACCTAAACTATTTCCTATCTCTACATCTTGAGGCATTCAAGGCAAGCTCTGATGCCCTTGCAGAGCTACAGGAAAGCTCTGTGATGGGGAAAAGCACTTGATCAGAGTTATTTGGAAAGTTTGAGAACAAATTGTTATCAAATTTCTGACTCCTTATCCATTAGCCCCAATACCTATTTTAGTAGGACCAAGAAGAGCCATGGTTGTGATTGACTTTATTAAGACTTTATGATTTTTCACTATAGAGGTAAGAATAAACACTGGAAGGAAATGTTATATCAAACCAATAAATGGTTGTTTTACTGTGGCAAAATTATAGGTGATATTTTTCCCCTCTCTGGATTTTTATTCTCTAAAATTCCAGTCCTGAGATTATGTTAGTTTTGTAATTTTATAAATTTTAATTGTCACATGTATACTATTTAAGAAAATACATATTAAAAGTGAGCCTTTTTAATGCTATAGAATTATAATTATAATTGTGACTATTTGTCCTGTGATAGATAACTTCAAAGTCTAATGAGCCAACTGTTTCTCCTAAATGGCTCTCACTGCTTATACTTATACTGCCACACTTTTATTCTCTCTTCTTTTTTGAATCTAATGTGCTTTCACAGATTTCAAGATTGAGATTTCAAGATTGAGATTTCAAGATTGAGAAAGTGGAAAAGGGCATGCATAACATAGATTATTTCCCTCCCTCCCTTCCTTTCTCCCTCCTACCCCATTCACCTTTCCAAATTACTCCTTTCTCATGTGTCCTTCCAGAGATGTTTTACATACATGTGTGTTTTCATATAAAAATGGTAAAATTCATTGTCATAGACTCTCTGTCCTTAGAGGATTTTCCAGTTAGATCATAAAACTTCCTTACACCTTTTGTCTTTTTTTTAATAGCCACTCCATATTCCTTCCTGAATCTCTCTCTCTCTCTCTCTCTCTCTCTCTCTCTTTCTCTAACACACACACACACACACACACACACACACACATTTGCCTAATCAGTCCTTTTTTTGATAAAAGTTTAGATTTTTCTAGCCTTTTACTGTTATAGACAGTGATTTAATGAATAACTTCATACATCATTTTAAATATAAGTTCTGTTATTCTTGAGTGAAACTATCTGTAGATAATTTCCTCATGTAGGTATGTACATGTGTGAGTAGGGTTGTATGCTATGTTTTTATCATCTATTTCTTTTTTTTCCCCTTAGTACCAGGATGTCAGCTGTCACTTCTATTGTCAGCTGACATTTCTGTTGTCACTGTGCTACCTGTAGTTGTCCTTTCTCTTTTTTAAAAACCAAACTGTTAAAAGTTGTACCCAAAGTAAGAGTGTATGGTTCAAAGTCATGACTACAGCATTGTAGAGTACACATTTATTCATTCATTTGTATTCTAAGCAATGTGGCTATAGTTTGTGCCCTTGTGAATATTCTTATTCCAGTGGAGGGAGAAAGACAGTTAAAACAAACAAACAAAAACCCACTTAATTACTTTGGGATAAATGAAATGTTTCTGCACTTTAGTTTTGTTTTAGAGTTAAAATCAAATGGGAGGTCACATGCCTGTATACTGCCTGATTACACTATAGATCAGTCTCCATTTGCAGCCTACTGACTTTCTGTTTGACATGGGGGAAGGGTAGAGACAGGCAGGGACCCCCCTTTTTTTTTTCTTTATTCATATATTCATATGTGCATATATTATTTGAGTCATTTCTCCCCCATGGCCCCTCCCCCGTCCCTTCCCTCTCTCCTCCAACCCTCTACCTTTCTTTTTAATGGAATAATGAGCTGACAGGTTATGGTAGACTAATTTAAAAATAAAAAGAACTGTAAGTATAAACAGTGCTAAAGAGCATAGAGCAAGATATGCAGAGATCTGAGTTCTGGCTCCAGTTCTGCCCTGAAATGACATAAATAAGTCATTTGAGTTCCTGGATGCAGAATTGTGTGTGGTATCCCCCACTTGTAGTCCCAACACTTAGGAGGTGGAGGCAAGGAGGATCGTCAGCCTGGGGCTACATAGCAAGACCCTGTTTCAAAAAAATAAATAAATAAACAAAATAAAAATTTTTAAATCCCCTATTAAATACAGATAAATTCGGCATTTCTCAAAGTGGATTCCATGGAGCATTCACAAGTTCTGAACATGTTAATAGGGCTTTGTGGCAAGGTCACAGCCAGCCCATCTCTAAGGATTGAGTAGGATCCCTCCACGAGGGCACAGTCCAGCAAGCTTACAAATTGGAGAGAGGAGGGAGTTAAGTTAAAGAAGAATGGCCTCTTCCCCCAGTTGGTTTTCTTCTCCCACTCCCTTGCCCACTATAAATCCCGCACAACACTAAACAGCTGCCCTGACTGTAGTCAAATAGCTTTGAGAAGTAACTGACTAAGCAGGTTTTCTTCAGTACAAAATGTCTTAGAGTTTTAATATTGCTAATGAGCTGCACTTTGAATCACCAAGAAAGAAAGTATAGTAGTTCTTGTTGGACCTCAGAACATCTTTTCTGTGGGATTAGTATTCCTTTACACAGATTGAACTGCATTATCATTATCTGTCCTTGCTGTTCTAAGAATTTTGTTCTCACATGTTTTATTCTTATACCTTTTCCTCCTTTAGTAAAAAATAAAGTCCTTACTACCAGCACAACATCTGCAAATTACTGTCTATGGTAACCATTCCCTTTGCCACATTGCTTTTTCATTCAAGCCTGTTTGGTGACCAGAATACTATTCTACAACCTCCCTCTCAGGACTGCATAAACAGAAATAACATCCAAGAACTTTAAGAGGTAGCTGTCACCAGTATAACAAACACATGACCACGTGATCACATTTGATGCTCAAACCG
The DNA here is from genome assembly GCF_047511655.1 of Castor canadensis. NCBI lineage: Eukaryota > Metazoa > Chordata > Mammalia > Rodentia > Castoridae > Castor > Castor canadensis. The sequence goes on along the minus strand of NC_133389.1, from coordinate 157,299,301 downwards.
TATGTGTTAATACATAAGCATATATGTATAAATAGCAGATTTGGTCATTCTTAATTTATAGTTAGCTATAATGTGATTGTTCTGTTTTCTCCAACTCTTCCTGAATGTGAAGTGGAAGAGGAGACGGTTTCCACCTAGACTTCCTTCTTCTTTAACCATGCAGAATGCAGGGTGTGCAGACTGAGGCGGTTCAAACAACACTGCACAACCACAGGCATGGGGTTGAGTTCTTTATGTCTTAAACTACTCTGTCTGTAAGCAAAAGAGCAACGGAGAGATTCACTTATATGAATAATAAGAATATCACTAATAGGCCAGGCACTGGTGGCTCACTCCTGTATTTCTAGCTACTTGGGAGGCTGAGATCTAGAGGACTGCAATTCAAGGCCAGCCCAGGCAAATAGTTTGTGAGAGCCCCATCTCCAAAAATAACCAGAACAAAGTGGACTGGAGGTGTGGCTCAGTTGCTAGAGTACCTGTTTTGCAAGCACGAAGCCCTGAGTTCAAACTCCAGTCCCACCAAAAAAAAAAAAAAAAAAAAGATAATATCACTAATATTAAATATTATTTAGTAAAATGCTAATATACTAGTGGGTTTAAGAAATGAACCATTGACTGTAAAAATTGATTCCAGTGTGACTCTTGTGGAATCATATAAAAGAGTGGCAGCCAAAACCATTCACTTTTAAAAAAAATAAACAGCTCAGCTATCTGCACTGACTGATGGGCTGAGTTGTTGCTCACATCAGAAACAGCACTCGGCATTTCATATTTTTCATAATTTGGTTAGCAAGAAGTAGGACAGTAGCTCTGAGTTCTTGGTTGGAACATATTCCATGTTTACATTTAACTCATATAATATTTATGTTAATGAGAAAGAATCTTTCTCTCACATAAACTTTGTCACCTAAGAATATCATTGGCTTCTTTCCCTAAGTAACTTTTAAAAAATCTTTTTAAAAAATGCTTTTTAATTATAGTTGAGTTTAAGAGTAGAATCCTTATACCAGTCTGGAGGGTCGTTTCAAATTTAAGAAACCAGTAGGGATATAATGTTCTATTTTGCAAAAATAGCATTGCATGCCAAATTTTGAGTTCTCTCAAAAATTCCCTCACCAGTCTTAGTGGCTGATTATTCTCAAAACTTAGAGATTGTGTTCAGCCTTGTTGCCAAAAATGGTTCAGTGTGGCAGAGATTTGCTCACATAGCCAAGCAGCAGTGTCAATGATGTGCTGATAGGCTTAATGTTAGTTATAACTTGTGAAGGCAGTGCCTTAGACATTAGTGAAATCAACTCTTCTTTTGTTTTTTTGTCGTATCAATTTATGAATACTGCTGTCAGTAGCTGTTTCCCATTTGTCTCCCTGCTTTTACTGTCTCTGTAAAAGATTCTTTTTTTGTTTTTGGGCTTAAGTACCACCTGAAGAGAGAAGCATTTTAAGGCCTGGGAGACTGGCCAGTGCCCTTTGTCCTGTTCACCTACTAAAAGGTAGCATTGTTAACCTAATTCAGCAGGGCCCTGACTCAGTGTAAACACTGCTCCATAGACACAGAAAGACTAATTGAATTGTACAATATATCATTTTTAGCAACAGTTTCAAGTAAATTGTATTTCATTTCCTAGGACACCATCAGTTTTTCCCCTCATTGAAAATATTTAAATACAGCAAATATTTAAACATGATAAATAAAATATTTAGCCCAATTCTGCCTTTGCACGCAGAGGTGCCTGAGGACAGGGCCATGCCTAGTTTATCTTCTACCAAAGGCCTAATGCTTGCTATGGTATCTGGCATACACCAGTGTCTGTATGCCTCAAAAAGATTTGTTTTCTGAAATGATGCAATTTTTGCATCCCTATAAGGAATATAAGCTTTGGTATATGCTTTACAATATAAAAAATGATAATGATGAATCTTATAAATGTGTATAAGAGTGTATGTTTTGATCAGTGCACAATAGCCATAAATCGAATGATCACATGTACATATTGAGAGATTTTCATGGTTGTATCTGCCAGTTGTACTCTCCTCTCTGCTCACCATGTGAGTTTCTACTTATCTTTTAGACCCAAATCCAGTATCACGTGCTTTGACAGGCCTATCTGGCCTGTCAAAGCCAGTGGGCCTTAACCAAGCTACATACAGTTTTAAATGTTTGTGTTTAAACAGTGAGACAATGAGCCCCTTGAAGGCAGGGACTGTATCCAATTTATGTTCATTTATAAGCATTGGTCTAGAGTATAAAGTATAGTGGATTTTCAGTTTTCTTTCTAATGAGTCGAGTTGTTTGTTTTAGTGCTGAATTCCAGCCTTTCTTCTAGAGACATGTTAGTGGAAACTTTTTGGAAAGATTTGTACATTCCATAAGTAGAAACTGAGCCAACTCTGTGTATCAGTCTCTCATTTGTATCTCAGGATCAATGAATTGGCATGTAGAGACTGAACAATTACCTGTGTGTCATGCACTATTTAAACTACTCTTTGTCTTTGGTGCATTGTGTCTCCAATGCACTGTTTATTTCTACTGATGACAATGACATTTTAAAAATCAACTTTCATATTCTTGCCAGAAGTGGATATACAGTTGGATGGATATATTGGCTACAGTCAGCCCAAGTTCAAAGGTGTTGTAATAAGAGCATCTCCTTTCTGGGCACTGAAACAGTGTGTTTGAGCCTGTTTTCTATTCAGTCAAACAATTCTTAATATGGTATCCCTTCTTTTCTTTCTTCTTTTTTTTTTTTGAGAATATCCTTTCATTCCTTTAAGTTTGGTAATATCTGTATGAGTACCTATTTTTAAGTGACTAGTTTTTTAAAGTTATGGAGTAAATATACATATATACATATATATTTATGTAGTTTTAAAATTCAGTGTTCATCTTGAGGGTCATAATGAATGCCTGCTTATTTGTCTTACTTTTAATTTTGAAATAATTATAGATTCACAAGAAATTGCATATATAGTATAGAGAGCTCCGGTGTACCTTTTGCAGTTTCACAACAATAAGATATAAAAAACAAACAAACAAAACAGGAACTTGACCTTGATATGACGGGGCTGAAGAGTTCTGTATCATTTATCTAACATGTATACAGGATCGTTTAATTGCTACCACAACCAATATACAGAAGTATTAATTCCTTCCAAGTTGTACCAGTTGAATGTCTGAAAGATAGAAAGAGAAACAAAAATTTATATTTATTCAACTATGGGCTTTTTCATTTAGCTGTGTACAGAAAATAATGTCACTTTGTTATTAAGCTATCGCTGAGCAGGTGTAGAAAGCTGAATGAGTGATCAGAAATGATTGCCAACGCCTGTTTTGCAGGTGTCGAAGCAGGCTAAGGAGTTTCTGGAGTACGTGTACGAAGAACCCCTGATCGACATCCAGCAGGATAACCCCATATTGTACCTGCACGCCGAGCCGCTGGCTACTGTGCTGCGGCTTCGCCAGCGGCTCAAATCGCTCCGCGCCTATTTGTTCAGCTGCCGAGCAGCCGTGGCAGAGGATCTGCGTCGTCGGTAAGCCATAAATGTCACGCAGCTCCAGTTTGTTTTCCCTCCGCCCAGGGAAGGTGGCTGGATGATCCCTCAAGGTTTTTCCAGGGCAGGCCTTCTCTAAGTCAGTGGGTCTCCCTCCACCTCCACTGCCCCCTCGCTCTGGGCTCATCTCCGACTTTCTCCTCTGACTTCCTTTATTTGGTTGAGCAAAGCAAAATGAAAATAATTTCTCAGCGTAACCGAAGGCTTTCAACCCAGGGACAGAGTGCCAAGACACAAGCTTTCTCTTACCACGTGTTAATTTAAGATAGTAATCATAGGACTTTCTTCATTGGCCACTTAATGCCGTGTTTTATACTTTCCTACTTATCATCACTAAACATAAGCATGTTTGAAATATATCTCATAACTAAAAAACATTTCCAATGAGAAACAAATAGGTGGTTATTCAAATCTTACTTTCCATACAGAAACAAATATCCAAGCTTGTAAATGCTGCAGGCAGGAGAGCTGGAATTAAAAGGCACAAGCCCAGGATTCTGCCTTTTCGTGGTATCATTGGTGCAGCCTCCTTTCCATAACTGAGCTCATAGTTCATAGAATACACAAGTCCAAACCAGGCTCAAACCCTTAAAATAAAGTTGAAGTTAAAATGTGCTTTGCTCTCATAAAATTCCTTCTTTTACAGTTAGATTTTATGAGCATTTTAAACTCTCATCCTTGGCATAAACGAACTAGCTTATACTTGAAATAATTGTTGATGGGGTGCATAAGTCCCTAAAAATACCTTTTGATTTTTTTCAGTTTCAATAGAAATGACCAGCAGCATAGATTAGTCATGTTAAATGTTTTTGGAAGCAAGCCTACCTGCATAAGAACCTTTGGAAAGAGTTAAAATGATGGAGTTTGTGATTTGAGATCCAGTTAGATCAAGAGAAACTGACATAACCCTGCGCATCTGAGGAAGACATTTAAAGAACTAAGTGTAGATAGTGAAAAGATGTATAATATCTGGACAAGCTCTTGTAAAATAATAATGAAAAGGTTGCTGCCATGGAGCAAAATACTTTTTAGTGGTAGTCATTCTATTATCTAGTTGTTTTTCAAAAAGTAGTTGGAATTTATTCTTATAAAATCTTGGCAGATCTTAATTTTAAAAGATCAGGTCTTCTCTGGAAGGCGATAGAATTATATGTCTCAAGCTAATTTACCAACTAAATTAAATGCAAGATTTTTAATGTTCAAAGCATGTTCGTTCTGTTATTTTCAGGACCTTTTGGATTTGCTCAGAGCTTGTTTTTCTTGTGCCTATATTTGTAGATGATAGGAAATCTACACATGGGAATCATGTTAGATACCTTTCTAGCATAATGTTTTGCTTTGGTTAAAATGTGCCAAATCAGGGCACACATTTAGAAATAAAATAGGAGGTCCTCTTCCCCATATGGATGAGTAAGAATCCCTACTATATTCCAAAAGTCTGGTGGTTTACCACCATGTACTGTGCCTTATGACCAGACCACCAGGAGAGATGTGGAAGTTTTAGAAATAAAGCACTCCCAAACTGTGAGAATGAAAACAGCAATCCTTTTTTCCTTTCTCTTCATTTTTTTCTGGCTAGGCTTGTTATGACCATCATATAAAGCAGTGTCTGGCAGAAGGCATTAAATAGATAGATGGGGGGGCAGGGAACCAGTGTTAAGGGTCAATTGGTACCACTGTGCAATAACTAGTACCCAATTTAGGGGAAGAAGACATCTTCAAATTATTCTTTGCCTTACTTTCTTATATATCACTTAGAGTAGTGTCTCATCCATCCAAAACCCTCAAAAATAGGTGATGAATGCGTGAACAAATGAAAGAAATACCTGACCAAATTAGTCAAAAAGATTTGGTCTATTCTGTGTCTGAATAACTCTCAAATCTTTCCTAGGATTATTGCAGTATTCTTCTAACTAGTCTATGTAACATCAGTTTTTCTCTCTCCAATCTAACCTTTACTATGTAGCCAAATTATTGAAGTACAAGAATGGTATTCAAAATCTGCCCAGATATACCCAGTATATTGTTCTGGTCTCTCAAACACCCTGACATTAAACAAAAATTATTGTTTAATTCTCACTGCAGTACATTTTGTTATGGAAATTAAATGGGTTTGTACCGCTGAAGAGTTTAAAATAGTACTTACACAAAGTAAACTCTTAGCAATTACCATCATTGTTATTAATAATGCTTTCTTATCCTAGACTGTTCTTATATTTGACTTCAAAAATCTTTGATAGAGTCTTTGATAAAATGTTCCAGCTGAAGCCAGGCACCAGTGGCAGGAGGCAGACGCTGGGAGGATCACGATTCCAAGCCAACCCAGGCAAATAGTTCATGAGACCAGCTGAACATGATGGTACATGCCTATAATCCCAGCACTCAGGAGGCTGAGGCAGAATGATCTCGAGTTTGAACCCAACCTGGGCTACATAGAAAGTTGAAGGCCAGCCTGGACTACATAGCAAGACCCTATCTTTAAAAAAAGAAAAAAAAAATAGAGGTTCCACTTAAAAGTCACCCCTTAGTGTCCTCTCTGCTAGAATTACACCTGTTCTCCTGCTACTGTGTCAGGAAAGGAGTGAACTAGGCAGGTGGGTAGAAAGCTAGCTGTGCCTAAGGCTGCAGTTACTAGGTGTACCTACAGTGATAATTATCTATGTGACTGTCTTGTAAAATGAGTGGAGCAGTCTCCGTATGTGCAAACAATAATATGTTGATTCCTACAGGACCTTGGTGGGGGCACATTGGTGGTTTTGCTTTGTTTTGTTTTCTTAATTTTCATTATCTTAGGTGCCCTATACTTAGATGCTGTTAAAATAATGGGCATCAGGTGTGGTAGTACCCACCTGTAATCCCAGCACTCAGGAAGCTGAGTGAGGCAGGAGAATTGTGAGTTTGAGGCCAGCCTATGCTACATTGTGATACCCGTCTCAACCCCCCCCCCGAAAAAATTGGGGGGCTCCCATTTCTGTCTAACCTGGAACAAAAAAATTACTAGCAAACAGTACTCTTACAGCTTTCTTTTTGTATGGAGGAAGTTAGTTGAAGGAGGCTGGACTTGTTTTATTTCAAATCTTTTTACTTATGTTGAAATACAACCATTTAAGGGAATAATCTCTAAGAGATTTTCTCAGGTGACAATACTTCCTGTAGTAGTCTATACTTAACTCTGCCCTCTTCTGTGTCCATAAAAATAGTGATAAATACAAAAGATAACCATTGTTCAACTAATATGCTAAAATTCCCATTGAAAAAGGCCACCTCACACCTATTTCTTTCACTTTTATATGTAATGGAATTTTTAAGGACAAAATGAGCCAACAATACTTTTAATGATGACATGCTTATCCAAAAATCAGTATTTAATATTCCCTTTGTTTCACCTGAGGATATAACATCTAAATAGAGGGAAGTTTAAACAGTGCGGGCAACCTTGTAGACATGCCTACTCATCCTATTCCTGATAGAGATTTTAAAAAAGGAAGAGTTTATGGGCAATAGGAGAACAAAAAAAAAAAAAAAAGGATGAGAATTCAATTCTTATCTAGTAGTAAAAGGCATTCTCTCCCTGCCTGGTTTTTACCTCAGAATAAGAGTGGCCATTAATCTCTAGCAAGTAGGCCCAACATGCTGAAGACCTGTCAGCACCGTATAAACAGAATAAAGCAAACTGTTAATATTGCTGTCGCAAGCAAACTGAAAACAGACTGATTAATCGTATTGGCGCTCAACCACCAGGGAGCCAACTTTGGTCGTCACCTTATTAGGGAAGTCGCAGCTTGCTTTTAGGCCTTTCATTATTATGACTGTCCAGTTTTCATCTTCACTGTTTTTGTTATTGTTGTTAAATGGACGCCTTGTTCTTGAACCCATACTGCAAATCTTGACTGGCAGGGGTGATTAGTTTAGAAAAGTCAGTGTCCTCCATGAAGCCTAAAATGTTTACAGTGCTGACAGTTTACTGTTTCTGAGGACTCCCAGATGGCCACCCTGCCAAATTAGCTCAAGGCCTAGTTAACTTTTCATGAGAAGAATTATTTACTGAGTCCACATGTGAGGGCACATGAAAGTCTTGGCATGTGTGTCAATGTCAGGACATATCCAGAGCAGCAGCCATTGGGAAAAGTCTTAGGGAGGTCTCTAGAAGAGCTGGTAGTGTGCTCAGCTGAACACAGGGGCAGTAGGATGTGTGTAAATTAGAGGTTACAAATAGGTACCTGAAAGTCAAATTTGGCCAGCAGACATGTTTTGTTTGACCTTATAGGGATAGCCCCCACCAAACTTAGGGGTGATAAAATAGTTGTTAACATTTAAACAATCAGGAGCTTTTATGCACACACAAATTGAAGTTTTCTGGTTTCTCTTGGGAAATCAGAAGCTCTGGTTATACAGGGCTTCCCCTATTTTTGTGTAGCAGCAATCAACTTTAGATACAAGACTCTCCACTTTGCTGTAACCTCTACTACTCCTGTTATCTCACAAATCCAGTGTCACTTGACTATAATACATGGCTGCCCTATTTTTCTTAACCTTAGCCTATTCAGTTCATTTTTGGTGGTGCCTGGGTCTGTATGCATTTGAGTTTTTAACGCTGGATACATAATAGTATATATATATTTTTTAAATTGTAAAAAAATAGTATGTCTCAGCTTTAGCCATCATTTTTATTTCAGGTAAGAAGTCTATCCCAAAGAGTAGCAAAAATCTTAGATTTGGTTTTCTCAAAAGACAAACATGAAGAAGCTTATAGAACTTAGATGAAATAATAGCAGATCAACTTCAAAGTTCTTTAGACTATGGTATTGGGCTAGACTGTTTCAGCATACTCCTCAGGCATTTGCAGTACAGTGACTTAAGGGATAGCTACCTGGAGCACCATCTTACAGTGAGTGGCTCCTAGTTACCACAAAGCTAAAGATTAGATCTGGTTTACCAAGTCCAAGGGAGAAAACAAGAAAAAGAATAAAATGGGGGCACAAATGGAGGTGTTTTATTGTAGGCCCTGAAGTTAGACTTTCCTGAACTCAGAGCTCACCTTCCCCTCTTAAAAACCTTAGAGCCTTATAGGGAAAGTCTCAGGATGAAGAGAGCTAATGCCTAGAACAGTGTGTGCTCAGTTATTGTTAACTGTCACATTTTTAAGTGGAATGAAACTCAGGAGTAACCAAGAGGTAGGTACTTGGGAAGAGGCAAAAAGAAGTTAAGCCTGGAGGCATCAAAGAGCCTGGGACTCAGGGCTTTTCCAGGACTTTCTGTGCAGAATGTGTAGTATCATTGGGAGTCACCTGGACTCTGGTCCTCCAGTGGTGATATAGCAGAGTCCTTCAGAGACTATGCCTCAGTACTTCTAGCTCTGTCTTCTAGAGTGATGTCTTACTCTCTCAATTTTCTGTACCTGTGATAGCTCCTAAAAAAAACAAACAATCCCCCCCCAAAAAAACAAACAAATCCAAAAAATTTTTCTGGCTCATACTACCACCTAAGTCCATATCTTCAGGCATTCCTTTGAAATTCTTAGAAATGTCTTCATTTCTTTTTTGCCCACTCACTAATCCTCTTCTAGTCTGACTAGACTGTACTCTTCACTGACACTGTGACTTCTAGATGCTTGCTTCCTTGACCTCGTAACCATTGCTGGCCACTCTTTCTCTTAGGCATCTCTTCTTCCTGCCCTTCTTTGCAGGAAGGAGTCATCCTGTCTGGGTCTCCTTCTTCTGCATGCTTGCTGTTTCTGCATCTTTATCTAGCTCCCTAACACTAGGAATAGCCAACATTCCTACATTCCAGCATGGCCAGTTGCCTTTCTGCAAGCTCTTCCAGACCTGTCAGTCACCAATGTGGCAACTCCACATTAGTGAAGAATCACTAATTTTCTCAGGACCCCTGATTGTCATCTGAGGGAGAGAGTTATTATCCCTCTATAAATCTATAGTAACTAGAAAGAGATCACCACTAGCTTGTTGTCTCTGGCTCCCTAGTGGACCTCTCCACTGAAGTGTCAAATTAAAGTAATTGTTTTTCTCTGAAAAATTTAATTTCCTAACTGGAAATCCTATGTCCCATGACTCCCCTCTCCAGTCCAGCTACCTATAGCATATAACAACACTCTTGGTTGGGTATCCAGTCTCTGTGATCTGACACTGACTTATGTATAACTTTATCTTTCACCTGGTCCCTGTGTGAACCACATTACCACCCAGAATTTTCTACTGTGTCTCTAATGGGCTGCAGCCACCACTCCCGCTCCCCCTTCCCCCAGCCAATGTGACATAGTCATTTTTTTCTGACACACCACCTGCCTCCCCTCTCTATTTGACTAGTCCACTCTAAGTCAGCTCAAGTGCTGCCTCTTCCCACCTGTCCTCAGTGGTTGATGCCTTCTCTGATCTCTTCCAGCAATGATCATTTGGACCACTCATTTGACACGTAGGTTGTTTTAATCTCCGTGTGTGTATATATATATATATATATATATATATACTTTCTTTCTGGCTAGATTGGGAAGTTCTTTTTTTTGTGGTCCTGGGGCTTGAACTCAGGACCTACACCTTGAGCCTCTCTACAACCCTTTTTTGTGAAGCCTTTTTTTTTGAGGCAGGGTCTTGCAAACTTATTTCCCCGGGCTGGCTTGAACCACAATCGTCCTCATCTCTGCCTCCTAAGTATCTGGGATTACAGGCCTGAGCCACTGGCACCCAGCTGGGAGGCTCTTAAAGACCAGGATTGTCCTATTCTTCCTTATAACCTAAAACAAGACTATACATGCTAGCTGTGCAATAAAAGCTTATTAATAGTTATAATTACATCATCTCACATTTGCAGAATTGTTTACTGTATGTAATATAATTATGATTTTATCAATTAGCAGGGACTTTCCCAGAAATATACCATTTATTATTTATAGCAGCCCTATTAAGTATATAGAGCAGAGGATATTTAGGAAAAAGAGAAAGAACTGTGACTGTGTGACTTGCTCAGTGTGACAAGACTGGTAAGCAGCAAAGTCCAATTGAAACCAGGTTTTCTGATGCTTGGATCATTGCTGCTCCCTCTGTGAACTTACTGCTGGTGATGGTGATGTGTAGAGGTTTCCACACTCTCAAGAGGAATCACTTTTAATCCTTCTGAAGCCTTGATCCAGGTCATTCCTTAGGAGAATGTGAAGAAAGGCCAGGAGGTGACACACAGTGAGTGCTGTGGGAGGTCAGTTGCTGACATATGTACCCCTGTGTTCCCTGGCAGGCCTGCCAGGCATAATAATTAGCACCAGCAAGTGCCTTTTCTATAGGTCACCATTTGCCAGACCTTCGCATTTGCCAGACCTGTAAACTTAAAAATGCAGCAATATATACATGGTTGCTTTATAGTATATAAATTTTAGCATATAAATTACAGACATATAAACAGACAAGCAACCTCAGAAATTGAGGGGTTTTTTCAATTTGTGTTTTAGATTTCGGCAAGTATTTATTTAACTCCCCAGAATCATCTTACGAGAAATCTTTTTCTTTTTTTTTTTTTTGTAGAGGTCTGGGTTTGAACTTAGTGCCTTGTGCTTGCTAAGTAGGCACTCTCCTGCGCTTGAGCCACCCCCCAGCCCCTAAGCAGCCTTTTAAAAGCAAGTAGATTTTAAAATAATTTTTTTTTTTTTTTGCCACACTTTACCTTGGACTGCTAAAAACATCACTCAGACTGATACCAGCTGTTTGGACTAGCTTTTCAGAAACCGTGGCTTAAGACCTGTTTTTTTCTTCTGAGTACTGAAATCGTGCAATCCAGGGAAATTTATGTAACTGCCTGAGTATTTCCCATTACCTATCATCGAAACTGTGATTTGGGGACTCGGTATGGCTGGTAAATCCTGGTTACTTGGAGCAGAATTTTGTCAAATTTCAGGGAATTCCATGTCTGTTAACGTTTGTCTTTGACTTAGACCATTCTGAAGCAATTCAATAGCTTGACTTGAGAGTCTCAAGAGAATACCAACAGTAATTCTTCTAACCTTCTAAACCACCTTTTCCTGTCTCACATTTTATTTGAAACTATGGTTCTATCTAGAGTGAGTTCCCACTTGAAATACCAGTTTTCCTGAGCAACAAGAAGTTTCTACCATAGAGATTGCCACTTTATTAACAGTATCTTGATGAGTGTTGTTGCTTCCTCTTCCTTCAAGAAAAATTTAGCAACTTGCTCAGCTCTTAGATAGTCCCCATAAATGTCACTTGATACACCAAGACTCCTTTCCTGGTTACCCGGCAAGGGAGGGGGTGGGGATGTCTTTCTAGTGAATTCATTGGAGCTAAGTGTAGTCCAAAGGCTGATATGGCCTTTGAATGTCAGATAACATCTCAAACATAATGTATAAAACTGAGCTCCTAATATCCCAAGCCCCCACTCCAATTGCAGACTGCCCTCTCTCATAGTCCTTCTCATCTCACTTAATGGTACCTCCATCCATCCACTTATTCAGGCCAAATACTTCTCAGCATACCCTGTCAGTTTCAGCTTCAAAATATATCTGCTTGTCACCACTCACTCGGGTATAAGCTGCATCATTTCTCCTGTATTGTTGCAGTAACTGCTCTTTTCCACCTTGGCCCCTTCAGTCTGTTCTTAAGACAATAGCTACAATTGATGTGTACATTGGGTAATGTCACTTCTGGCCCAAATCTAATAGCTTCACCTTTCACTCTAAGTAAAAGTCATATACCATCTTCCCCACCCCATTACTCCTCTGTCTCACCTCTAACAACTTCCCTTTTCCATTCCCAAGCAGCCATATACAGTGGTCCTGCTCTTCTTACTAGGCATAAGTTACACAGGTCATGGCGTTTTACCTGTTCTGCTGGCTACTATATCTAACCAAGGCCTAGAATAGTACCTGACATGGAGTGGGAGCTAATAAGTATTTGTTGAATAAATTAGTGAACGAAATACTGTTAAGATTCTGCCCACTCAATTTGGTCATACTGAATTTTTATTACTACAAAAGATACTGAGATACTGCTGATCGTAGAAAATAAAAATAAGAAAGCTACCCATTATCCTACTTTGGTACACATCTTTTCAGACCTTTTTTCTCTGAAAATGCTTTTTCCCTCCATTAAAATGATTTCCTACTATACATACTATTTTTAATGTAATCATTTCATTTAGTATGTTTGAACATCTTTTTGTATCAGTAAATATTCATATAAAGCATCATGAATCACTAGATAAAAATGACATTTTGATGTGTAAGCATACTTACATACCATTGATCTTAGAAAAGATAAATGAGGATTATTATTCAGTGTATTCAACAAATGATTGTATGAGCAATCTATTAAATGAGTGGTAGCATCTCTTCATATTATCACCTCCTTTTCTTCCTTCATATCCTAAAAAACAGACATATTAGAGAGAAAAGACTTCAGACTGTTGTGAATGAAATATGCTTAATTTAGGAGCCTGACTTACTAAGAATGTCTTATGGAAATTCTTGCCTAGAATATGTCTAAGGCAGTGTAATTATTAAAATCTACAGAGACTAGACTTGTGTGTCTCTGAACTGCATAAATAATATAACAAACATCTGAGATCCAAACATACCAAATCTAGTTAATATTGAATTTTAGAAGAATAAGCCGATTGTAGCAACAATATTATCACACTAAACTAATTTCACTAATTATTAACAAGTATGTTGATAATACTCCTTTAAGCTCAGTAAATGAATACAACTTTTTATATTTTCTGGAAGATTTAAGGTTTGCCAAATTTTTGGCTACTTGTCAAGTTAGTTAATTAAAAATGTCATTATCTACAATTGGGGCTGTAGCCTTAACAGATCAGTTGAAAGAATCTATCAGGACTCAGAAACTATTAAAATATAGGATGACATTTTGATAATTTTTTTAAAGCAACTGTTCTTCTCATTCTACTTTGAGAATTATTTTATCCTTGGATTATCTCTAGAAGTATGGCTTTCAAGTCGTCTATCTCCTGATCTTCTAATAGCTCTTCCCCTTCCTTCACTTTCTTCCGAGGTCCCATTCAACCAAATATACATACACACATACGCATACACACACACACGTTATAAAATACATCTGCATAACAGTATCTGTGCTATAAAAGGGAGCTACAGACTGTCTGCAAAAGACAGTGTTACTCAATACTAAATAGGTTAATGAAACTTTGAGGAAGGACCTCTGGAAGAATAGATAGATAGATAGATAGATAGATAGATAGATAGATAGATAGATAGATAGATATTGATACATATATAATCTTATATTGATTTTACTAAACTGTATATAGGCATAGTTGTTTACTGAAAAATTCTTCAAAAAGTTAAGAATTTATTTTGTCTTATTCTGGGATTAAATGAAATATATATGTGTGTGTATAAATTATCTAAAATCATTTTCTGAGACAACCCCTCCTACCTCATTGTAGGAAAAGAACTATATTCTTGCTACTATTAAAGTATCTTAAGAATTTGAGCTAGGATATATGACAGCTATGATATAATCTGTCTCTTTTATAATCAGACCCCAGAATAATAGCAGTCAAAAATGACTTCCCAAGCATTTCTTTCTACTCCAGGCTTTAGATCATTGCTAAGAAACTTAAGCAATTTCTGAACAACAAATATCTGAATGATAGGTAAAAGAGACCCTTATTTCCCATAACTATCTGTCAAGATATAATATCTGGTGCAGTCTTGCCACTTTTCAGCCAATGAGATTAGCAAAATAAGGTATTTAGAGGAATGATTGAAGCTTGTTTCTTCCACGTGGGTTGCTATCGAAATACCTGCCTTTGATTTAAAATTGGTTTTCCATTAGCTTCCGAGCATGGCTGAGTGTCCATCTGAGTCCTATCCATATCCAGACTAATGTAACTATTTCAGGAAGAGTTTGCAGCTGATATCACGAACACTAAATTGCATCTCCGTGGGGATGCTTCATAGTGCTTTCTGATGATTTTGGTGTGGGTGTGTGTGCCCTCCAAAGGAAAGACACTGTGACTCCTCAGCTTACTCCAAATTACTTACTCTGAAGCACATATTCCTAAAAAACACAGTAATCCTATGTGAGAATTTTCCTTTGCAAATTATTCCTTATTCACTTCCATTCATATTCTTTGAGATCCTTATCATTTAGTTTTGCATTTGGTGGTGTGTTAGTGTTTTGATTTTACATGCATGTATATGCAAGTTGTAAGTCTTTAAGCCTATTTAAGCCAAGATATTTCCATTAAAAACCTTTTTATCTTTGGGTCTGTTATGTATCTTTAAAAACTAAGCTTCAGGAATATGGGTGTCATGTATTTATTAAGTCGATCAGAATCTTGCAAAGAGTCTACTTCTTTCAGAGCATGACCCGGTCCCTTTTCTCTCAGGAGCATCAGGGCTTGGTGGGAGCTGAGTTAAAGTTCTCAGAAATTAGTCAAGTTAAATCAGTCTTGATTTATTTGCTTTAATGTCATGGAACAAAATGGTATGATGAGGTCCCCCTAGTTTTTTAAGACTGCTATCTTTGATTTCATAGGCAATTATTTCTGAATGTTTAACTCCAACTGCCAGCTAATATAAGGGCTCTGAATCATATATGACCTCTTCCCTTTTTAATTTTCATCTTTTCTTACCCTTCTCATTAGAGCAATCTATAAATGAAGCCTATGTTACCTTCCCAGTGCGTCAAGCAATTCCAAAGAGGATAAGATAGAAAATGTTGGCACTAGAAATAATTGTGCTAACTGATTCTCATGATCCTTTAGCAGGTTTCTTCAGTGTTCTTTGGTATCCAGGAACTTGATAGTGCTACTTGCCAATGATGTGATTTCCTTTGACAGATGAGACAAATGTGGAGTTAACTCTCCTTATCTCTTTTGTCCTTTGGTTTGGGTGTCAGGGCCAACCAAATGAACTTGCGCTGGCATGAGCAGGGCTGTACATGTGGTTGGCCTGCAATAGAAGTGCTGCCAGACTTGATGATTAATAGGACTGTGGCATAGCAGGTCACTCAATGCACAGAAAGTCCTAAACATGGCAGCCTCATCAGAAAACAAAAGACAGTGACCTTTTGTAGCAAGGATCCTGTTTACCAAAGGACTGCTAAGTCAGATAACCTTCAGTTCCTTTACAGCTTGAGTTCCTTAATGTATTGAAGTTTGGGGGTTACATTGGACAGATTAATAATTGCCTTTTATATATTTTAATAAAAAATAGAAGCATTTCATTAAGAAAGTACAGTGAGTGTGTATATGCATGTGGGGTGTGTGTGTGTGTGTGTGTGTGTGTGTATACATGCATATGCAAGCATGTATATTTGAAAAAACTTCCATCTTGGTCCGTATCCCATTTCCTAGAGGCCTTTCCAGGGCCAGGCTCTGTTAATTACCCATACTTCTGTGTCTTTTGCTCCTGTTTCTGTGCTAGCTTCTTTTATTATTATTATTATTATTATGTTATTTTATTGCTTTTGCATTAACTTACATGAACTTACATGTGTATACATTATTTGGGCTACCTCCCCCCACCCTCCTGCCACCCTCTGGGCAGAACCTGTTTTACCCTCTTGTTCTTTAATTATGTAGAAGAAAAAACATAAAAGATAATAAAAATATTGTGTTTTTGCTAGTTTGAGATAGAGATAGCTATAGAGAGAGATTCCTTGTGTTGTTTCCATACATATGTGTATTACAACCCAAATTGGTTCAATTCTACCAGATCTCTTCACTACTCCCTAGTCCCCTTCCCATAGTGGCCTCTGCCAGTTTAAGATTACCATATTCGTACCTATACAGTGAGCACATCAACCACATTCAAGTTTTTGGTTTCTTTCCCTTTCCATATCCCTCCCATGCATGGTCCTCCCCATGGGTCACTGGATCCATGTCCAATAATATTACTGCATTTGTTTTAGGTATATAATCCACCTATGAGGGAGAACATGCGACTTTTGGCCTTCTGAGCCTGACTAACTGTGTTTAAGATGATGTTCTCCAGTTCCATCCATTTACCTATGAATGACAAAGTGCCGTTCTTTTTTGTGGCTGAATAAAATTCTGTTGTGTATAAATACCACATTTTCTTAATCCATTTGTCAGTAGTGGGGCATCTTGGTTGTTTCCATAGCTTGGCTATTTTGAATAGGACTGCAATAAACATGGGTGTGCAGGTGCCTTTGGAATAACCTGAGTCGCATTCCTTTGGGTATATTCCTAAGAGTGGTATTTCTGGATTGTATGGAAGATCTAATTTTAGTTTTTGAAGAAGCCTCCACACTGTTTCCCATAGTGGTTGTACTAGCTTACATTCCCACCAGCAACGTATGAGGGTTCCTTTTTCCCTGCATCCTCGCCAGCATCTCTTATTGGTGGTGTTCTTGATGATAGTGATTCTAACAGGAATGAGGTGAAATCTTAGTGTGGTTTTGATTTGCATTTCCTTTATGGCTAGGAATGGTGAGCATTTTTTCAAGTGTTTTTTTTTAGCCATTTGGGCTTTTTCCTTTGAAAAAGTTCTGCTTAGTTCAGTTGCCCATTTCTTTATTGGGTCACTGATTTGAGGGGAATTTAGTTTTTTGAGCTCCCTATATAGTCTGGTTATCAGTCCCTTATCTGATGTATAGCTAGCAAAGATTTTCTCCCATTCTGTGGGTGGTCTCTTCAATTTAGAGACCATTTCTTTTTTTGTGCAGAAGCTTTTTAATTTCATGTAGTCCCATTTGTCAATCCTTTCTCTTAGTTGCTGAGTCACTTTAGTTCTATTGAGGAAGTCTTTGCCTATATCTATTGCTTCCAGTGTATACACTGCTCTTTCCTGTATTAGCTTCAAGGTTTCAGGTCTGATAATAAGGTCCTTAACCAACTCAGAGTTGATACTACTATACTAGCTTCTTCATGTTAGCATATAAATATGCCCAAGTCTCTCCCATCTTTGAAAAATAAAAAGAAAAGGAACAATTTCTTAGTCCTACATCCATCTTTAGTGATAGTCCAATTTCTGATCTTTTCTTTAAAGTTAACTTCTTAAAAGAGTAATCACAGCCCTCACCCCTCTGGCTTCCCTACTTCTCAAAGCCCTGAAACCTCTCTATCTGTGTCACTGATGAATTCCAGTTTGCCAAATCCTGCTGACACTTACTTTTATTATTTGACCTCTCCACTGCCTTTAATACCACTGACTCCACCCTCTCTTTCTTTGGAAATTCTGTCCTTCTTTGGCTTCCCTTATATAGTTTTCTGCTTTTCTTTTTCCTATCAAAGTGCTTCTTCCCAGTCTTCCCCCTGCATCACTCCTGGAATATTGCCATTTCTCCAGGCTACAATCTTTTCTCATTTCCATGTTGTGCTATCCTGGGCCTTCCCTTATTCTCATGGTTTCACCTAATGTAGGCTAGGGGCACACAAATCTCCAGGTGACTCCAGCTGGATATTTCCCAGGCAGTTCCAATCCTGTCCTCCAAAAACAGAGCTAACCTTTCCCACAACAAAATGATTCCTCTTCCTTATTCCTAAGTCAGCAAATGGAACTACCATTTACCCACCTGACCTAGCTAGAAAACTGAATAACCCAGGCTTCTTTCTGGCCTTTGCTTCCTGTTAGTCACCATGACCTATGCATTCAACTACAGAAATCTCTCTGGTAGTAGGCCCATCTCCCCAACCCCACAGCAACCAGTTCTGTTCTGTTCAGGCTGGGGCATGACTCAGATGGTAGAGCATGTACCTAACAAGAATGAGGTCCTGAGTTCAACTCCCAGTACTTGAAAAAAAAAAAAAGTTAATTCTGTTCAGCTATCCAGTCCTTCTTCATTTCTCATCTAGTTTTTCCAAAAATAAAAAAATGATCATCCTTTAGTCTCTCTTTCTATCCCTTTCTGCTGTCAGTGATCATGTAAAGTCACAAAGCAACTATGTCATTCTCCTGCTTGAAGCATTTTCTGTGGCCCCCTGTCTTTTGGGAGGTAGACTCAGCATGAACCAATTGGCTGGCTTGGCTACAACCTGACTTTCTTATCTCATACTCTGTGGTATACCCTCCCAAACATGTGTGCCTATAAAGCTCCTTCCTCAGGAGTGATTCCCTGAAGCACTGCACTCTTTCCTGCCTCCAAGCTTCTATCTCTGCTACTCAATCCACCTGGAATGCCATCCTTCCACTTCTTTCCGTCATCCCTTACTTGTCATTTCTCAGGCTGTTCCTGACCAGGTGTCCTGGCAGCTGCCCTCACCCTGCATATATGTCTATATATTTTTTAAAAATCAAGTCTTTCCAAATTGTCAGGGTTCAGCACACTGCCTGGCACATGTTATGAAACCAGTATCTATTTATTGTAATGAAATAAGTGCTCATTTTAGAATCTGATTTTAAGTTCTTAGCCATAGTGACAATGAGACAGAGGGCCCCTGGAAACCTCCATTATGACCTCCCTCAGACCCTAAAGGGTAGAAAGAAGGAAAAGCAGGACAGACCAGAATAAGGACAGTATGAGGATGAGGGTACAGCCAATCAGAATGTCACAGGCACAGCCAACCAAAATGCTGCTTTTTACACACCTCATTAGCATCGAGATTGAAAAAAGCCCTGGAGAAAAAAATGGGTAAAAACCTCAGACTAGTCACTTCTCTGGCAGCTATGCAGGACCCCCCTTGCTCTTGGGAGCTTTCATTTTTTTCCTTAATAAACTTTCCTACTTCTGTGCTCACCTTCAAGTTCATCTTTGGCTTTGTGAGACAAGAACCTGGAAAACCAGTCCTCCCTTTGGCTAAACATCTAAGCCAGCAAGATTGAGTGGAGGCTTTCAGTTCTACACAAATCTCCTATAACAAGTTAGAGAGGTTTGTATTAAATTCATGACAAAGTAATTGCAAATATTTTCTGACAAAAATTGCAAATAATTACCCATTCTTTATTGTATACATTAATAGTAAAATTAGTGTTGATGTGACTGTCTTAATGGATGCTAGATTTGCTTCCCTGGTAGAGTTCCTGAAGTGACTGCATCCCCTGAGGATCCCTGTCTTTCCCTGGTCAGATCTGCCTCAGGCAGCTTAATACTACCTGAGAAAATCTTGGACATCTAGGTATCCAGAACTCCTCTACTAATCAGAGTTATGGAGAAGGGACCCCAAGGAATTCCTATTTGTTCCATCCATTTTCTCAAGGGCCTCTGTCTGATGGGCCAACTTGTAGGACTTAAGCCACAGCAGGGAAAAGCCCTGTGTGTCTCTCAGATGGTAGAACCTACCTTTCCTTAGTTTGGCTTTTATGTCCTTATTTACCCTATCCTTCCCTGGTGGTTGGTATGCCTAAAGGAGATATTCAGAGAATATGTTGCCAATTCAGACTGCCTTCAGGGAAAGAGGAACAAGGGGCAGTGAGCCCTTATCTGGCTGGCCAGCCTTGGAAATCTTATTTCCTCTAAGAAATAGTATAGCCTTACCTCTCAATAGCTACAGAAAAATCTTTCTTCTTTTATTTATATTACAAAGTATCACTAAAAATGATACATTTAATATCTCCTGTTGTCCTTCTCCCATTAGACTTCAGTGTTTTATGCCCAGGAGAAGAAGAGCTGATTGGTATTATCTCTCTTAAAATTCTGCATTTTTAATGACCACCACTAAATCTTTTGGACACATCTTCTTCAGACACAATAAGCTCAGTTCCTTTATCTTTTCTCCATATATTGCATTTTCCAATGTTTTGAGTCTGCCATGACTGACGTCATGTAAATTATAATATGTGAAGAATAATAAAGTGAGACAGTAGATAAAGTGCTCCAGAGGGGCTTAAGATATCTTCCAAATAGAGAAAGAAAAGAAACATGTGATATATATTTACACACTTAGCAACACTAAATAAATAAATAGTCAACTTTAGCTGTACAAATAATGTTGAGGGAATATTAGTGATGACCATGACCAAAGCTGTTTAGTGATTGCGAGAACAATGGATAGTGCTTTTAAAAATAAGGAGGACCCAGTGAGGAGAAGCTGGAAATTCTCTTTGTTGCCCATCATTTGTTTGTTGAAGTATCCATCTCCAGCACCTAACACAAGGCCCCGCTTATTTTAATCACACAATAAGTGTTTTATTGGATGACTGAGTAGTTATCCAATAGAATGCTCTAAAAAGGGCATGGCAGTGTTGTTTGGTTTGTAAAATATGTAAATAATTTGTGTATTCTGTCTTCTTCCAATCATAGAAATTTTAGGATTTTAGACCAGAGAAGATTATAAGTAGCAAAACATGACATATATGCTATCCTGCATTTGTCCCTGTTACAGATTCAGTCCTTCCTTCTGACTCTCCAGCTGATCTGTGTTCCTATAAACCAACAGAAAGGGTAGGAACTAATCTTAAAATGACTTTCAAGCCCACTTTATTCACTACGTCTGTTTCTTAGCACTGCTGCCACATTGCTTTTATTTTGTTTTATAAGGGAGTTCATTATTAAGCAATTACCTTTCAAAAAGATTATTCCTTCCATTGAACACTCCCAGCCATCCTCTTCCCCACATTAGAGTATCAGACCTTACACTTCTACCCTCAGAACTCACTGAAATACCCTGTCCTAGGTTTCCTTTTTTCCACATATGTTTGGGTCTCAAGTCACCTTGCAAATACTTAAATATTTCAGCAATAACAGCAATCTATAAATGCAGTGTTATATTCTAGATTGAATCCTGGAGCTGAAAAAGGACATTAGTGAAACAACTGGTAAAATCTATAACTTATATAATCTATATAAAATCCATAACTTACATAGTAAATATTTAGTCATTGGACATGTCCAATCATTAGGTAAGATACAAACATTAGGGAGATCTGAGTAAAGGGCATAAGGATATGAGCATTTAACAAATAAGGAGGAAATCTAGACACTGAAGTACATGTGAGTAACCTGGTAATTTTCAAAACATAATTTCTCAAGCATGAGGAAAATCACAGAGGATCAAAGTATTCTTTAGATAATTCCAGATATTTTAAGATGAACAAAGTAAAAACGGTTGGCCCTTATCTGTGTTCCTCCCCCTTCCCCTTCAGTTTTCTCCTCCGTGCATTCCATCCATTCCCACATCTTCACCTGTCCCCCCTGTGCTGATGTCAGAAGTGCCCTTGCTTGCCCACATCTCTCACACCCATAGCCACACTGCTGTCCCCATATAAGCACTTGATATTCAGCACATATAAAACTCAACTTAGTTATCCCCTCCTTGACAGCCTGCCCTCTGTTGGCCAGTTCATCACTATTCAGTTACACATGCTGGATAGTTCAGAGTCATGTTTTTCTCCTTTCACCCATTCTAAAACACTGTCAGTTCTTCTTCCAAAAGTCTCAAATATCTACACACCTAGTCCTTTCACTATCCATTGTCATTACCCTAAAAAGAGCCTATAATGCCTTATCAAGAATACCTGCCTGTAGTCTCACCACCCTTCCTACTGCCTTCAGAAAGAGGGCCCAATAACTGGATGTGGTGACACATACCTGTCAGCAGACTGAGGCAGGAAGATCAGGAGTTCAAGCCCAGCCTGGAAGCTAGGTGTGGTGCATATGCCTGTAATCCCAACTACTTAAGCAGTAGAGGCAGGAGGATCTCAAGTAGAGGCCAGCCTGGAGAAAGCTAGTGAGACCTATCTCAAAAACAAAATACAAACAGAAGAACTGGAGGCATGGCTTAAGAGATGGAGCACTTGCCTAGCATGCCTGAGGCCCTGGGTTCAATCTCAGTAGCAGAAAGAAAGGGAGGAAGGAGAGAGGGAGAAAAGGAGAGAAAAAGGGAATAAGGGAGGGAGTAAGAAAGAAAGCAGGCACAATGAAGTACACTAATGTGACTTTCCTATATTGTTACTGACCTAGATGAGATATGTATGCTATAGCCAAATTAGCTGGTCAGCTCAAATGCATGTCCATCCTTCTTCCACCCCCAATCCCAAGAAATTAGAAAGAACACAGACCTTTGGACCACAAAGCACTGGCCTTGGATCCCAGCTTTGTAATTTAAGCACATTAGTCTTTACCTCTGAGTCTGTTTCCTCTTATGTAAATTGGAGTTTATGCTTAATGTTCAGCACTGTTGTTAGGACTGAGTAAAATGATGTACGTTGAGTGCCAAGTCAAAAGTGGGCCCCTTTTATTGTTATTAGTGCTTAACACTGTAGGGCGCCATGAGGAGTAGGTCTCTTGGTCATCTTTGTTGTTTGTGTGTTATTAAAAATGGAAGTTGGTCTTATCTCTTGGTCCCTTAAGGGACCGTGGTCCCCCTTCCACAATAGGGAGCCTTTCCTATAGAGGGAAGCTAATGTCACATGAAGAAATTGAACACTTTCCCCATATCCTACCTAGCTGCACTGGGGCTTTGCTCTGTTTTCTGCCACAGGTACAGCCCTGAACCATTACAGTTGAAGGGAGCCCAGCCTCAGGAACTATATTCTGTTTCCCAGAATGTAATGCCCTTGTTACTTGATCTGTTCTCATTCCTGTGGAGGAAACCATGTTTTTCAGCAGAATTCTTCAGTGCCTATCTACTTTCCAGGAGAGCTCCAAACTAGAATAGCTACCCAACTCCTCCATGGAATAAGGTCTTCATCTGATTCAATGCCCTTTTCCCAGTGGCTTGTATGGTTCCTGCCACACAGTATGTGCTAAATCAGTGAGCAAATTAGTAACTAGGATTTGACAACTAATGTATCCTTAATTAAAAGACTAATAAGAATTTCCCAACAAGCTAAATAGTAAGAGTTCTATAACTTGGCTGAACTAATTTTTTGTTTTATTTTTGTTCAATGCTGATTTCTGGGCTCTACCTATCCATATATGCCCTGTCATTTTCTAAAAGCTCCCCAAGTGATTGTAGTAGATAGTCAGGATTGGAATCTACCATTCCCAAAGTATATACCCTGTGCATAACTTTTACCATTTTTTATTTCCGTATTGTATTATAATCATCAGTTTGTTTATATCTTTCTTTCACTTGACTTTATGCTTCTTGAACTCAGATTCTGAGCCGATCTTATTTGTAATTGCTGTCCTAGTGTGTGGCACAGAGCTTAGCATTTAGTGGACAGTAATAACGTTAGTTGAATAAATTGGTGGCTTTTCCAGTTGAGGCACGATAATTGCACAAAAACACAATGGGAGAAAATGCTAATACCATGAGTTTTGTTTTTGGGTTCAGTTTATGTGAGTGGTGTTTTCTACCATCTACACTTTGATACCTGTCTGCTTGTCTATAATTAATTAGTTTTTCCTATTCACTCACTGTCATCTATCTGTCCAGAGCTGTAAACTGAACAGCTAAAGATATTGGACTTTGTCTGGAAGTCTTAATTTAGAATATTGTGTGCCATTAATTCCATCTGTACCTGGGTTCTAAGAATTACCATCACTACCTATTTAAGAGGATAAATCATTAATGTGGCATTCGATAAATACCATGATCCTCATTAATGAAAGCCATGGGAAACTCTAGAAAAACAGGTTGTCACTCCAATGTTTCTTAACTCCAAAATTCATTAAATTTGCTATTCAGTTTTCAGTCACCCTTGCTACGTTGTGTGGAAGTTGAAACGAGATGGGTTTGGGACTTCCCCAAATTCACATAGCTTATTAGGGACACAGCTGATATAAGAAACCAGATGCTTTGGTCCTCAGGCCTGAACCACTAATTTCTAAGTTTAGATTATATTAGAAAATTAAATAACTAAATGAAAATTTTAAAATTATAATTTTAGTTCCAGAATGGAACTAAAATTTATGTTAGATAGTATTAGAGGTTTCTGAGGGGGTTTGGGAAATAGGAGTAGAGGTGAAAAGCGGAGGGGGCAGAGGAAAGAAATTCTTGAATGAGACTTTGAAACTTAGAAAAAATAAGTCTGTGGCACCACAGTTCATTTGTGTGTCTGTCCTTGTTTTCAGAATTTTCCCCAGAGAATACCTCCTTCAGCAGATCCACCTGTATTCTCTTGCTGACTTGCAACAGGTAAGTGTTGAGAGGCCATTTCACTTTTGATTTCTTCTTGGGGAAGTCTCTTTGTTGATCATGGTCTGGGCATTGAATTCTGCCATCATTGTGGTCATTTCATCACAGTCCTTGCTACTCAGTTAATTTCTATTGAGAATGGTGGAAAACAGTATAAAATGATATTATGACAAATATTGTCAAGAATGTAGAGACACTGATATTGCTGGCAGGAAAAAAGTGAAGTGTTATAGCTAGTTCAGCAGTCCCACAAAAAGTTAGTCATAGGACTACCATATAACGCAGCAAGAGAGTGGAAAACATATGTCTATGAGTCTCTACTTCCATTTCCTGCATGGGGAGCAGGAAGTATTTCTTCCCCTCCCCCCATTTCTCCCTTTTACCCTGTTACAATAAATTTCTATCCTAATAAAACTTAGTTCTATTACTTTCACTGAAAAAATGTCCACATAAAAACATGTACGTGAAGGCTGGACCTGATGGCTGAGGCAGGACTATCACAAGTTTGAGGCCGGTCTGGACAACATAGTGAAACCATGTTTAAAAAGCAAAAAACAAGCCAGGCACCAGTGACTCACTCCTGTAATCCTAACTACTCAGGAGGTAGAGATCAGGAAGATTGAAGGCAAATAGTTCAAGAGACCCTATCTTGAAAAAAAAATCCATCACAAAAAAGGGCTGTGGTGGGGCTCAAGGTGTAGGCCCTTGTGTACCTCAAACCCCAGTACCACACCCACAAAAAAAAAAATCCTGTTCATGGATATTCAATTCACCATGATTCATAATAGCACAAAAAGTGGAAACAACCCAAATACTCATCAACCAATGGATGTATGGATGAGTAAACAAAATTTTGTTTTATCCATACAATAGCATGTTATCCAGCCATAAAAAGGAGTAAAGCATTGGTACATGACACAACATGAATGAACAGTCAAAGCATCATATTAGTGAAAGAAGACAAATAGAAAATAATATATATTTTAAGATTCTATTTAAATGAAATGTCCAGAATAGGTAAATGCATAGTGACAGAAAGTAGCTTAGTGGTTGGCAGGATCTAGAGAATGTGAAGGAATAAATGACTGCTAATGGATATGGGGTTTCTTTGGGAAATGATATCCAATGCTGTGGAATTGGATAATGATAACAGTTGCACAGCCTTGTGAATATACTAAAAATCAATGCATTGTTTACTTTTTTTTTCAGTACTATAGTTTGAACTCAGAGCCTTGCTATTTGAGGCAAGGACTTTACCACTTGAGCCTTGCCTCCAGCCCAGGACTGTTTACTTTACACTTGATCTTAGCCAAAAGGCCGAGAAGCGATGGGGACTGTTTACTTTAAAAGGAAGAATATTGGGCCAATGTGGTGACACAATAGCTGTTATCCCAACTAAGCAGGAGGGGAGAAATAGGAAGCTCAAAGTTCAAGGTCAGCAAAAAAGTTAGTAAGATCCTATCTCAAAAAACAACCTAGGTATGGTGGTACATTCTAGACTCCAACTACACAGGAGGTAGAGGTAATCAGATGGAGGTTGGAGGCCAGCCTAGGCAAAAAATTGAGACCCTATCTGAAAAATAAAGCAAAGAGGGCCAAGAGCATGGCTCAAGTAGAAGAGCTTAGTCTAGCAAGCACAAGGCCCTGAATTCAAACCCCAGCACCACTATGTAAATAAAAATAAAAGGGTGAATTTTATGGTATGTAAATTGTATTTAATTTTAAAAATGGGAAAAAAAAAGATGTGAAAGGCAGTGAATGTATTAAGCCTTTCAACTTGTACTCAAGCAAACCAGTTGAATGACTTTTAAAGTTTAATAAAATTCAGCAGAGCACAGAGGAGTCAAAATCATCTTTTTATACTTTTATTAGTATGTGTACTTTCAATGATTGACCAGGTTAGCAGCCTGGAAGAAACCAAGGTTTTGTGTGTTCAACCAAAGTGCTGGTATGTTAAGCACTGGTTAATCATTTAAATCAACAACTCACTCCCTAAGAAGCTGTTAGACACTAAATGAAGGCATTACTTTCCTTCCTAAATAGGTACTGATCAAGAGTCAATTTAAAAAATAATCATGACAACTTTCCAAAACCTTGGACTGCTGCTGTTTTTTTGCTGTTGTTGCTGTTTTTTCCTCTTTGGTTGTTTTACCCAAACGAAATGAGCTTCACTTAAAAAGCGTGTTCAGGTCTTCCAGTCGTAACTTTAAATTACTTTTCAAGATTTCTTGTGTGTTGTCTTTTTTCTTTAATTTAAAAATTTAAGACATCTGTGTTCTTTGTTCCTTTGGAGGAGGAAAGTTATTTTAAAACGCAGTAATCATTTTAGAATATTTAGTCAGAGAAATCTGAAAGAAAACCAGGGCTCTAATTGCCACTGCGAGTCAAGTCCCCCTAACTCCTTTGGTGCTGCCTGTCCTTTACTGCACAGTCAAGTAGCAGTGACCTGCTGGCTCAGGTGGAAAGGGTATATTTTTAATTACAGTTACCCAGTGGCATTCAAGGGAAAGAATCATTAAAATACCTGTTACCCATTTATTTGTCTTTTAAGCAGCCTACCTGATCATAGTAGCTATCACTTGAGAAGTCTTGTTTAAAGATACCAAATGTATTTTGTAAATGTGATTGAAAATAGAATGGGTATGGCTCCAAAGTGAATACGCTTTTCAAGAGGTCTTCCAGAAAAGAGTTCTGAAATCAGATGAAGAGAAAGAATCAGAGTAATTCCATATTCATTTTAGGGTGTCAGAATAGTGCATCTGTTTGAAGAAAGCCTGCTTTTTAAAGCTTTCCTATACCTACTATCTTTCCCCTCCCCCCTTTTCAAGTCCTTGTAATAATCAAACCAGGCATGCCAAGAAGCTTACTAAAACCAGTGGCAGTGGTGTTCTTGGTGGGCCAGGCCATTAGCCCCCAGAGCCCCATAAGCAGCTTAATCAATTTTCAGCCTGGGTAGTAAAGTGATAGAGGCAATCAACAGCTTATCAAACTCCCTGTGGGCGGGGTGGCTAGAGCTCAATGCATCCATTTACTTAGCAGTTCACTCTAACCTGGTTCTTTGTGCCTGGCTTTAAGAGCCCCAAACTTATCATATTTAGAGGAAGTTTAATTCAATTACTGTTTCTGCCTGAGGTGGGTTAAATTGGATTTAGCTTTTGATCTGTCTGCAGCTTGGCTATCAGCACTGTATCCCTGCCCCATCTTCATTTGGTTTCTGCACAAATAATGAGCTTTTTTTGTTCTCCAGGTCTGAACTGTTCTTGGAAATAGGTAAGGAAAGGGATACAAGGTGAAAGGGAAGAAAATATATTGCTTTGTGAAAGAGCATGTTAGGATAGCAAGAATCCATGCTAATTGACCCAAGCACTAGTCCACGTGGCCCTGCACCATGGGTCTCTCCCTGGCACTTCATGATCCTGTTTTATTTGAACTTCAGGAGTTTTCAAGTAACTTACCTTTTCCTGTGTAATTCCATTCCTCAATCCTGAAAGCTTCTATAAAAGCAGATCTTTCTATCTACCTTATACAATAATTTATAGAAAAAGGAATTTTGGTGTACAGATTTTGTAGGGAAAAGGAAATCAAGTGACTGAAGTGTTATAGATCTTCAATAATAATACAGTGTCTTTCCTAAATACACAGCTTCCTTTCCACACATTTCTCATAAGTGAAGTTAATTTTTTCCCATTACCTTTTAGTTTAAAAACAAAACCTAGAATTTTTATTTCCAAGAAAAGGTAAGAATTTCAGAAACATGATAAAGGGATTTACAATCTATGCATAATTCTAAAATAATATAGTACACAAAGCACATGCATTTTCTCTCACTATTACACATTTGGACTTGAGGAAATAAATAGCAAGGATTAACAATTGCCTAGCAAAGAAGACTCTTTCTAGTTGTTCTAGGAGTTACAGTCATCTGTCCACTGTTGTATGAGTGCTGATTATTGGTAAAGTTTATGCTGGTGGTAAGTCCTCAGTTATCTATTTCACCAGTGATTAAATTGTTCTCTGGGTATTACTGATATGCACCTTGAAAAGGTAGTGGGTAGACAGCATGTAGTCATTATGTGACTAATCAGTTGGCAGCATTCGGCCATAAAATGTAAGATAGAGCCAAGCATCCCTTCTAGCCTAGTAGCAGGCCAAGAAAGGGGCATAACAGCTAGACAGGGGCTCTCTAAATCCTAGAAGTTCTGGGGTACACCATCTTGATTCATTCATTTCTTAAGTTTGAAATTCCAAATTTCTGATTAGTAAAGATGTTAAAAAAAATTCAGTCCATGCACTTTGAATGTAAATCATTAGAATGTACTGTTAATTTTTTACAAAAGAAAAATCTCATAAGCAGCAACTTTCAGGTGTGGAGTGCATAGTGATTTTTTTTTTGAACTAACAAAGCAATTCCTTATAAGAGATTTAGCAGGCAATTACTAAGCATATGTGAAGAAATGGACATGTATTGGTGCATGTTTTCAATGGGAAAGCTTCTAAGAGCTTTTCCTTAGTTTGATATTTTGAGAAGAAGAAATAGAATGCAATTTATGTTTTGTTATTTTTAGTCTATCCAGCATTATCACATGTCCATGGGAAGGCTTTAAAATAAGAATACAATGAAAAGATTTGCTCAAGTGAGATTTCAGAAATAGCACTATGCTCCCAATGCTTTGGCTTTCCCCTTTCCCTGGCAAATATGTGACAAATCATCCCCTTATTCGTGTCCCTTTGCCTCCTTTAACACTGATAAAAAGGCTCCACATTTTACCAGTAGAATACATTAGTATATGTAAGTTACTGTTCAAGAATTCTTGGTTGTTCTTATGGACCATATCAGAACTCTGGTCTAATGTGTCATTCCTTGGCTGTGTAAATGATAGGAGAATTCTTAAGTTTCTTCTACTTGCTAAAACAAAAGGTCACACTGGGCTTCTAAATTTTGGCTACCTGTACTTTCAGTACAGAACCTAAAACATACATTAATGAATAACTCTTCTGGTGTTACTCACCTCTGGGACATTTGTAAGTTAGGCATTGAATGACCCTATTTGTACATGATTCAAGAGAAAGGATACTGGATGGTCCCATGGGTGAAACATTTGGTTAAAGTAGTCCCTCCCCACCTGCTCCCTCCACTGCCCACTATCTTACCCTCTCACATGCTTACCCTTCTTGTGGGATCCCATTATTTACCTCCCTGGGCCCTGAACTTCCAAACTAGACCCTACGTTAAGGCCTGAGAAGAACCAGTTATTACTTTGGCACAAATTCATTTGTCCTATTAATAAGTTGAAAACAGCATGATATTTCAGGAGAGATACATCTCAACAGATTACTTTTAATGAAAAAAAAAAAAGGGAAAATCTAGAATCTGGAGTAAAGTTGTGAAGTGGGAAGGATGCCAAAGGGAAGACCCTTAGCACTGGAGAACCATGAAAATAGAGAGTAATAAATAAATGCACTGTGCCTTTCTAGAGTTTCCTAGAATGGTCCCAAATAATTTATTTTATATTAAAGCAAGGAACACTATACTAATCTCCTGCCATAACTCATGCATCATGTTAATGTTCAGTGGATCACTGGATGGGTAGATGGATGGATACATATATAAGTACATACATGCATATACTGTTCTGAACTCACTAGTGCTCTCCTCCAGAGAAAAGCAACCTAATTAATTTAACATTAGCCCTTAAACAAAACAAAATTACAAATGCCCATCTGTGAAATAACTTTTTTTTTAAATTTCTGCTTTTAATTGTCAGAATAACAGTGAATTGTTTAATTTTCCAGACTTTTTGTTTGTTTGTTTTTTCAAGACAGGGTCTCACTATATAGCCCAAACTGGTCTCAAACTCATTATCTTGCTGCCCCAATCTCCTGAATATGGGAATTACAGCTGTGCACTTCCATGCCTGGCTAATGTTGCAAACTTTCTGAACACTCACTAAACATTCCTGAACAGCTAAATTTTCAGTTAAGGTTTTTGCTAGTCCCCATTCTCATAGAGATTAGGAGTTATCATCTATGTGACTAATGTTTGTCAGAACTGGCCCTGCAGAAGTAGTGCAAATGTGGTCCCACCCAAGAAGCTTCCTAGTGTGTTATAGCTAGTAAGAAAGATCACCAAACAGCAATACCGAAGGCATTTCAAAGACATACTTTGCTGAATTCTTCTTCAAGGATGTTATGTGATTATTTTGCATGGCCTGCCCCACCAAGCAAACACAGAATCAGAGAGCATTGATCTCTGTGGGTACTCTTCAGAGTCAGCAGACAAAGGCCAGGCCTAAGTGGGCACCCAGTGCAGCCACCCTTTCACCAAAGAACTAACAGGTGATGACCTTTATTCACACACTGGTTGACATCTTTGAATCCACAGCCCACAGGAGCACAGCGCCTCAGTGCCCACAACCAACTCACCAGTCCCCAAGCCACAGGAGCCCAAGGAACTTGTATTCATAGCCTCTCAGCAGCCCTGATCCCTGTGCCATTGTCCACCAGGCATTAGCAGGCTGGATGACTAATTAGGAGCATTTGGATTTAACAAGCAGAAAAACAAAGCATGACAGCTTGCCTGTATGGTTCCCTGGCCAGTGCCTGTGTCTGCTGTAGCCAGTGCTGCCCTCAGAAGCCCCTGAACACACTTGGCGTGAGATAGGAATGAGCTTCCATTAAAACATTGCTAAATCTCTGTTAGCTGCTTTAGCCAGGTTTGTTCCAACCAATTAATGGGCTGGGAAAGAAGACTGTAAGTTATTTGGGGGAACAAATCATACCTTTTAAGTAAGTGAATTTTTTAAAAAATGAATATGCATGTTTCCCTCGAAGGTCTTTCCTGAATGGAGGGAAAGGATCCAGTATTATTCTTTGAAAGTTGGTTGGCAGCAAGAAAATGGAAAGTGGCTGCTTCTCAGGGAAGCAGGTATCTCTTGAGTAGGTGCTGAGTGGTTCATGTCTCATGCTCAGACTCCCAGGCTGTTTCAGATCTTGTGGGGAAGAAAAAGGGCAGAGGGACAAGAACTGCCAAGTGCCAGAATTAGAGCCAGACCAGAGATCTTCTTTACCAAAGGTGGCATCTTTGCCACCTGCTACTCATAATTGCTGGGCTTTTTTTGTTGTTATTGTTGTTGTTTTTGTTTGGTTTTTTTGTTTGGTGTTTTGATTATGTGGCCAGTTAACAGAGGGAGAAAAAGTAGGGGGCTAACGAGGTGATGGTGCAGATTGTTCTTTGTGCAAACTGGTTAGTCTTTGCCCATAGAACTCTTTTTTGTTCTCCAGACAAGGGTACCATGCCTAACTACAACCTGGTTCCCAGATGCATTAACGAGTAGGTGAGGTGGCCAGGAACTTTGGCAGAAAATGTGGATAAGTAAGCAAGAAGTTACTGTCCCTTTTTGGAAATCCACATCAGAAAGATGACCTTGTGTGAGTGTTAGATAGAGAGCCCATCGTCCAAGTGAGAAAGAATGCTGTTGAGGCTGCAGAGGCCAACTCTGAGCCCCTCAGGTACAAACATCATAGTAATGCAGCCACAGACTTGGATGGTATCCAGTCAGTGCTGAAATCACTTTCCCACAATCCCAGGCTCCTGGGTCCCATTTCTATTTTGGCTTTCAATCATCTTGGTGTCGTTGTTGTTGTTGTTTGGTGGTGGTGGTGGTGTTTCCCACTTATTAAATAAAATCATAACACTGCCTAGATGAGGGTCTGTTTTCAAAGAACAGTAACTTGTAGAGTAAACTTATGTTTGGTCTTATCAGTGTCCCCTACCTAAATACTCAGCCTGCCAGCTCCCATAGAAATGTTATTAGTTACCAGGACCAAGTGAAATATGGCTTGGGTCGTAACTAATTCGTTATGTGATCAGAGAGCCTGAAATGTCTGTCATGCTATCATCTGGTTAGGAAAGCATATTTCTATGATTTATCTATTGCTGGATAACAGACTACCCCAAAGCTTAGAACTTGAAATGAGAGGTAACCAGTAATTGTCTCTCATGGCTTCTGTAGGTCAAACTGGAGCAGTTTAGTTGAGCAGTTTGGGCACAGGGTCTGTTCTGAGGTTGCAGTAGTATGTTGGGTGGTGGGAGGACTCCTGCTTTAGTTTACACATACCTCTCAAGAGGTTGCTTATGTGTCCTCATGATGTGACAGCTGGCATTCAAATGATCTGAGAGAATGAAAGCCAGGTGATGCTAAACTAGACTTCTATGTCCTGGCCTCAGAAATCAAGGTCACATCATTTCTGCTCATTCTGTTCCTTAGAGATGAATCACTAAAGCATGCTCCAGTGAAATAATCAGTTAGCACTTAGTACCAGCAGAAACAAATCACTAAGTCTGGCCTACATTTAAGAAGAGAAGAACTAGACTCTACCTTTGAAAAGGAGGCACGCGAGAGACCTTAGGCACCTTTGTTCTTCCTTTCTATTCAGCTAAATTCAACCAATGTATGTTGCATGCCTTCTGTGTGCCAGGCACTGTATGAGGAAGAAGAAGGAAGCAAAGGTGAATAAGTCAGTTTCTTTCCTCTGTAAGCTCATGGTGCAATGGGAGAGACAGATAAGTATTTTTTATGCCAGTGGATTTGACCACTCGATAATTGGGAAACGCATCTAACACGATATGGCAGACTGTACTTTGCAAAGATGATAGAATAGTATCTCCCATCCCACATGCCTTTCTTACAACTGTGCCTTTGATACTCCTCCCATTGCAAGGCTTTGTTCCTTTCATTAAACTTGGGTGGGCCTATAACCTTGGAAATGTTGCTATATGACTTCCAAAGGCAAGTCATAAAAGGTAATGCAGCCTTAACCTAATGCTCTAGGTATACTCACTGCTTGGAACACAGCCACCGTGTTATAAGAATCACAAACTAGTCCTTTCAGAGAACTACATGAACAGGCCATCGTCCTCCATCAGATATATGAGTGAAGACACCTCCAAAGAACCGCAGCTCCTAGCCTTCCAATCTCTTAGCCAAGGCTACAGATGAGTCTCCAAGTAATTTAGACAAAGACAAGCCATCTCCACTCTGTCCTGCCTGAACTCCTGACCTACAGAATCTGTGAGCATAATAAAATGATTGTTTTACACCACTAGATTCAGGGTAATTTGTTTTGTAGCAATAGTAATCGGAACACCCAGTAATTTGGCTGTCAGGGAAGGCTTCCTAGAGACTGTGATTATAAGTTAAGATGTGGGACTTATAGATGTGAGCCAGGCAGACAGTAATGGAAAGAAAACTTTTAGGGTTTGGTAGCCTCAAAGCCCTCAGTGACCTGAGCCACAGGGTTTCTGTCATGGAGGCCAACAGGAGAAAAATTTCACTACTGACTTCGACATTTCTAAAGAACATTCTGTCTGCATGCTTCGAGATTATTTGGATAAATTGTCTCAACAAAATATTCATGGAATGAGTATGGTGGTGCACTTCACTTTCCTCAGAAGTGAAAGATTCCACCATGTGCCTTTAGCTTCGGAGTAGTTTTTAATCATTCCATCCCACTTGTACACCTGAAATGTGAGCCCAACTCTATGACACCAAACCCCATATTCATTTATTCATTCAGCAGATATTTACTAAGCACATGGTATATGCCAGAAACCATGCTAGCTCTGAAAGTGAGAGGCTTATTTCTCAGAAAAGGACTAGTGATGCTTATAATATGGCCAACCTCTTACACTGTCCTTTGTGCCAAGAACTTCTATTAGAGGCTGCTCATGATTCCACTCAACTTAGTAATGTCCGGTGGGATTTTACCCCTTGATACCTCATCCCAACTATCCCTACTACATTTGCAGTTGGCTTTCAAGGGTCTGGAGAAATATCAAGAAGTCCCTATCTAATCAGGTGTTGAGGGCTGAGGAAGTCTCTGGCACTTCCCAAAGTTCATTTGCTTGACAATGTTGCCAATCCCCATGGAACCAGTAAGTATGGCAGCCCTTCATGTCAGCATTAGCATGTGTGTTCTAGCTGACACCATGTCTACCTATGACAGTGGCCTGCAATTGCATCTGTACTTGAAACTTGCAGCTTTTCAACAATAGCACCTCTGTCTTTCTAAAGAAAATTTGGAAAGCCCACAGGGACAGCTTTTCCTTTTGCTGTCTGGGTTTTTTCTTAATTTTCCATTAAATCCTACTGAATCATCAATACATTTGCTCCTGGATTTTAAGCAAGGTTAGGAATCAGTTGTGACAGCAGGGAAGACCTTTGTAACACAACAAATAAAGAAAAGGTATAGGGAGCAGCACTGGTCACTCAAAAAGCTGTTGAAGCATTCATAAGCCTGGACTTCTCTAGTAAGTTTCTTGTCACTCAGAAATTTACTCTCTTCCTGAAAGTTAGTCATTTACGTATTTATCCACATAAGAAGAAAGTGAGAAACACTTATTATATTCCAGGCACTTAAAGTGGCAGGTGCCAGGAACAGAATAGAAAACTGCCCTCTCAGAGCACATTCTGTCCCAATTCTGTGCTCCCATGGTAGCAAATTGTAACAGCAGCCTGGCCAATCTAATTCTCATTTTAAAGGAGTGAAATATGGCTTTAGTGTCAGCTGAGATTCCTGCAGAGACCAGGCGAGTGGCACTGGTACCCAAAGCAGGCCCGAGGTGAAACTTCAGATTGGGACAATGAACCCAAGAACATCTCCCTCTGAGGGTGCAGCCATTACTCAGTAGACCCAGAGGTGTCAGCTCTGCCCGTTTTCCAAGACAAGCCAGAAATCTGTATTTTTATGTGAACTTTCCCAATATTTAAACACTCTGCAGGCCAAATAAAACACAGCCACCAGTTTTGACCTCTGCTTTATAATAGAAAATGCCTGCTTTTGTTCTGTCAAACTAATGAATGCTCAATTACGAGAAGGAATTTGGAGGTTAGTGTTAGATTGTGCTCCTCAATAGGCTGCAGACCCCATCCCGAACCCTTGAGATACTAATTGACAAACTTGCTCAGACTGACAGCTGGGCTCTGAAAGTGGTCACACACAAGGAAGCAGGCAAGTCATTCCAGGTCACTTTGCAAGGTCAGGGCAGCAATGCAAACATGAGGAAGGCTAAAGACAAAGGTCAGGTGGCAACAAGGAAGCCTACAGTTCCTAGAGCTGTTGGTTAATAAATCATATTCGAAAGGTATCTGTAGCCTCCCTTTCCCTGGCATTGCTTTGTGAGGTGGAAAATTAAATAGAACTCAAACTTACGATGGCTGTCAGGAGCTTTTAGGAGACCAGCACGCCAGTGTGAGGCCAACATGGGATGAAGTTTCTGCCTGGAGCAAAGGTCTCCAAAGGGGTGATGATACGTGACATTGGGTATCACAGAGGGCCTGGAGAATGAAGTGCCTGCACATTGGAGTTTTGGAGCCCACCTGCCCATATTCAAATGCCAGCTCACTCCAAGTGTACTAGGTGACCTTGGGCAAGTTACTTCTCCTGGAACCTCAAGCACTTCATCTCTGAAATAGAGATAATAGTACCTGCCCCACAAGGGTGATATGAGGCTTCTTGTTACTGCAGGTAAAGCCTGAAATGTAAGGGCCTAGGAGATGGGAGCTTTATTGGTGGTACAAGTACTGGCGCTCATGTGCTAGAAGATGCCGGCCTAGCTCCCTGGAACTTTCTTCAGCTTCATCAAGACATCCGTTTTGGACCCTAGATTGCAGCTGTTACCACAGAAGTAATTCTTGCTACATCCCAGTTTTGCCCATTAGATTCTTCAAGAGAACCTAGGTCTCAGGAACCTACTGCAGACACAGCTTCACAGTCACCAAGTGGAGCAATACATTGATAGGGAAAGCAGAAAAGCCCTGAGCTGGCTTCCTCCTGCCTACAGCATGGTCCTGGACCAGACCTTCCCAATGGACCCTCCTGTCAAGGCAATATGGTCTCCTGTGGGCTTTGCCAGAGTGAGTCAAATATTGCCCTCAGCTTGCAACCTCTCTTCCCACTTATAGAGAGGTCTTCAGAGTTTGTGCAGAAGGTGAGTTTGGGCTTGCTGAAAAGGGTGAATGCCTTCTGTACCTGTTCATCTGAAGAATGCCTGTCCTTTGGTGGGCCATTTACAGGTATCTTGTCAATTTTTAACAAAAAGCAAGCTTTTTATAAATTTTGTAGAATCATAGACTACACATTTTTGTCCTTAAGGAAAACCACTGAGACCGTACCATTTCTGCAGCTATTGAAGGAGAAGCTTACCAGCCTGAGATGTTGGCAGAAACAAAAAGAAGCCCTGTTTCTCCCCACCTGTAATTACAGTTTTACTAGCTTGTAAAGTGCACAGAGAATTTGCAGTACATTCTTTCCTTGCAGTAGGGGAGCGGCCCTGCTGTGAATGTAATTGGCTTTCCAGCTTCCTTAACGTTGAGGTGGAAGGGAGCTGGACTGAAGGGCCTTTACTCTTAGAATTAACTCATGCTGAATTGTGTTTAAATTCCTTGCATCTCTCTGAAGGCATGTGTTCCATTAACTCTTAGAAGTGGAAACAGAGCTTACCTCTGAAAATAACCACATCCCTATCGTTTCTCATCACTTTATAAAAGCAAAGATTCTTTCTTTTTAATAGATTTTTAACTTAACCTGGTAGAGATTATTTTGAACTCTGTTAACCCCTGTTAAAGATACACAGTGACAACTTCATACAATACGCCCCATTTGGACCACTTCTTTCTTCCCCCTCTGGCTTTAGCTTTGTACAATATCTGCACCCAAGAAAATGACTATAGGCATATATTTTATAGAAACTATCTTTGTTACTTTCTCAGGTCCCAACTTTCCTTGTTTATGAAGTAGGAAGGTTGAATTACACAATCTTTAGACCCCTTCCCTCTCTAGAGCCCTGATTCCACAATTTTATGAACCTCAAGAAGTGATTAAAATGTGGAAGCCACCCTGTATGTATCTACTTTCTGGGGCTTTCTAAAACTGCTCAGGTATAGCAAGGAACCCAGAATGAACCATATTTCTGAATGTGGAAGGAGCACCTTCAGTTATAGGAGACATATGGCAAGATTTCTATTTGCCAAGCATCAACCATTTCAACTTTTTATAGCAGTTTTAAGCATTTTCACCAAAATGATCTGATGGACAGTTTACAAAAGCAAGTTAAATAAACAGTCTTGCATCAATTAACTATAAGTATGTGCTCTGAGAAATGAATTGTTAGGCAATTACATTGTTTTGTGAAAATCATAGGGAGCACATAGACAAACCTGGATAGAGCAAGCCAATCACATGGCATGGCTTCTTGGTGCATCAAGAGATGCAGTAAACATGAGGTGTATAAAGCTGCTGCTCTACTGTTTTATAGTAACCCTTTTTTCATAAGGAAAAAGTCTAATCTAATGTTAAAAAGAATAGTATAGTAAATTCATAAACCAGCAACTTAGTTGTTTATTACCAATATTAAATGTCATACACAGTATGTAATTATATTACTATACCATCCTGCTTCACATAACAATGGTGATATGTTCTAAGAAATGTGCCATTTTTCTCTTGTGAACATTATGGAATATCCTTGCATACACTGAGATGACTAGTACATTGCTAGGGGATATAACCTTCTGGGACCACTGCTAGCTACATATGCAGTTTTTGTTGACTGAAATGTCCTCACACAGCACCTAACTATACTGACTTTACGTATTCCTTAAAGATGAATTGTCTTCATACCTTATCATCCAGTGCAAATAAAATAATGCCTAATACACAATTTGGCTACTTAAAATGTGCAGAATGATATAGTAGCTAGTGGGTTTTCAACTGAATCAAGCAGTGCTAGTCAGGGTAGCAATGAACTAGGAGTGGGTGGTTGCCTTGGGGCCTCTGGCAGAGAGTGAGAGCCTGGCACAGCTTAGGTGTGCAAGAGGTGGGCCTACGTAAGATCTGGTGATACAAAGGACATTAAGGGAGTGGGACATCATAAAGGAAGGTAAAGAGCTGAAGAATAAGGGAAAGGAGACTGTGAAGGGATTCCTGGCTGGAGCAGAGGTCAAGGAGATAGAGAGAAAGTAGACGAGGCAATTGCAGGCAATAAAACTACTGATTTGAGTTTCAGCTTCCCTATGTACTGCCTGTTGAGGACAGGAACTGATCATGGAGCAGATAGGCATAAGAAGCTAGAACAGCTAGGATTCTCAGCATCTCACTTCATCCCTTAGTTGCTAAGTCTCAGTCTCACTGAAAGCATGGGGCCTCTCATTTCACTCTTTTCATAGCACTTAGTCAAGAGGGGAGAGGAAAGGATAGTGCAAAACCCTAGGACACAGGATGACAACAGTTTATCCTGTAGCAAGTCACATAATATCTCTCTGATGCTTAAAGCCTTTGTAAAATGAGAAGGTTGTACTAAATAATTAGATTAATAATAGCTCTTCTTTATTATATGCTCAAGAAATGTTACTTTCTTTTATTATAGAATACTGACTTTAGGCCAGACCTCGTTCTAAATCTACATGAATTATCCATTTAATCTTCACAGCAGCCCTCCAAGATAGGTCCTATTATTATCCACATTTTACCAATGAGATTAACTTGTCCAAAGTCATCCTTCTAAAACAGAGGGTCTAAGATTCAAACTGAAGCATTCCTGTTCTAGCCCACCCTGTTTTGTTTTTTAACTTTATGTGAAATTTTCAGACTTTTAAAAAACATAAAGATTGCCCCACAGTTGAGGGACCTCTTGATTGGAGAAATGGGCACTCACTCTGAACCACTACATTGGAGTGTTTCCCTCCATCACTGACATTTTCTCTTTGTAGAGGCAAAGGGCTATTGAGATAACCCTGGCAGCAAAGCAAATCCCCTCCCCAACCTGAAGCTCCACAAAGTCTCTCTTGGGTGAAAAGAGGGAATGAATAATAGGGTAAAGAGTGAAAGAGGACTGGGCAGGTGCACTCTTAACTAGCCCCAGAGTGCCAGCACCACACATGGCAAACACCTGGTGGCTAGAGAGATTCAATGTAGATGTTATGATCTTAGCTGCCAAGACCAGCTTCCTGCCCAAGCTTCCCCAGATAGGCCACAGCCCCTAAAATTACAGGTGAATTTTAACCAGTGCCCTGGTGGCCAAAATATTTTCATTATGTGCATATCAATGACCTGCGGTCATCAAAAATAGCAAGAGTCTAGAACAAAGTAATTGGATAATCTACAGATTATAGTCCAAAAGGGAAAGCAGGCTAATTACATGTGGATTTATGATGCTACATACTTGCTTTTTGTTTTGTTTTTCAAAATTTTGGAGTTAGCACATTGTTTATGACTATGACTGACCTGTGCCACTGTCCTCCCTCCTCAACCCATATGTACATCCCAAACGGTGACAAATTTTCATCCCATCCCCTTCCTGTCATGGGAATCATTGGCATGCACAATTGTTAAAGATGATTCTTTTCTGCTTGGGATCCCGCTTGTCTGGATCTAGCATATCTCCCACAGAATGTCGCTGGAAAACCCAGCTCTTCTAGAATTGCCATCAGCCTAAAGGTTTCCTTCTGGAAGGACAGAGAGCAAAAAAATCTCTGATACAGCTGACATTTTAGGTGTGTATATAATTTACCAAATTGTTGACCACTTAGCTCTTAGTCAGTGGTCATGAAAGGAATTAGCAGCCCTTCTTTGCTATCCCAAAACCCGAAGAAGGAAGGGCGTTACTTGGCTTTGGCCCAGAGGCCTGCTGGCACACAGAGTCAAACAGCAGCAAAATGGTACATTTCGGCCACAAAAAGCTTTGGGGTGGCAGAAAGAGCCAAAATAGTTGTGGCATAAGTTGGCCAGGATATTAAGCAAATCTGAGTTTAATTTAACATAGATAACACCTCCCCCCCATCTTTTTTTTTTTCCAACTTGCTTTCTCTCTCTGCCTGGGACCAAAGATTCAATTAACTAATAAGGGTATTCTAGTGCTTTCAGTGATCCATGTAATGGACAAAACAGGGTGGGGGGAGAAGAGGTAAAAAGACACAGGAGTAGCTGGGGAGAGCTGAAAATGGATCTTGAGGTTTCAATTCCTTCTATGATTTTGCTTAAGCCACATTGCCTGAGCTTAGAATAGAGAGGCAGGCAGTCTGTCTCCTTGGGATAAGGAAGGATTTGGAACTCAGTGACTGTGAGGTCTTGGCCCCTATGTGTTTTCTGGTTTGTTTTGTTAGCAAGTTATTCTAGTTCCTTGCTACCAGGATATTTCTTCTGCACACTTTAAGTGATGAGTCTCCACCCCAGTGATGGCAATGGGTGGATGGAATGGGATAATGAAGGGGTGGAGCGAAAAGTTGATTCAGCTGCTTAGGATGAGGGAGGCAAAGAAACTGCAGGCCCTGGAGCTGGCTCTGAATCCAGCAAGAGTGAGGAAGCAAAGGGAACTGTCTGGGAGAGAAGGTGAAGTGTGAGAGAGAAAAGTATGACCAGCCTTGCTAGTTAGGAGAACCAGCGAACTGTAATTCCATTGCCCAGGAAATGGTTAGCAGTGGAGAAGCTATTGTATTTAGAAAAGTAATCAGTGCAGCTTAACCAATCAAAAATGACTATGATATACATACAAAAATGACTAAAATTGTAAATTTTATGTTATGTATACTTGCCAGAAAAAAAAAAAGGTACCAACCCATTTGCAAACACAGATATGAGCACCTCACGAAAGTACCAGGACTCCTTGACTTACGGACTCTATTTTACAACCTTCTGAGTATTTGTTATGTGCTCAGTACTATGCACTGTGGTATAGTAAGTTCAAAATCTGTGTAAGACCAATCATATGTGTAGGTGAGCATGTGCTGAAAGGCTTCTCTGAACTGAGATGAGAGAAATACATGTAGGAAGAGACAACCAACCCTCAACCCAGGATTGAGAGGGGCCTGCCTAAAAGGGTGGGGGTGGGGTGGTTAACACATACTCTGTGATTCTTGACAAGATTCTGTTATGCCTCCCCAAAATAAAATGTCACCAGAATTACTCAGTTCTTAGATATGCCTTTAAAAATAATCTGTAAGTGAAAGATTCAACCTTGAATACAAGCCTTTATCTTACCCATCCTGGACCCACTACTAAGAACAGTGCAAGGGCAAGAGGAAGTGCCCAGAAAATATGGAGTGGGTATTTGTGAACTGAACACCTCACTAGCATTTATCTTTTTTTTTCTTTAAGACTGTCTGGTCCTGAGTTCAAGTAAACAGTTGCCTTTCAAGTAAATCTTTAAATAGCCATGATGTGTGGATTAGTTTAAGCATGCCTTCTGAAAGGCTGTTTAGCATAATAGTTAGCAAAGAGTCTGGAGGCAGGCAGCCTGGGTTGAGTCTTGCCCTGAACAAGTTTACTTGTTATGCCTCAGATCTTTTTTTGTGACATGAGTATAATGACCAAGGTTGTAAGTTTAAGTGAAGTACAAATACGTAAAGTGCTTAGAATATTTACCATATAGTGAATACTTCCAGTGCTGTTAGTAGAAGTCCCTCCCAATAATATTAACGAGGTTCACTTGTCTAATAAAATAGTAATGAGGCTTTATCATGCCCCCTAGGACCACAGAGTCTTTCTTTTCCTATCTTTCTCATTCTAACCAGCAGGTGAAGCTATTCATGAATAACAAGAACACTGACATTAGACACTGCCTGAAATATCACAAAGGGAATTCTCTATGTAGACAATTTGATATTTATTTCACATCCCAGTTCCATCACTAATACCGATCTTTTCTAGTGTAAGTACTTTCAGTTTCTCTCTCTCTGACATGGATAATAATTTACTTCACATGACTAGTAAGGAAACTAATAAAGTAAATATTGAAATTTTATTTAAGTATCTCGGTAAATAAATAAGGGTAATAAAAATGTTTTTTAAATGGCCCAAAAGAAATCACTGATGTTGGCATTTAAAGAATCACAATGAACCATAGTAGGCTATGAGTGGGACTCATAGCTTTTAAAAGCAGTATTATGAAGCAAAGTGTCTATAGCCCAATAAGAAGCAAAAAGAGTGTGAGCAGGTGTGGTAGTACATGCCTGTAATTCCAGCACTGGGGAGGCTGAACCAGAAGGATTGCAAGTTCAAACCAATCTGAGCTGCACAGTGGGTGTTAGGGGTGTAGCTCCGTGGTAAAACACTTGCTTGCCTAGCATGTACAAGACCCTGGGTTCCATCCTCAGTGAGAGAGAGAGAGAGAGAGACACACCATCATGTTACACAGCTGAAATTCAGAATCAGAGTTTGAGGAGGTGACATAGCTGTTAACAAACATTGCACCCTTAAATGACGACCATTTCTGTTGTCAGGACTCAGTATGTTCTTTAGTTGTGAGTTATTTTACATGTGAGTAGGTACAAATATATGTGCAAATAAATATTACACTCAGGCATATATTTGAGGAAATTATTTCCTTTCTAAAATTTGAAAAATAACTCCATTTTATTTTTATTTATATACATTCTCACTTGATCATAAGTACCTGTAACCTAGGATATTCTGATAGCATCTTGTGGTAATAATCACAGTACTATAGCCAGTATGCAATTCTTAAGAGATAACTGAAAATAAAGAAGAAAAAGTAATAACCTTGTGAATGGAAAATGGTGGGGGTGGGGGAGAGGGAAAGGAAGGAAGGAAAATTGGCTCAGAACAGCTTTGGAACCTGGGAGAAAAGACCACTGCCTCAAGACGTGTTATTTTTCCTGCGGCTTCTTGCTCCTTTCCACCCCCACTTCTTCCAGTCTGATCTCTGAGTACAGTTGAATTTCACCACAGAACTTAGCAAGGCCCCCTAAGGGACTGTCATTTTCTCATCTTTCCATAAATTATAGGTTTTGCATGAGAGCAGAACAGATGATTCCCATTATCTTTTGCGTTGGGTTAAGGGTGTGTGTGTGTGTGTGTGTGTGTGTGTGTGTGTGTGTGTCCTAGTTCAGAGAGGTGGAGCTTTTGTGAACATAGGAGTCTGTCCACCAATGAATTGGCCTTCTGCCTTAGTAGGATGGTTTAACCTGATTTCTTTGACCAGAATTGACTTCAGTCATTTTCCTTGGCCTGTAAATGGAAGCCATGGCTCCAACATAGCAGAGCTTTGAGGAATGGTTTACCCATATTCCCTACCACCTGAAACAGTACCTGACATACTACAAGCTTCTTATGAATAACTATTTGGTGATTTGTCTCCATATTTTGGTAACAAAGTGACTAGAATACTTATTACTTTCATAAATGCTCATTCAGATAATTGTAAAGTAACTGGACAAATCTGAAAACATTAATTTGCCCCAGATATTTGATGCACAATTCCATGCAAAAGTTGAGGGATCTGCCTAAAGAGCAGACCAAGCAAGAATGATAAGAACTAAGAGAAGCTTAGCAAGAGGTCTGTAAAGAAAAAGGAGCCAAATGATGGCTCATGACAGCAAAAAAGAGCTAAAGTGAGGTACTTGGAGGAAGAAATAGCTAAAGTTGAGAAGAGAAGAAGGGGAGGTGATATAGACATTACTAAGAACCATGTTGTAGAGATGGAAGAAAGTGAGTAAGTAAGACAGATTATTTTTATAAATCAGATCCTTCTAGATGCAACCACCGTCAAGGTAAGCCCCACTGAAAAGTCTAGAAAATGCTATAAATTCCCAAGGTAAGCTTATCTTGTAGTTTAATAAGCCAAATATGTACTTGCCAACTGTCTCCTTCTCTAACCTTGACCAAGTCCTACCAAATTAATACCCTCTCTTTCTACTTGATGGCCCTGGCAGCCCTGTTGTTCTCTCTGTACTAAATATAGTTCCAGGGACAAAAGGGATGAGATACATGAAAGGCAACAGCTTAGGATATGTTAATATACGTCTTTCTTGTTCAGAACCAACTAATCCATCTTAGGAGCCCCCTAGAACTACTGCTTTTTGATGTTAGCATTTTA
This sequence comes from Castor canadensis, assembly GCF_047511655.1. Lineage (NCBI taxonomy): Eukaryota > Metazoa > Chordata > Mammalia > Rodentia > Castoridae > Castor > Castor canadensis. Next base: position 157,254,873 of record NC_133389.1, on the reverse strand, counting down.
TTCAATGATTTATTGATGACTAAGTCCTCCCTTATTGTATTTCATAATCTGAATTAAAGTATAACATGTGTAGACATTCTGAGGGTTAAATCCTACATTAATTCTGTTGTTTACTCTAAATGAGTCATTGATTTCATAATTTAAAAGCTAATATAATTGGGCAGCCTTGTTTACCAAAGTAGTGACTTAGAGTTAAGATTCTGAAAGCTTTTCTCTTTGGTATGACATATTTGTGTCCAATGCTCTGTGCCTTAAAGGCAAAAATATATAATTTAGACTTTTTGTTGGCCAGGTAAATGAGTCATGGGAGGAAACAAGCAAATGAACAATAATGAGTAGTAAAACGCTTGTGTAATAAGTTATTAATTTTTATTTAACTTGACTTAAGAATGATTGTCATTCTTATTCTCTAGCTATATGTTCTTTCCAGAAATGGGTTGTCAATATTTCTACTATATGCATGATATAGTCCAACATAAGCCTACATTAATATCCCAAATCATAGGATAATAAGAATAATAACTAACATTTTTGAGATCTTAATCCATGCTTATTACTGTTGTAAGAGCTTTGTAGATATCCATTTGTTGGATCCTCACATCCAGCCTATAAAATGGTTTCATTCCCTGCTTCATAGATGAAAATCTTAAGCAGAGAAACTTGCTCAAGGTTGCCAACTAGTACATGCAAAGATTTGAATTTGAACTCTGGAAGACTACTTTGAATAATGCTTTTAATTACTAAGCAAAGATGCCTGTCATTCCATGAAATATCAACCAAGACAGTGTTGGTTGGTACAGATCATGATTTTAGACAGTACGTAGGTATGGCTTAAAATGCATGAAATTACATAATGAGAAAATTATTCCCTTCAATCCTAAAGAGAATTCTTCAGATTAAATGAAACAGAAATTTTCATTTTGGTGATGGTATGACTTGACCCCTATACTCTTGCTAATCTTCCCTTTTCAACAGAGAGGTGAAATCAACAGGCTGCCAGGAAGTAGAAAGAGAGGCTGAGGGCCTTCCAGCACCTTTTTAGCTTGATTTCATGGCAAAGGATGCTGGTTTTCCATTTATGACATTCATACAAGGTTTTCATTTTAAATAATCCTATTTAAATACCCAAATGATTTAGTTTAAATAAAGCATTAAATAAATAATAACATAGATGGACTGCAGCTATGACTTTGTTTTGAAGATGTTTTCACATGATTGAAGTTTGGGGAACAATTCTTCCATCTTGAAATTCACTCTAAAGCAATGACCTTGACTTTTAATGAGTGTTAATGGTTTTTAAACTGTAAGCTATTTCTCTCTTTCTCCTTGATGGAATCCCCTGTGCTTTTATCACAAAGATTCCCAATTTTCCTGTATAGGTTTGGGACTTACCTGAGATGTATTTTTTTACCAGACATTAATAATACCTCATACATATAACCAGTTTAAAATATTTCTGAATTCATTCTATTTCTGCTTTTTTGATTTTAAAATCCTTTTCCATTTTGTGAAAAATAGTGATAGTAGATGATAGATTTTATTTTTTTAATATATTTTTGTGGCAAAATTAAAAACTGGAAACTTTACTGATTCAAAAAAGGCAGGATTTGAGTTCTACTGCTCTGTCACTCTGTACTCACAGTGTAAGTCCTCCAGTTGCCTAGTAGTCTTGAATATTTCAGGAAGGGCGATATGGACTCATGCCAAGCTGTCTTTCTAAAGTGCATTCAAGTACTTTCTTCAGGGAAGTTATTAAAAAGCTCTTGCTTGTGAAACTCTCTTTTGTCTATTCCCTTGATTTATTGTTTTCCTATCAGGAAAACAACCCTAATTACTAATAAAATAATTTTTAGAAGATGAGCTATCTGAAATAGCTAATTACTATAGCAGTCAATCCATTGAAATAATCATACAACTCTCTCTCAGTGTCCATGGGGGATTGATTCCAGGAACCTCCCCCAAACCTCACCCCACCCTTACCCCACTCCCACCCCCCACTCCCCATGGATACTAAAATCCATGGATGCTTAAAGTCTCCTATGTAAAATGGTATAGTATTTGCATGTAACCTACATATATCCTACTTTAAATCATCTAGATTACCTACACCACCTAATGCAATGTAAATGTTATTTAAATAGCGGTTATGCTGTATTGTTTAGGGAATAACAAGAAAAAAGTCTATACATATTCAGTACAGACAGAATTTGTTGCTTTTCAAATATTTTTGATCTACAGTTGGTTTAATTCATAGATGTGGAACTCACAGATATGGAGAGCTGACTGCACTTGCTTGGTATGTTTATTTCCTATTCACTTCCAAATGAAAATTTCAGAGCACAGTCAAAAACTACTTAAGCAGTAATTGTTGTGTTGTTTTGTTCAATCTTGCTGCTTTTGCTTCTGGTACTCAAGAAGACAGACAAGCTGTAAATCTTGCACATATTTAAGAAAAAAATTTTTGGTGGGATTGGAGTTTAAACTCAGGGCTTTGTACTTGCAAATCAGGTACTCTGCTGCTTGAGCCACACCTCCAGTCCATTTTGCTGTAGATCTCAGAAACTATTTGCCCAGGCTGGCTTCAAACCATAATCCTCCTGATCTCTGCCTGCCAAGTAGCTAGGATTATAGGCATGAGCCACCAGCACCTGGCCTGAAAATTTTAAAGTTTGTTATTTCTCCATCTTTAGTTCTTCATTTTTTTCCTTTGACAAACATTATTTTACATTGGATTTCAGAGTTGATCTAGAAAGAGGCCATTGGGAAATACTGGTAGATTTGCAAAAGGGAAAGTAGTAGCCCCAAAATGCTCTTGTCAAGGAGGTTAGAGTTGAAAGGGTTAATAAGGACAAAGCCTAAACGAGAAGCAAAGTTCAAAAACTCAGGCAGGTTTGAAGGCAGCTTGTCAGGATGCATAGTTGTCTATGTTAACCAAGGAAGATGTAGATAAGCCTGCAAACCCAAAGCAACAGGATCAGTGCTCTAAGGAAGAGAGTAGGAACTAGTTGGGGAATTCTCTGAGCAAGACATTCCCAAGCGCCTGGTTACTGGCTGGTGTGGAGCTTTTATTTTTACTAAGTGTAAGGTGTCTGAGATGCTTTGGCCCATGTATGGCTTTTCTTGTGCCTTAACAGTTAGGCAGGTTCTTATACTCATCTACCCAAGGACCTCAGTGTCAGCAGCACATGGTGATGGCTCATTCCTGGTCTGACTCCAAGACTTGTTTCCATCTGGAGTCTTTCATGATCCAGGCCAAGGAGACCTGTAACAGGCCTGTCAGACTAATGTCATATGTTTTCGTGGGAGTTGATATGACCCAGAGTACCTTCAGGAAGCAGGGCCAGACTGAATTATGTAAGCACCCAGCAGGCTAGTTATTTGGCATCCTACACATCAGTATTCTTTAAACTTATTTTAAATATGTAGTTAAATAATATTTAATGTATTTAGTAGTAAGGGAAAAGAAACTGGTTATATACATGTGTGTATGTTAAAAGTGAGACTATTTTATGCTCTGACAGTAACACTACTCTTTAAACTTATTTAGAATGAGATTCTTAATAAATTTTTCCATAACTCTGAACTGGATAGTGTAGTCATTTAGTCTCTCTGTGTAAAAGCAACATACATGTATATTGTTACAAAGTCTCATTCAAAATATATTTGAAAATTTTTTTTCAGATTTTCATGTCAGCAAAATTCTTCCAACTTTTCTATTCCAAAATTATTCTAACTTATGTTGTCATCTGAGACTAGAGATAGTTTTACCTTTTCCTTTCCAATCCAGAGTGTGTTGTTTTTTCTTGCTTGATGGTCCTGGCTGGAACTTCTAGTGCAATATTGGATAGATGTGATGAGAGCAAACATCCTTGTCTAGTTCCCGATCTTAGAAGGAAAACATTTAGTCTTACCATTAAATATGATATTAACTGAGTTTCTCATAGATGCTTTATATTAGATTGAGGAAGTTCCTTTCTATTCCTAGCTTAAGTACGTTTAATCCAAGAAAAGTGGTGGGTTTTGTCAAATGCTTTTTCTGCATCTATTGAAATGATCATATGGTTTATGTTCCTTATTTGATTCACATGGTGTGTTACATTGTTTGATTTTCAGATGTTAAACTAACCTTGCATTCTTGCCATAAATTCCAGTTGGCCTTAGTGTATAATTCTTTTTTATATGCTGCTAGATTCAGTTTGCTAGTACTTTGTTGAGGATATTTTCACATCTTCCCTGTAGTTCTGATTTTCTATAGTTTTTTTGTTGGCACTTTTACCATACTACTCCACTTTAACCTTTATGTTATCAAATCAATCACTGGCACCCATGTTAGTTGACTGCTAACTTAAATAACTATTGGCTACCTCATTCCAGGGCTGCTTTCCTGGCTTATTGTTGCTCTGGACATCTTGCACATGCTCACCATCAACATTCTCAGTCCTCACTACATAGAGAAAAATTGGGTGCTAGCTACTCCTCCTCAAGTGGGACTGATTTACATTTGCCAGTAATTTAAGGAGTTGTTGTGGAAATCTGAGCTTTTGGCACCTTACTTCTAATGTCTTTGGTGATAAGTTACTGCATTTTGGCATTTCTTACTCTGGGAATTGCTGGACCACCCTTTAATCCAAACTCTGATGGTAGGGGGAGGGAGCTGAGAAGAAGAACCTTACCATTGGACTCTGATGCTATGATGGTTAGCCCCTTGTAGTCAAAATACAGCTAAGGCCACAGAAAAAAGCTCTCTGGAATCCTTCCCATTTTTGCCTTTTGGAAAGCATGGTTATAAAACAAATCTGGCACTTTACCTTCCTCTTTTAGTCACGTTCTTCAGGAAGAAGGAGACAGTGCAGCCAGCCCAACACGTAGTACCAAAGCCTTGCCCACTGATGGTAAACTCACAGGTGTGGAGCCTCCCAAGTTTCAAATGTGTGGCTCAATATGATTGAGTTGGCCGAGCTGGTAAAATAGGTGCCAAGATATAGACTTGGATAGTGTGGACCATATATACCATCAGTAGAAAATTATTTTTGTTACTTGATTCAAGCTATAGGATTAGCCAACTTGCATTATGATAACCCAGGCCTTTTATAACTGTTTCAGAGAGAAAGAAAGAAAAAAGAGAGAGCCACTCTGACCATGGACTAAGAGCCAAGTTTCTGTCACTAAGCAATAAAGGAAAAAGCTCAAGTAGCCCTTGCATAAGTGGGAATTTGTGGTTTCTAAAGCTGCCCATTCCCCAAATGACTGAAATATGTTATTGGCACCTGTTACTGTTTCCTATGTTTTGCTCTCCTTAAATTTCTTTTTAAAGGGGTTTGGGTTTAAAGGCACAACCACTGAAAAAAAATGCAGTTTAATCACAGAACTGTGAAAGGCCAAGCCCAGAATTAACCGCAGGATGCCCTGTGTTGTTTTATTATCAGGACTTAGAACCATCCTATTTCCAGGACATGCTAACAAGCCTAAGTGTAGGCAAGAAGAAAGCAAAAAAGAAGAAGCCGAGGAAAGAAAATGAGTAAGCCAGACTGGCCCTAGAACGGTTCTGCCATGAACAGAAGTTTTATATCCCTTTCTAGGCCAAGAGGCGCCATGATTTATACCAAGAAGAACAGGAGAAAGGGAAGGGCAACTGAAGAAAGGGAATCCAAAGCCACAGGGAAGAGTCAAAAACTCCTTGCTGATGGTACTGCTCCCCATAGTGCAGGCTGTCTCAGAACAGAACTTCAAAGGGCCTTCTTAGCCCCAATTCACTTTATTAAAAGTTGTGGGGTATCCCTGATTATGAATGTGCTAATTGCAGAGTATTTGGGATTATGGACAGTTTCTAAAGAGAAAATAATCCTCCAGGCAGCATGGCAGAGAGGTTCAGACACAGCCCTTTCTAGACCTGAATTCAAGTCCTCAGTTCGCTAGTCAGTGTCCTCATCTACAAAATGGAATAATAATATGGCCATTGTGGTATTGTGAGGGTGCAGAGGGATCATGTGCCTGGCAAGAGTTGGCTGCTGTTGTAGTAATCATTGCCAGTCATATAGCCTAGCACTATGGTTATTGTTTAGATACACATCTAGCTTGTTCTGTTTTGTGCATGTGTGTATAGAAAGCATGAATCATTCTTCACAGTATGTAAGTTTTTATCTTGATTTTTTTATACTTATTAAGTAATATTCAGAAATACTAGCTATTCTGAATGCCTGTAAAATTCTATTGCTACATTCGGTTTAACTTTCTCCTTTTTACGGGACATCCTTGTGAAAGTCATTCAGTTTCTGAAAATTGAGACAAATTTCGAAGAGGAACTAATGTAGTCAGAAGGTTTGAACCTTTTAAAGGCACTGGATATAATATTTGTGTTCCCCAACAGTAAAGCAGATTCTTCCTTCATATCATTAGAACATTAATCATTGTCACTTAAAAGCCACAAATCTTTGGTAATTGTAGAGACAGATAAAGAAAAGATTTCTCTTTGTTGTTTGACTTTGAATATCTATTTTTAATTACTTGTGAAGCAAACATTTTATATGTTTTTTCTACGTCTATTCTCAGTGAATTTTTAAATCACACCTGTTCCCATTTGGGGAGCAGGCTATTTTTTCAGTTCATTTATATAAGACTTCCTTACATATGACATATTTTTTCTGTTGTCTGCCCTTGGACTTTATATGTTATGTTTTTTGATGAATAGAAGTTTTGAACTTCTATGTTTTCAGATCTGTCCATTTTTCCCTTGCATAACTTCTGTGGATTTAAAGCTTGCAAAGCCCTTCCCCATCCTTTAAGAAATAATCAACTGTATTTTCCTGGGTCTTCTAATAGTTTATTTTGGGGCCAGAGGTGTAGCCCAGTGGTACAGCACTTGTCCAACATGTGAGACTCTGGGTTCAGTTTTTATCACTGAAAAAAGATATTTATTTTGTACATTTAGTAATTTAATAAATTTCTGAAATTTATTTTACTTTTTGCTACAAAGTGATGTCTTGATTTTTTTTCCCAAATGGGTAAGTCATTTCAGCCCTGTTTTTAAGTAATCCATTCTGTCCATGCTGGCTTTTGATGAATCATATCATATTCATCATAATCTATTTAGATGTGTTTCTGAGCAATCACTTATATTTATTTTTTTTATTCATTTATTCACATGTGCATACATTGTGTCATTTCTCTCCCTGCTCCCCTCCCCCCACCCTCTTGTCCCCTCCCCCCTCACTTCCAGGCAGAACCTGTTCTGCCCTTATCTCTAATTTTGTTGAAGAAAAGACATTAGCATAATAAGGAAGACAAAGTGTTTTTGCTGGTCGAGTTAAAGACAGCTATACAGAAAGATTCCTAGCATTGCTTTCATGTACAAATGTGTTACAACCCATGTTGATTCATCTCTAACTGATCTTTACATTGGTTCCTGATCCCCTTCTCATGTTAACCTCTGTTGCTTTAAGGTTTCTGTATTAGTTCCTCTGGAGTGGGGACATCAAACGCTTTCATGTTTTGGGTTTTCTATCTATTCCTATATCTCCCATATGTGCTCTCCCCTTGTCATGTGATCCAAATCCAACCACATTGCTGCATTTGCCCTAGATCTAAAGTCCACATATGAGGGAGAACATATGATCTTTGATCTTCTGAGCCTGGCTAACCTTGCTCAGAATGATGTTACTCAGTTACATCCATTTACCTGCAAAGGATAAGATTTCATTCTTCTTCATAGCTGAGTAAAATTCCATTGTGTACAAGTACCACATTTTCTTGATCCATTCATCAGTAGTAGCGCATCTTGGTTGCTTTCATAACTTGGCTATTGTGAATAGTGCTGCAATAAACATGGGTGTGCAGGTGCCTCTGGAGTAACCTGTGTTGCATTCCTTTGGGTATATCCCCAGGAGTGGGATTGCTGGATCATATGGCAGGTCTATGTTTAGATTTTTAAGACACCTCCAAATTTTTTTCCATAGTGGTTGCACCAGCTTGCATTCCCACCAGCAATGTATGAGGGTTCCTTAAAAAAAAATGAAAAAATTCTCACCATCTCTAGCCATAAAGGAAATTCCACCTCACCCCTGTTAGAATAGCCATCATCAAAAACACTTATATTTCTAACAGCAATTTCAATGCCAGTATCAGTTATTTGAATTTTATAGTTTGATATCTAGCAGCATGAATGCATCCTTTTAGTCTCATTTTTAAAATTATCTTACTTAACACCTGATCGTTTACTCTTCTGGATTAACCCAATTGATCATTGATCAATTTACTTTTTTAAAATTATTTAATTATTGTGCTTACTCTGAGTTGAATTTTTTTACTTCTTAAACAATGAGAATTTTTAACTGGAAATTAAAAAATACATATGTAGCTTAAATTATTGTAAGACTAATAAGCTAAAGAATAATTTATTTTATAATCTTCAAATGCTGCCAAAACTTGTCTGGAAGCACTTGTAGGGCCAACACTTACTGTTGAGTTGAGAGACTTACAGATTGCACATTAATATCCACTGTGTAAAACAGGAGCTGAACAGGTACTGAATGTTAACGTGTTTTTATTTTTTTATCCTGCATAATCAACAAGAATGTTAACTAATCCAGTGATAAAATGCTTTTCTAGAGCAATTCAAAAATTGCACATTATGGCTCTTCTGGCTGCCCACAAAATTCATCCTCTGTTGTCCTCTGTTGTTTAGAGAGCTGAGTAGCTCATCACCCAGGAATTGTACGTGTCCCAAGAGCTCATGAATCACACATCCCCTAGAAGTCTTCCTAAAGTGCCTGTGGTGCTAAACTGGCCGCCACTTCCTCATCTGCTCTCTGTATTCATACTGTTAGACCATAACCCCATCCTGGTCAAAGACTTGGCCTTTTGTTTGGACAAGGTTGCAATTTAAATGTTTGGATCGAGGGTCTGCAGTAGAAATGTTTCAGGGTTATTCAGTTTTAGCTTTTTCAATGCAAGGGTTGAATGCACTTAAAAAGTCCTAAAATAGAAATGTGGCAAGAGCCATTCCTCCTTAATAAGTGATCTGTTTAGAAGTATGGATAACAGTAGAGCAAAGTGGGGCAAACTGGGGATCAGTGTCAAATATATGCCTTAGAAATAAGGTGACATTTGAGTCAGGTGTGAGAGGATGTGACTTGAGGAAATCCTGGTAGAAGGGGAAGAACCAAACATGGAGATCCAGATAGGCCTAAGCTCATATTTTAGTTTCTATATATATTGGTTCTCTGCCCATAAAAACCCTAATATTCTATGTTTCAGTTTACTTATCTGTAACACTAGCATAATACTTATTTGGGAAAGTTGCAGTAAAAATTGGAAACATAGAAAGCACCCAGAACTCATATATGATAAATGGTAGTTATTGTGATCACTGCTTATTCAGGGAATATGCAGGCAAGGTGAGAACAGAAGATGGATGGTATGGTATATAAAAGCTGGAAGCAAGTATGGAAAAATAGCATTTGTAGGGCATGCTAAAGAGTCGAAACCTCCTTAGGTTTCAGGGATTTTTTATTAAAAATTGCCAGCTACAGGAAGGCACTAAAGCACGGTGATTAGGGCTTGGGCTCTGGTAGTCCAGCCCACTTCTCAAGCTGGGTGACCTTCGACAAGTGATGTATCCCTACTGAGCCTCAGCTTTATCTTGTATAAATTGGTGATGATAAAAAAAATTGACTTTTAGGGTACTTTTGAATAATATTAACTATAGTTATTACTTATTTAATAGTCACCATGTTCCTGTCAATGTTTTAAGTGTTTTTTATCTAATTATCTTAAAAGTGATAATGAATTAAAAGCTTAGGACAATTACCAGGACATACTAAACAGTCTACCACTGGAGATGGTGAAATTATTGATGTTGTCATTATTATTACTATTTGGTCAAATCTGTATTTTATAAGACCCTTCCCATAGAGAAAGGGTTGGAGTAGTTGACATTAGGACCAAGAGAACAGGTAGGAAAATTTTACATACATTCTTTAGCTGGGATGTAGCTCAGTGGTGGCATGCTTGCCTAGCATGTGCAAAGCTCTGGGTTTGATTCACCAGTACCACACATGCATATTTTAAAATTTATTGAGTGAATGATTTGTGCACTAGCTTGCCTAGCATGCACGAAGCCCTAGATTCAATCCTCAGCTCTGCAAAAAAAAAAAAAAAGTACACTTTACCTTAAAGGTGCTTATAGGTGTTAAACTTTAATCTTTAGAAATGTACTTCAAAGAAAGAGACAGCCAATGACCCTCTTCCCCTAGTTTACCTAGGCTGGTCTACAACTGCTTGGAGTTTTAGTTAGCTAAACTCTTTTCATTAAAGAAAATGGACTATGAAGAGCTAAGTAAAATCCTTTTTCAGTTACCCACACTCATGGAGAGCATGGGACCCAAGGAAAATTGAAACCTCTACAACTCACAAAATTCTTCCTGGTAAATAGTTTCTCCTTCCTTAAGAGCAACTACCAATAGCAAATAATTCTAAATGAGGGGCATCTCTCTCTTCTGGTCTGGTGGTGCAGAGATGCTTGAGAAGCAAAAGCCAGGTACTTGTACATTAGGTGCTAGATCAGATCACAGATATAAAATTGGCTGTGTACTGGCTTCCTTTCTTAGGACTCTTTTTCATTTAGATTTTACCAAGCCTCTGAACATGTCTCAGGTAAGCATGATGTTCGAAACATTTCCTCTTTGAACCTATTCTTAGCTTTAAATATCCTCCTGTTGTAAAAACATGGTTTTCATTTCTTTCTTAAGGCCAAGTCTAGGCCAGGTCAGTCAATATATTGATTTTTTTCTTGGATTGAGATCACTAAATAGTAAATATATGGATTAGAGCCTGGCGCTATTGGCTCATACCTGTAATCCTAGCTAGTTGGGAGGCTGAGATCAGAAGGATCACTGTTTGAGGCCAGCCCAGGCAAATTGTTCTCAAGACCTAGATCTAAAAATAACTAGAGAAAATGGACTGAAAGTGTAGCTCAAGTGGTAGAGTGCCTACTTTGCAAGTGCAAAGCCCTAAATTCAAACCCTAGTCCCAAGAAAAAATAAAATAGCATATGGATTGGGTAAACCACCTTCTCTGCACAGTATCCCAGGAAGTCTGAAATTATTGAGGCCTCGAATAGATGGAGAATGAATTTAAAAATCTGATGACAGTACTGTTTCTCCTCCTTTTAAAGCTATTCATTACAAAAATGCAATCTGAAACTAATACCATTTACCAAACCAATCAGTGATGGAGAAGAAGTAATGTGTCAGAGGGGGATAAAGCCAGCAAGAGCCTGTTAGCATAGCTCATCTCAGATAGGACAGGAAGGAAAAACCCTGGCCATGCAAAGCTGGATCTTAGTTGAAAGAGGGCATTTAAAACATTTGTGAATTCTTAGAAAACACAGCATGCATCCTGATTGCTTTCTTACTCCCAGTGTAATATTTAAAGAGATAAGGTTAAATGTTTAGAATTAAGTGATAATTATGTAAACAAAAACCAACCTTAAATCACCTGGTGTTAGATATGGCTGTTGACACTCTGCATATCTTATAAATCATTCTAATTGAATGGGCAATGTTGCCTTCCAAACCTGAGAAACTCCTAAGTAAGGGAACATTCTGATCTGGCAGGCAGGTCTCCTTGGATACAAGCAAGTATCAAGTCTAGTATAGTCACAACAGATTCACTAATAGGAAATTTTGTAAAAATAAACATGTTATTAGGAACAAGTGAAAACACAGGTTATATAAAACCAAAAATGAAACTTTTCTGTATTTTATAATGCTCACATATGTACATATGCAAATTGTGTTTTTATATTTCTAAGTCATGCTTTGTGGAGTTCTAAGTGTTTTGGTTTTTTTTAACAATTTGAACACATAAAAGTGGCAATTATTTAAAAATTAAAGAATACAGAATTGAGTGTGTGTGTGTGTGTGCATGCGTGCGCTGGGGAATCAAACCCAGGACCTTACACATGCTAGACAAGCACTCTATCACTGAGCTATACTTTCAGCCCCAGAATTATATTTTTAAAGTATGGCCTCCTACCTGTATCCTATTCTGCAGAGGTAGCTTTTGCTAACTATTGCCAGTCTATGTTTTTCTAGTCTATTCTACACATTTACAAATGTCAAAAATTTTAAGGAGGATCAAATTATTCTATCTGTGGCTTGCCTTTTCTCCTAACAGTCTATTGTGGACATTTGGGCAAATAGGCCTGTTCCATATACATAAAAGTTTATCTCATTCTTTTAATTGGTTACATCATGAGTTAGGTAAGTTAAGTTAGGTAATTTTAAACCTAAATTATTTTTCACCTGTGCCAGTGTTTTTTATTTTTTGTTTTGTTTTGTGAGGACATATACGGCTATAAGCACCCTTCACGTTTCCCTATACAGTTGTGTGAATGTGTGTAGTGCAAACTCATTAAAGGAGATCACTGGGTCGAAGGATATGCTTACTTTGCAGTATGGTAGATCTTACTAATGTCCTTCTGAAAAAGTGGAACCAGTTTTTACTTCTAGTCAGTGTCTTGAGAGATTCTGTTTTCTTCCTATTTTGACTTTCTATATTACTATTTCTAATTCTAGCCAGTCTGATAAATAAAAAATAACTTCACATTGTTGTATTAATTTGCATTTTTTTCCATTGTAAGTAAGGCTGAGCATCTTTTTTATATTGTTATTAACCATTTGTAGTTTTGTGAATTATGTGTTTGACCTGTATTTAAATTATGTTGTTGCTTTTTCTCTTGTTAATTTGAAAAAGCTCTTTGTATATATTGCCTCTTTTTTTGTATAAGTAGGAAATATTTTTCCCAGTTTTTCTTTTGTCATTTTATGTTGTAAATGATATTTTAGATTGTACTAAAATTTTACTTTATATATTCAACATACCACTTTTGTGGCTCCTATGACTATAAAGGATTTATTCCACATAACTGTTTTTTTCATATTTTCTTCTATTACTTTTGTTTTGTTTTGTTTTTTGGCAGTACTGGGTCTTGAACTCAGAGCCTCACACTTGCTAGGCAGATGCTCTACCACTTGAGCCACTTCACAATCCCTTTTTTGTGTTGGGTATTTTCAAGATAGAACCTCACAAGCTATTTGCCCTGACTGGTTTCAAACCTTGATCTTCCTGATTTCTTCCTTTTGAGTAGCTCGGATTACAGGCATGAGCCGCTAGCACCTGGCTACTTTTTTACAGTTTTAAAAATACTTTTATTGCTTTTTTCCATACTTAAATCTTCAGTTTATCAGGAATTACATTTTTATGAGATGAGTTAGGGATTCAGGTTTATTTTTGCCTGATGGCTAACATCATTTATTAACTGAATTACTTGTCCCCACTTTATTGTGTACTGAATTCCCATGTATTTGAACCCATACCCTGGATGTATACATGCCTGGACCTCAGACACACCAACACACCAGGTACACACCAGGTAGTATTCTAGAAAAAGTGGGATGTATGGAGTTATAATGAACACTGTGCCATGAATGGTATTTACTACTTATCCACACCTTAAGGCAAAGAATAAAAATTAACAACAGTCTTAGACAATGGTATGCAAGCTAATAAAAGCACCTATTTCAGTTTATGTGTAGGGTTTGTTTTTCTTCATCAGTGACCCAGCAATTTATTAGATCACAGCTTTCTAGTCAGTAACTCACTTTAGTTTCTCATTTAATCTCAGGCATTGCTAGTCCTATAAAAGCTGTTAAGTTATAATAATGTTGAGTGCTTATGTTGTACTTTTCATCCCCAAAGTGCTATCTAAACACTGACTAATTAAATGCATTGATGAAGGGATTTGCAGAGGAAAACTGATACCTGGTTGCACACCTGTAAGGGGATGATTTCTGAAAGGCCTTACTTCACTCTTTGAATGTGTTCAGCAAGCAGGAGAATAAAAAGCAGGTGACATTATTTCACTTCTGTTGAAAATTTCCTGGGGTATCTTCTAATTAGTCTGGTTAAACTCACCTTTTATCTCTCTCCCCAGATATTCCCTTTCTACATTCCTGGGGCTATTCAACAAGCTTCTTTTGATGTTTTCCCTGATGGCTAATCACAAAATCATAGAATCTTCAAACTGAAAGGGTTCCTTATTGATCATTTAGTTTTGAATGACTTAGCACAATCACTTTATTTCATAGATGAGGAAACTGAGGCATGGAGAAGTTACATGACTTTAAAAAGGTCATTCAGCTTACTGGGGAAATCACTGGGAACAGAAACCAAGAATTCTAACTCCTACTTCAGATCTCAACCAGCTGTATCCTTTTCTTTCTCTTTATGAGCATTTGTATTACCTTTATTTTTTTAACCTTATTTTTTTTCCTCATTTTTTGCTCCCATCACTTTTTTCCTTCCTTGCTCTTGACTTTCATGTCTCTCCTGAGCCTTATGGTTCATTCCTTTATATGATCAGGTAATGTTGCTTTGTTTTTCTTCTATTTCTCTCTCTACTTTAAAAACAGGATGTTAAGATGAATCTCACTGTTCACCAAGTCCTCTCTGCAAAGCCATATTTCTCTAGTTTTCCATATATATATATATATATATATATACATGAGGAGTTGCTTTGTTTTTTTCTAACTGTAGTTGCTTCTCAGCTTAATAAAGTTATTTCTCTAGTTTTGGTAAATAGGTAGGGTTTAAGTTGATGGCAAGTCCAATTTGTCACAGAAATTTGTGTTGCTCTATGATTTCCCAGTAGTTCATCCATAAGATACTATTTAAGATCATCTCTACATTCTGAAAACACATAAGATGCATTTAAGAGAATTTTCATGTTATCTTTTCATAAGCCAAAGGAAGATTGGGGGGTAGGGGGTGGGGAGGAGGTGGCCCAAACAATGTATGCACATGTGAGTAAATGTAAAATGATAAAAATTTTTTAAAAAGAGTTGATAAGGCAGCAGTTAGTATAACATATAAGCATTTACATTTTTTGTTCTTATCATTATAAACATCTTGGAAAATGTATCCAAATTTCTTTAGTTAAAACACAACCCTAAATGAATGTATTCTTTTTTAAGTTGAGAGAAACAACATAGTATGAATAATGTATGTTGCCACATAAGCATTGGTACCATATTCTGGCCTTTTAAGAATTAAATGGTGTTTTGCCTTTTTGTGGGAAGAAAAAAAAGGAAGATCTAGCTCATATCAAAACTGTCCATGTAAACCTGAGCCACCTAGTTGTGCATCCTGCTTCTAGGCAGGGACTGAGACAGTATGAGAAAGCCCCCATTTTTACATGGTAGGTCAGTAGGCACACAGTGACCTCAGATCCAAATCCCAGGCTGCACTCGGACCCCATATTCCCTCAGAAAGGCCCGTCCTAGTTGTGAAGGGTCCTTATGAGGTAGAGTCAGGGTCTGTCATTAGCTAGTGGGGTAGTCTTAAGCAGCTCTCATCCCCTCTCTGGGCCTTAGTTTGTTTCATATATTAAGTAAGGAAGCTGAGTTAAGAAAGCCAATTAGGAATTTTTCTTATTTACTGCTCAATGAATCAGTAATGCCATAACTAGAACCAAAATGCATTACAGAAACTGAAGTCACATTTCAGACAAAGGTAATTAACAGAGAAGAAAAATTCTCCTGATCATTCTTGGGAACTTGCTATCTCAGTTTGAAGTATTTTGACCTACTTTCCCCATATATAATGTACATATACTTGTATCAAACCATTTGGCCTGTTTGGTGCTTTTCTTTGGGAATGAGTCATTCAAGTTCCACGGAGGTATAGTTTGACAATCCTTTGAGGCACTTAGTGAAGAAAAACTGTCTGAAATAAGTACTGTCCCTTACATTTTTTTCTAAGTAAGAAACTTGCATTTTGGTTTATCTTTGCCATTTTAGCCATTGAAGGAATTGAAATTGAAATTTATTTATCCTTTATTCCCTGTCAGTTTCCAGCAGGAAGCAAAATGTAAAGATAAGAATGATTATGAACACTCAAAAATCTACCCAATTAGACTAAATTATCACATAGTTTCCCAAGTCTTATTAGATATTGTCACCTGTGGAGAGGATCTGATAAGAGCTAATTGGTGACATTATAATCTTCCCTTAGCAAAGTGCTTGATTAGCCAAAATCTAAGTTATGTTGAGCAGTTCCATAATGGATAGGGAGGATGGGGAGCAGCTAATTAGAGACAAGACAAGACGGTTCATGTTTATATATACGATTGTCCCAGCATTAGGTCATAATGAGGAGCCCAAAGGTTAATTATGAAAAATGGAGTTTTAACCAACTTTTTGAAATAGGAATATCCCACATACTTTCAGTGGTGTGCTTTTTATCTTTCACTTTTAAGGACCCCTGAGTAAAATGCAGACTGAATGAGGATGTAGAGTATTCTCACCATGTGTTAGGGTTTTCACGAATCCACAGGCTGGTTTTAGTTTGTTTTTTGTTTTTGTTTGGTTTGGTTTTGGTTTTTGTTGTTTGTGTTGTTCTGTTTTTTGAGATAGAGTCTTACTATGTAGCCCAGGCTGGCCTTGAACCCACAATCCTCCTGTCTCAGCTTTCTGAGTGCTAGAATTACAAGTGTACACCACCACATTCAGCTCCCACAGTCTGCTTTTCCCAACTTCCTTTGAACTCACCTGGAATAGTTTACTAGACTTTACTCTACCCACCTACAAATGCTGAGAAATGGCACCCAGGACAAAATATAGCCTTTCATTATAGTCTAGCCAAGCAGATGCAAACAAATGATATTACAAATTATTTCACAATGTGTGACAGTTTGAGTCCTCCAGTCATCAGGCTAGCTTGTTCCTGGTGAGTGGCAGGTTAGACTTTTCGAGAAGAAGCCTTTAGCAAGGATAGCAGCCCTGTTCATCACCGTATTCCTGACAGTTGTCCAAAATCTAGATATTATACAGTGGCTGAGGAATACTTGTTTTGAAACAAATGGTAACTTGACAAATCAGAGGGAAGGAATTAGCCAATGCAGAAAGAAATTTGATGAGAGAAAGCCTTTTCTTTCTGGTCCAACTTACTAGTGTGCTATCTCCCTTCCTCTGTAAATTTTGAACTTTATGCCAAGGGAGTGAAGGTAAACAACATAAAAGAATCATGGGTGCCCTTTTCCCATCCCACAGATCTCTATTGGCTGCAGACCTTGAACATGACACTGCAATTTCCTTGTGCCACACACAAGTAATAAGCAGCTGTTTCTGAAACTGTGGTTTGGAGAAGGCAGCACTAAGTTATTTTTTAACTTAATTGTAATTTTTGATTGGTCTACAAGAAAGTAAATCAAATAAAGTCTGTTGTCTTAGTCTGCAAGAAAGACATAGGCCTCAAATTCCAATGCTGACCATCTTGACCAGAATAGAAGAAGGGGAAAATATGTATATCCCAGAGCTGAAAGTTCAACCAGGCAGCTTTTGTGGGCTGCCTTCGCACAAGAAGGGTAAACATATTTGGTATATTTCTCAGCTGACTGGATCATGGAAGGTGACATTTTGAGTTGTAGAAGTTCAGTCACTTGGACTGATTGAAAATGAGTTTAAAAACTTTTTTTTTTCCAGTGTTGGGGATTGCACCCAGGGCTTCATGTATACGAGACAGACACCACAGTCCCAGCCCCAAGAGCAAACTCTTGAACTCTTAAAGCTTGATGCTGCATTTTGGTCCTATACCACAGTGTAATAAAATGACATAATTTTAAATTACAAATAGAGCTATGTATTCTTTGAATACTCAGTCAGTCAGTATGATGCCTCTGAAATAATTATATATGCACACTCTCCAAGTAAATAAATCAGACTGAGACCTTCCCTAATACAAGAAATGAAGTTTAATGGAAAACAGGAACACACTGTCTCTTTAGTTTGAACATCTGCCTTTTCTCAAGGAGATAGAGCAGATTGATACATGAAGAAGGCAAATGAGGTTGAATGCAGGGGACAAAGACATGAAGAAAGAACTACATATGTTTTTTGCTAATTACATTGTCATGATTTTATTCACGCAGACATGCACTTTGGAAGAAATAAACAGAGAGATAACTAAAACTCATCCCAGAAGTCTATTTCATCATACCTGGTGACATCCAATTGACCACCTGGTTACTAAAACCACCAGCCCTTTAATGCTAAAAATGAAGTATCCTTCCAAATTTTGATGGGTTGTTATAAAGTTATATCAATCTGTGACTAATTTAGTTAAAAATAGGAAAGGAGTAAGAAAGATAATTTCCTGATGTTGCTAAGATGTTATCTTACATGAATGATTCAAATTGAGTTTGAGATATACTAAGTGTCTTCCACCAGCATTTTGGCCTTCACCATAATAATTATGCTTGTTCAAGCTCTGTTCTCTTATTTACAACAATGCAAGGAGAAAAGGATCTAACTGATTTACTTTAATTTTACTGATCTAATCCAAACAGAAGAACAATTTGATGCATTTTTTAAAAAATGACATACGAACTTTATACCTTTCTTTCTTACCCTTCCTACAAATCTAAAGTGTTTGAAATGGAAAGTGAGTCTACATCATTGAAAATTTCTGTTTAGATTAAGATAAATTAGTAATAAGGTATTATTTATTGATCACTTGTTCTAAGTCAAACACTGTGTTTAGTAACATACTGTGTCACAGTATATTAAATCTGTTCCTTCCCTCAACTCTATGAGGGATTTTTCAGTTGAGGAAACTGAGGCTGAAAGAGATGAATTGCCAAAGTCTCACAGCTAGAACATGGATGAACTAAACTCATATTCAGATCAGCCTTACTTTTTCTGTAGTATTCCATTGCTTACCAATACCCAGAGACAACTAAGCTTTGCTGGGTATTGAAAGCTCTTTATTGTCAGCCTCTTTGGGAATCTCTTCTAATGTATAAAACAATGACACACTGGAAAAATTCACCTATGTTGAGAAGCATGCTTGGTTATATATTTTCTTTTTTTAACAAGCTTTGACCAATTTTATTAAGGAAGTACTTTTGTGCTTTACTTTTGTCCTGGTCAGTCCTTGTCTTGTTCTCAGTGATGTTAGAATTGCCTGGTTCAACTCTAGCCTAGGTACACAGTAGCACTTTAGCACTTTACCCATAGGGGATAATTGTCACTCTAGTAAGACATGCCAGTTTAGGGTTGACATAGCAGAATTCTCATGTCTGATCTTCCTCACGGCTGTGTACTTCTTTTTTTTTTTTTGAGACAGGTTTGTAGTCCATGCTTGCCTTTAACTAGCAGTCTTCTTGTCTCAGTCTGCCGAGCATTGGGATTACAGGCATGCACCACTACACCTGGCTAAGGGCTGTACACTTCTTGACCAGGAGGCTCCATTTGTCTTTGCCCTGCCCATAGTCACTGTCGAGATCCAATAGTATCTTTGAAGCTCTGTTCTCACCTACAACCTGAAGGTAGTAGGCTCCTTGAGTGTTGGTTTTATTTGAAGCTACCATCTTGGTAGTATTTGTGGAATAGGGCCCAAACCTTAGGTCACACCAAGATGGTTAGGCAATAGGAATAAAAGTTGCAAAGCTCTTGGGGTAATGCAAGAGAAGCTGTGGGAAGTAAGGCACTCGATTTATTTTTGAGCAATTATCCAAAATAAAGATGTATTTGACTTTTAAAAAGAACCTTATGAGTTAGCACACCTGGAGCCCACTTTTACATAGTGAAACCTCTACACCAGAATCTGGAATAGCTGGATTCTATTCCCGGTGCTGCCAGTAGTTGTCTTCAAGGATAAGATTCAAATCTTGTAAATGCACCTTTACCCTGGAATCTTATAAGTATAAAGTTTTCCTTTGTATAATATTAAAGGAATGTTTATGAATTCCAAAATAGACTTAAGAATATTACTTCACTTTTCCGGAGGAAAAATTCCACCAGTTTCAGAATTTGGAACATGGCCACAAACATAAGCTGACAAATGAGAAGAGCAATTAATCAAGTATAAAAAAGCAGAATGGATCCTTGTATAACTGAGCTGCCTCCAGACCCATGCACTCTTTATGCTCCTCCCTAAATCACACAGCAGAATGATTGAAAATGTTTGTGACACAAAGACAGCTCCAAGATATGATGGCTGACAGCCAATGAAAAAGATGGGAAAGCATCCTTGGTGGGTTAACAAGAATACAGGTGCCTGGCAGGGAGGGAATATTTAAAGCAAGTATGAAACCCACTCTTTGCTCTCAATAATTTCTGTTCTTTTTAGAGTGCTCTATATAAATTTGCTGGGTTTGTAGTTAACAATGGTCAAATACCATTTTTGTATGTTCAGTATACACTTGTTCAATATACAAGAAGCAAAGCAATCACATGTTAAACAAGTGCAACGAGTATAAAACAGTCTAAAATTCTATATTAAGTTATAGTGATGTCATATGAATAAAAAAAAGTTATAGTGATGTAAAAGTAAGTATCTAGGAAGAAGGTCTGTGACAACTGGAGGAGCCACAGATGACTTTCTAGAACAAATCTGAGTCACAAAGCCTATGTGAAATTTAAATAGTTGTTAAGAACTAAAACTCTGGATAGAGGAAATAGCCTTAGTAAAGGACAGGAACAAGAGAGAGCATATTCTGTACAGGGAAAGTTTGCTCACAGAGAAGATGCAGAAGACCGGGAAATGGAAATGAAATAGGATCCATAGCATGGAATCAGTTTATGCAGATACTTGCATACCAAGCAAATCGTAAGCTCCAGTTTTGTGCAGTTTACTCACAATTAAGTGTGTTGGGCATAGCCACTCAATATAAGTTTGTGAAGTGAATGAGTGAAGAGTTTTGATTAAGGATAAAACAAGAATTCGCTGGAGGTTTGAGGGAAACAATTATACAGGATAAAAGTGGTATCTAAAACTGATTGTGCTGGAAAAGTCAAAGGAAAAAGACTAGCATCTGGAAATAAAACGAGATCATATCATTAATCTAGAGAGGCCTGAGAAGAGTTTGGAGTGGGATGGAAGAGAGACTTACATTGGAAACATTAAAAAACAAAAACAAAAAAAAACTCAGCATGAACTCAAAAACTTTAGGCTGAGTGAAAGAAACCAGTCATACACACAAAAAACACATATCATATGATTCTATTTATGAGAAATAGGCAAATTTATAGAGATAAGAAGTAGATTATTAGTTTCTAGGACTTAGGGGAGTGGAATGGGGGACAAGAAGAATAACTAGTACTGACTGTGGGGCCTTAGGGGAGGGTTGGTGAGATGTTCTGAAATTAATTATAATGATGCTGTACAACTCTGAATAAACTCAGAACCGTGGAATTATAGATTTTAAATAGTTGAATTGTATGCTATGTGAATTACATCTTAATAAAGCTGTTACTTAAAAAGAGACCAGGGGAACTAATAAAATGTGATGAGTGTCAGGATATATGTGTTTGAAGGAGAAAAGGAGTCACTCACAATAGACTTCATAATTTCATAATTTGACTCTCAGTGAAATAGCAAGAATTACCACAGTTATTACTTGCCATTGTTGTGAAAGTCTTGGAAAATGCAATTAGACATGGAATATAAGCAAGAAGTATAACATAGAAAGGGAGGAACCAGTTTTTTACTTGCAGAAAACTCAAAAGAATGAATAAAAATGATTAGCGTTGATGAAAGTTCAGTAATATGGTACTATGTAATGGGTACACTCATTAACTAATAAGAAAAATATTATTCAAGAGCTGGAGGTGTGGTTCAAATAGTAGAGCAAGCATGAAGCCCTGAGTTCAAACCCTAGTACTGCCAAAAAAAAAAAAACAAAGAAAAAATGCTATTCAAAAGTTTAACCTTGAATAGCCTTAATAATGAACAGGAGTGGTTTATGCAAAGGAAAAAACAGATTTGTATAAGCAACAATAAATGAAGTTTTAGTA
Organism: Castor canadensis; assembly: GCF_047511655.1. NCBI lineage: Eukaryota > Metazoa > Chordata > Mammalia > Rodentia > Castoridae > Castor > Castor canadensis. The sequence goes on along the minus strand of NC_133389.1, from coordinate 157,233,019 downwards.
AATGGAGATATGTATCAGGTTATTTCATAAGGAGACTAAAAGTTTTAAAAGATAGCAATCCCATTTTAATTTTCAAAAATCTAATTATTAAAGTCACTAGATAGGAATAAATATATATTACTGGCAATGTAAAGTTGGTGAAATATTTCAAGAACCCTCAAAATGTTCATACCCTTTGTCCCAATGAAATCTTCTAGGCAGAAAAAACTTTATGCACAAAATGCTCAGTCTTCCCCTTTAGGTCCTAGATGAAAATGCATATCTTCCTCAGGTCTTCTCTTCTCCCCCTCTTTACTTACCTGATTTCCAGACTATTCTAAATCCTGGTGCCCCTCTTTAAATGAGTCATTAACCTTGGTTGTTTAGAAAAAAATTAAATAAGGAAAACTAAACTCAACTGAAGGATTGTGACCACAATTTAGAAATAACTATAACACATTGGAAAGTGTTTGCTGGTGATTGGGTGTATGATTTGGTAGTGGTTATTTCTTAGAAAGTATACATCGTATGTTGGTATTAGAAGCATGCCTTTCTGGGGGTCATGAGAGTTAATGGTACCTCAGAGAACAGAAATGATAGGAGGTCTACCTACAATTTTCTAGCATTATGAAGGAGGAAGTAAATTGAAGAATAGTAGAATATGTGCTTGCCTGACTCAAAAAACAGCCAGGATAATTTCTACCCTCTTTATTAAGGAAAAAAAAAGAATCTACTCTTAAAAAGCAATAAACTTGATTTTTTTGTTTCCTTTCTACATTTTAATACAAAATATCAGAATGGTTTAAAAAATGCAGAGACTATATACAAAGAGACAGACTTGCTTCTCCAACTTGTTCTCCACCCCAGAGTTAACCACTGCTATGATTGTATTTAAAACATCATGGCATTGTTCCTTTTGTTTAAAAACCAACTCAGTCTTTAACTCCAGTGTAGCCTCATTTTTAAATAAAAAGCATGATTATATTTGTTATAGTCTTATTTTTTTCTTATATTCTAAATCAGCATATACATTCATGACAGAGAAGTAAAGGCAGATTTTATGTTACCGATGTTAAATGCTGAAATCTTAGAAACCCAGGAATATTAGTTAAGTGGAGAGGGATATGACTGATCATGGATTTCAGACTTGTCAGTCTTTGTAGGCCAGCAAGTGAAATCACAATGGGAAGCAGGCAGATGCAAGACACCAGGACCTGGTGGGGACGAGTGTCATGTGGACAGCATGTGCCTTGTCAGAAGCAACCAACCCATCCTCAAGCCAGGGTCACTCAGGCTGGAATTTTAGCTAGTTTTGCTAGACCTTCTGGTTTTTTCAAAAGAAGCCAAAACTCTGTTTTTGTTTTTGTTTTAATGTAAAATCTATTTTCAAATTGGCTCATTTTAAAAGCACTAAGAAATCTTTAAAAAATTGCAGACTGAAAATTGGCCTCAGACTACCAAATTGTATCCCCTTTATATTACTATACTCACCAGCAGCAAAAGAAACTCATTTTTCTACATTTGCTGTAAGTTCTTGGTGAGATGATTAAAAAAAAACAAAACTATCCAACTAATTTATCAGGGTAAAAAAGGTATTACTGAATTTACCGCATAAACTTTTACATTATTTTCCCTCCATGTTTTCAGTCTGTTTTAGGAATCTACTATACTCCTCTTACACCACATTACATCTCTGAATTTGGTCTCTTCAAGTAGTGTTCCTCATTTGTTGGTCCTCAATCCTTTGTACCATGCTACAAAGAGAAAGGAATGCAAAAAAATTTTTAAAAAGTTTCAGCATCTTCATTTTCCAATCTCCAGTGGTTTAAACCAGAGTTCTTTTGGAGCAAAAATACTCTGTCTTTTCTTTCTTAGAGTTGCTGAGAAATTATAATTAGAGGTTTTCCTGTTGTGTAAAGGAAAGGAATTCCTTTCCTTTCCCACATCTGCAATACTTCTGTTCTCAACGAATTTGCTTCTCTGTCCCATTTCTCTTTATACAGGTGATAGAGGGAAAGCTGGCTCCATTCTTGGGCAAGGTCATTAAATTTGCCACTGCACACGTGTACAGCTGCAGTCTTTGTAGCCAGAAGGGCTTCATCTGCGAAATCTGTAACAATGGAGAGATCCTCTACCCTTTTGAGGATATTTCAACGAGCAGGTACAAAATATCTTATCTTATAAAAATAATACCTGAGTAGGTCACACAGTTTTATTTGGCCAAATCAGGGCAACTTTTAGTCAAGTACTATATCTCTGTCTTTTACCCTGCGTGAGGTTTCCCTTGTTCTTGGGGAAGATTTTTCATACTTTTTGGTTTTCTTTTTTCTTTTTTTAGCAGTATTGGAGTTTGAACTCAGAGCTTCCCACTGCTCCTCCACTTGAGCCATACCTCCAGTCTACCCTTTGCTTTTCTATGTTTATTTCCAACCCTTACCAGCTACCTTTATCCAGTGTGAGATAACAGAATGCAAAGAAATATTGCCAAGCTCTGCCTTATTAGGTAACGAAGAGTGTGTAGATTCCATTTTAGAATGAAGAAGAACCCTGGCCAGCTTTTCAGAGCTGGCAATGGGAAATTGCCCTCTCAGAGGAAGGCCAAAACTAGATCCATTGCCAGGAATACAACTAGAGGACCCTGGTAGACACCTGCCTGCTCACCACATGCTTTTCTCTACAGAGGCATTGCAGTGTGGTGATGAAAGTTTTAGGACTTAAAGGAGAGAAAAGTGGGAATTTATGTGGGATTATTTTTCTAACCAAAGTAATATTTAGACATCAACATATCCTTTGATTGATGGATGATTTTCCCTGACAAACTTAAGATCATGGTTTCCTTATTATTGCTTTTCTTGAAGCACAAACTGATACATATTACTTTTCCTTTCATCCCCAAAGCGTAACAGAAATGTACACTGTTTGGGTGTGTGCCCTGCCTTCTTGGCCATGAATGTCATGGCTCATTTCCCACCCAATCGGACTTACTTACACTGTGGTTCAGAACTGAAGATGAGGCACATAGCCAGGGAAAGTTGAAACATGTAGGGTAGAGCTAAGATGGTAAGGCTTGACTCAACCCTTTTGGCCTCTTTTTAAACCCAAAGACTTTGTAAACATCCAGGAACTGGGGTTAGCCCCACACATACAAAGATAGACACATAAGTGCATAGATACACAAATATATATACACACACATACAGTCCAGCCTCCAGTTTCCTGAGTATAAGTACTTGGTTCATAGCCTATAGATTAGATAGATACCTTTTAAAAATGTATACCAACAAAAATATACACAAATGTTCACAGCATCAGCAGTATTCATAATAGCCTCAAAATGGAAACAACCTCAATGCTTTTCAACTGATGAGTAAGTAAACAAAATGTAGCCTATCATACAATGAAATATTGTTCAGCCTCAAAAAGAAAGGTAGTGTTGATACATGCTACAACATGAATAACCTTGAAAATATATTAAATGAAAGAAGCTGGATACAAACGGCTACATATCATATGATTCTCTTCATATGAAATGTTCAAAATATACTGGCAAATCCATAGAGACAGAAAGTAGATTGGCTGCTACATGGGCATGGAGGAGGAGGATAAAGGGTATAACTACTAAGGGGTACAGGATGTTTTTGGTGATGAAAATGTTGTGGAATAGGATTGTGATGATGGTTGCATAATCTTGTGACTACACTAAAATTCAGTGACTTGTATAAAAGGATGAATTTTATGATATGTGAATTATATTGTAATAAAAATAAAAATTAAATTAAAAATGCTTCCAACTGAGTAAGACACGTTGGGCCACAAAACATATCTCAGTAAATTTTAAAAGACTGAAACTATACCAAGTAAGTTCTCTAGCACATAGAATTAATGATCCACAGTAAAAAAATAAAATCTGGTAAACCCAAAAATATTTGGAAACCAAGCAGTATATTTCTAAATAACTCATGGGTTAAAGAAGAGACAATGAGGGAAATTTTGAAAAAATTTGAAGTGATTGAAAATGGAATATAAAATATAAAATCTCTGGTATGCAGCTAAAGTAGTGCTTAGAGTAAAAGTTATAGCTACAAACACTTATATCCAAGAAAAAAGAAGAAAGCTCTCAGTAACCTAAAATTCCACCTAAGAAACTACATAAAGCCAAGCATGGTAGTACACATCTGTAATCCCAGCTACCCAGGAGGCAGAAGTAGTAGGATTGAGGTCCCAGTACCACAGGAAAAAAAAAAGCCTGGAAAATCCCAGAATATTTGGAGGCTAAACCAAATAGTTTTAAAGAACATGAGTTGATAACTTAGCCATGCAAAAACATGTTCATGGATGTTTTTAGAAGCTTTATTCATAATTGCCCAAAACTGAAAGCAACCAAGATATCCTTGAGTAGGTGAATGAATAAACAAACTGTTACATATCCGTATGATAGAATATTGTTCTGCAATAGAAGAAATGATCTATCAGGCCACAAAAAGACATGGACAAAATTTAAATAATATTGCTAAGGGGAAAAGTAATTCAGAAAAGGATACTTGATTCCAATTTCATGACACTCTAGAAAATAGAAAACTATGCAGATATCAGTGGTTGTTAGGGATTCTGGAATTGGAGGGATGACTAGATGAAACAGATTTTCAGGGCAATGAAACTATTCTATATAGTTCTATAGTGGTATATACCTGACATAATACATTTGTCAGAACCCATAGAACAATACAACACAGAGTGAACCTTAATTCAAACTGTGGACTTTGGCTAATAGTGATGTATTATTATTGATTTATTAATTGTAATAAATAGTAATGTGAGATGTTAATAATAGGGGAAGAAGCAGGTGGCAAGATACATAATGTGAGAATTTTCTATTTTTTAATTTATTAATCTACAACTGTTCTAGAAAAAGTTTTAAAAATTTAAAGTTTATCTGTATGAATGGTTGACTCTAAGACCGAAACTGAACAGTCAGTTTTTAATAAGCTTTATTGGAATACTTTTAGATTTGCGGAAGAATTATAAAGATAAGACAGTGAGTTCTCATATTCCACACGTCCAGTTTCCCTGTGACATCTTACATTGAAGTACATTTTATAATAAATAAACCAATATTAATTCATTGTTGGCTAAGGTCCATTGAGGTTTTTTTTCATATTTCTTTAGTTTTTTTACCTGATAGTCTCTTACATTTATTTGTCACACCTTCCTAGGCTTGTCTTAGCTATGACAATTTCTCAGATTTTACTTGTTCTTGATAACCTTAACTGATAGAGTATTTTATAGAATCCCTCTTTGGAGGGTATGCTTGATATTGTTCTTAGGATTAAACTGGATTTATGGGTCTTGGGAGGAAGAACACAGAAGTAAAGTACCATTTTCATCCCATCATATCCCAGGTGCATAGCCAACATGAGGTATTACTGCAGTGTTTGTGCCAGCCTCTTTTACTATGAAGGTCCTCTTCTTTCCCCTTCTCCATACTGTCCTCTTTGGAAGGAAGCAACTATGTGCAGCACACACTTAAGAAGTAGGGAGTTACATCCTCCCTCTGGGGCAAAGCATGCATGAAATTTTTTAAAATTCTTCTGCATGGGAGATTTGTCTTTTCTTTCACATTTTTTTAATTGTTTATCAATGTGGACTTGTACATAGTTATTTTATGCTTTGAATTATACAATACTGCTTTATTTTAATTGTTCAAACTTTAGCCATTTCAGCTCTCAATTGGCCATTAAACTTTGGCCATTCAAGCTCTCAGTTGGCTCCTATATCCCCAATCATTGAGGAGGGTTTTGTTTGTTTGTTTGCTTGCTTAGTAGCTATTGGTTTAGCATTTTCTTACTTTCTGCCATTACCAGATGCTCCACACTCATTTCTTACCCTAGTCTAAGACACAGCCATCTGTTCAACAAACCTTGGTTCCTTTTACTGGAGATTGACATTAGACACCAAGATCTGACCATAGGTTTTTACACACATTTTTAAAGATGTCAGTCCCTAGACTTATCCCTTGACTGGAACAGAGGTACTTCTGTCTTCTGCATACCAGAATCTCCTGTTAGACTTGGTTTGTTTAAGTCCAAGAATCTATGTCTTCAAAGACTCTGTGATCATGGGTCACCCCTAGAAAAAAGAATCACTCCTCAAAGGTAGCTGTGACCATAGTTAGAGATACTGGATTCTTAATAAAATGATCACATTATCACCTCTATAGAATACATAACTATTTATAGAGTCTTCCCTTAGTCAAATGTAGTTCTCCAAGCTTGCCAAAATGTGTGAGTCAGAAGCAGCTTTTGCCAGCTTTCCCAGAATTCCAGGTCCATAATACTTGTGAGGAACCTATTAGCTTCTTCATGGTGTCCAATTGCCAGTAAAACACTGGCAACAAGCCTGTGGGGAAATGCAAAAGGAAACATTAATGAAAACATATCTGGGGTGGGGACATGACTCAAGTGATAGAGTGCACAAGACCCTAAGTTCAAAACCCCAGTACCACCAAAAAATAAAAAAAAATATTGAAGAAAAACTTAGGTAGAAGCACCAAATTACTGGTTCAAAGCATGTCCATAAAGATATAGTGAATAAAAATGTGATAAATAAAAATAAATTTGAATAGTGGGATGAATCTTAAAATCTGAGTATAATGAAAATTTTTATTAATGAAGTAATATACTGAATGAGATTTGCCTCAGAATAATCTGATGATGAGGTGGGGGATGAATGTAGATGAAAGAGATTGCCATAAACTGATACTTGTTGAAGCCAGATAATAGGTACACAGGGATTTAGTACTATTCTATATTTTAGTATATTCAGCCTTTTCCATGATAAAGCATGTTTTAAAATTTGTTTGTAAAAATCTTAGATACAGGGTTTTTAGTGAAGTTGTTACATTGATCATCCTACTTAATTCAATACCTCTGTAGCCTCATACTTTATTCTTTTAAATCCAAATATCATCTGAATAGTTTAATTATAGTTTTTTGGGGGGGGATTTTGTGTGTGTGTGGTACTGGGGATCAAACGCAGGGCCTTGTGCATGCTAGGCAAACACTTAACCACTGAACTACATCCCCAGGCCCTAATTATAGTTTAATAAAAAATATTTTACAAAAACTAGAATTATTCATTCTTTCAATAAATGATTTATTGAACATACTATATATGTATGTATGTATGTATGTATATGCATTGATCCAGGTGCTGGAAGCTCATGGTGAATACACATGCTCCTTGCTCACAAGTGTTTTATAGTCTAGTAAGGGACAGAGTGGACCTAGAGCTCCACGAAGGCTCCATCATCTCTATAAGTGATGTGCATGTAGGTGAGAAAGAACAAGTTCCATGGTTTCTAGGGAGCTCCATATTGAACTGTAAAGCACTGACCTGGGTACTTCCTTCCTCCTTACTGGCATATACTGTTTTAACATGTTTGTTGGATTATGACCACATATCAAACATCGGACAACTCAGACTTCCCTTCCTTGTTAAATTAATTATTATGCAGGAGGAAGCTTCTTGAATATATAATTTGAAAATATTCTACTCTCAGTTTTTAGGGCCCCTTCTCTGTCACACATAGAGATTGTGCTAAGATTACAGGAGAGTGGCACTAATACTTACTTGTACCAGTGTCAGCAATTTATATATCTCATAATTTCATTCTTCTGCCAGTCGTCTAAGGAGTGTTGCCTCATTCTAATCATAAGGAAACCAAGGTTCAGAGAAGGCAGTTAACTTTCTCTATGAAATAAGGCAAGAAACTTGAACCCAAATACATCTGACCCCAAAATCCATGCTTTTTTTTTTTTTTTAATATACATTGCTGCTTCTTCTGTACTTAAAGTCTTCAAACTCTTTGGCAATCTTCCCTCTAGAGTTTGAAAAAAAATTATTTGCCTCTGTCATTAAAGAAGCCTCCCCTATTTGAAAAATTTTTAAATTTTGAAGGACTGTCCCTTAATTTGCTCTTTTGGGAGTTTTTATACTTGAACAGTGAGCCACAGTTAGATTGAGTTGGGAAAATATATGCCTTTCTCTTATTAAATGAAGAAAGGACTATTGTAACAGGAACAGTAACAGAGCTTCCACCTCATTGAGTCATCCCTAGGCAGTGAAGTTGGTAAGAAAGCAGAGGATCCCTAACTTTAACCCCAGCATGGTACACCATACCAAATTCCCTCCATTCAAATTGGAGAACATCATTCTGAGTGAGGTTAGCCTGGCTCAAAAAACCAAAAATCGTATGTTCTCCCTCATATGTGGACATTAGATCAAGGGCAAACACAACAATGGGATTGGACTATGAGCACATGATAAAAGCGAGAGCACACAAGGAAGGGGTGAGGATAGGTAAGACACCTAAAAAACTAGCTAGCATTTGTTGCCCTTAACGCAGAGAAACTAAAGCAGATACCTTAAAGCAACTGAGGCCAATAGGAAAAGGGGAACAGGTACTAGAGAAAAGATTAGATCAAAAAGAATTAACCTAGAAGGTAACACACACGCACAGGAAATCAATGTGAGTCAATGCCCTGTATAGCTATCCTTATCTCAACCAGCAAAACCCCTTGTTCCTTCCTATTATTGCTTATACTCTCTCTACAACAAAATTAGAGATAAGGGCAAAATAGTTTCTGCTGGGTATTGAGTGGGGGGAGCGGGAGGGGGCGGAGTGGGTGGTAAGGGAGGGGGTGGGGGCAGGGGGGAGAAATGAACCAAGCCTTGTATGCACATATGAATAATAAAAGAAAAATGAAAAAAAAAAAAAAACAAATTCCCTCCATTCAGAAGATAGTACAGACAGTTTTACTATAAAATAGCCTTTATTCTCACAGATTAAATAACTGCAGTTTCTTTAACCTGAATAAGAAAGCCCTAACATCCAAATTATAAGATTTTAAATACAATAGGAAGATCCTGAATTGCAAGACTGCTTTACTTAAACCTAATCCAGCATTTACCCCCTAAAGGCCTACAAGGAAAGCACAGCTTTAGGAAAAATCAACATTCTGTTAAAACAATGACAAAATCCCACATCTTAAAGAAATAGAAATGACAACACCTGCTCGTCTGGGAGAATAAGACAGAAGGGTTCTTCTAATTTTTGAGAATTACAAATCAGAAGATTAGGCTGAGGTGCTCTAAGACTTAGAGAAAACACTGAATATACAAGCAAAGAAGTCAAAGAAGTCCACAAAGTGACCCAGGATTTAGATATTTTAATTCTTAAATTGTCTCTTATGCAGCTTTCTTTATGACATCTCTACACATCACTGATCTTTTCTTGTTTTAAAGAATACCTTTCTAATGCTGCTAAGGGGGCCATCTGCTTGCAACATTTCTATGAAAATGCCATTCTTGGATCTTAAAATGCTTCAAGATTTCAAGTATACAGACTTCATTTTAAAAATCACTCAATCCTGGTGTGGTGATGAACACCTTTAATCCTAGCACTGGGGAGACTGAAGCAGAAAGATCGAGAGTTCAAAGCCAGCCTGGGCTCCATAGAAACCTTGTTTCAAAAAGAATAAAAAAAAATTACAACTTTTTTATTATAAAAATTTTTATTAGGATATATTTGTTATACAGGGGAAAAACACACATCTTAACATTGGACTTTTGAAATAAGCCAGCCTTTTATAAATCAGTTCTGTCCTTTCTGTCATGATCCACTTGGCTTTGTTGATTTTTTCATGTGGTATATAAGTTATCCCCACAGGTATTCTAATATGGAAAACATTGTACCTCAAGAATTTGTGACTCCTACCTACACTCTTTTGGCTGTATTCAGATGTGGATATTATATAAGAAGAGTATGCTTAACCTGAGTTCGGTGTCCTCATATAGTATGCATTCCATAAATACTTATTGTTTGGTTAGCTCACCCAAATATATGAACATTCATAAGAACACTGATAAAGCTTCTTAAATTAACTAATTAGTTAAGGGAGTTTAAAATACTTCCACAGATAGAGGAGCATAGCAAAAGTGTGAAGTAATACCACAGCTTTACAAATGAAGTTGAAACAAGTGATCTGCCATTTAAGGAATTTCTCTGGCAGGAACATCACCCTACTCTAGTCAACAACATTCACCTGGTCTTGGGAAGGCATCAGAGGTGGTGGTTCTGTTCTTCCCATGTGTTACAGGGGTCTCAGGTGACTCAGTGGCTACTCTTCTAAAAGGATTCATTGCACCAGGCTTCAAAAGTGCGGATTGAGCATTATCAGTTTTTGTAAAAGTAGTTGATCATTCCCTCTCCTCCAAAACGTAAAGATGGTATGCAGGACCATGAATTTATTAATTCAGACTCTTACCAGTTAACAGTCTGCCACTAAATCCAGTCTTTACATATTCAAAGAACTTTCCCACATCAGTCTTAAGAATGAACATTGACCTCATAGAAGAGTCTGTAGCAGTGAATTTCTAACAAGGCTTATCCTCTTTTTCACATTTGAAATCCATTTTTATGGATTAGTTTAGAGGAAAAGAAGACCTCCCAAAGAATTTAATCCAAACCCCATTGCTTTCATTCATCTGGCCAAACTCCAGAAATGTCCAGTTTATACTGAAGAACATGGAGACTCCTCATAACATACTTGACCTTTTGATTTGGTCTTTATCATTTTGCATTTCATTGCAATCCACACCACCTAGCCCTGGAGGACCTAAACTTTGTTGGGGCATGAACATTGTTCTTTCCTTCTTCCTTTCTTTAAGCTTCATATGGACATGAAGCTTCAAATATCTAATTGTTATCAAATCCTGTTAAGGTTTGTTTAGAAAGAAAGAACCTGCTTTATAATGTAAAGTGTTGAGTTACTTCTTTCCATAGAAGGTGCTGAGATATATAATTTTTCTCAACACAACTTGAATAGTCCATTAAGAGCTGAGTTTTCCATTACCCTGTTTTCCCTTGATTTGTCCACATGAGCATGGTGTCTGGAGAAGGCTCTATGAAGGCTGACTGTGGAAAAGGAATTGCCTAAAGTTGTCACTTACGTGCCTTAAAAAACCTACCAGGGCTGGCCAAGTGGCTCAAGTGGTAGAGTGCCTGCCTAGTAAGCAAAAGGCTCTGAGTTCAAACCCCAGTACCAACAACAACCAAAAAAAAAAAAAGGAAAAAAAATCAAATCCCAGATTTGCTAACAACCTTGCAAAGGCTCTTGCATTTTTCTGGGAGCCATTGTAATTTGTCACTTTTGAAATAGAGTTTTTGCTAAGTGTTTGGATAGATTTTGGGGGGTTGAAGGGTAAAGGCACTGGTGAAATAAAACTTGAGAAAATGAAAAAGAAACACTACCCAGAAGCCAGTCTTTCATTGTGGCTTCCTATTTGTTCAGACTTCATTTTTGTGTGTCCTTGCACAAACAGACTAAATACCTGGATTATGCCCTCATCTGGACTCAAATACACATACATTACATACCCTTTTCTCACTAATCAGCCTGACACATTCCTTTGTTGGTAAATGGTTCCAAAACAAACACTGTCAGTGCACCTAATTAGCAGGTTTGTGGGCTGTGCTTGGCTGTCCTGTTATATCCTGTTCAATAATAGAGGACAGCAACCTTGACTAGGTCTGTCTTAAGGGAGGGAAGGGAAGAACTTCTCCCATGTATATACTCTCTTTTAATGATATTTCCTTTCTGTGGCTTGTCTGCAGAAGCAGCCACTCAGTGAGTATTGTAATGACACATGCCTCTTAGAAACAGCTAAAGGAAATCTGGACTCCTCTTCACAGGTATCTTTTCTGGAAAACGAGAAAGAGGAGCATTTTGAGGAACTTTCTGGATTGTCCTCTAACTGATGGTAGAGATGAGACTCCTGCCTGTGATTTACAGAGATAGAAGAGTCTGGCAACCACCAAACATTTTGGAAGGGGTAAAACCAAAGTCCAGAAAACTCATGTATGTTTTGAGTGTCAGAAGTAGGGCAATGATATTACCAAGATGGGATTCTACTTTTTTTAGGTCATATGACCTACTATTATGTATTACTCGTGTTAGTGAAGGTTTTCATGGATAAAACCTCTTCAGTACAATGCAAGTTTTGGGAGTTTTAAACTTTAGTCAAAGAGTAACTTGGTAAATAACATTTCACCTTGGCCTGGTGGCTCCTGTATTCACATGTCAAAATGTTTCAGAATGTTTGCTAACACAGACGAGACTTTTGTGACATCCTCAGAGCTGACCTGACCTAAGCCACTTGGTAAATACGGTACATTTATAAACATAATCCTAGCTGGTAAGGCCACCATTATGTTTTGAAGCCATTTGGTCATTTGAATAGATAGTTGTCATCTCTTGGACATAGTTCTTTCTAAAATATTGTATTATCTTTAAGTACTCCAGAGAACCTCATTTTTTGTTTAGAGAGGGAAATGTTCATCCTTGTTTAACTCATATTTTAACTTTCTAACTGTAAAATTAGTTGGTGTTTGCTAAAACTTTAAAAGTACATGAAAGCTTAAAGAAAGAAATTCTCCATAATTTATTCTTTTTAAACAGAGCGTTATTTTGTAGCCCAGAGTGGCCTCAAATCAAGATCCCGTGCCCTAGTAATCCCCAGTGCTGGGATTGCAGGTGTATACCACAATGCCTAGCTAATTTATTCTTTTTCTACATACAGCATGAATATATGCAACTGGAATCATACTAAACATATAATTTTATATCTTCCTTTTTTATCACATTATATCTGATCCAGAAAATAATCACATTTAACCTATAAACTTTTACTAATGAGTACCTTTAAGAAGAAAAAATTTAATTGGTTCTAAAACTACTGTGGTCCATTTAATAAGTAGAGACTGGCTAGTTCACGGAAACATCACTGGATGAAGAGGTATAGATGTCAGTCTTAACTCTGACACAGCTTATTATGTGACCTTTGACAAGCCATCTCACCTCTGGACCTACCCACCAGGCGTATCAGGCATATGGCACTATTTTAAGCTCTTAGTGACAAAAGGTGTAAGAGCTTTGTTTTAACTCCATAGTTTAACATTTCCTATTTGTCAGATAGTTTGTCATGTTTTCAGTGAAGTTAACTGATTTTGATACTCGTTACCCAAAAGGATTGAGATATAAATTCAAATTGTGATTCATTCCATTTTCAAAGAATGCAAATTCCATGAAGAAATGGGCTTTTTATATTTTGCTCATTCTTCTGTGTAGATCTGTGTATAGTAACTGCTCAATAAGTAATTCATGAATGAATGAAAATTTGCTTTATATTAATTTTTCAAATCTGTGCCTATTGACATATATTTTAAACGGCCTTTAAACTGCTTTTAGGGAAATTCATCACCAAGACATGTGACTTTATTGAGTGATGGCTAACATTCTATCATATGTTAGGGACAGATGTACTTTACTATACCAATAAAGCTTTTAATGTCAGGGGAGAAATAATATTAAAAGTTTCAGCTTTGCTAAGCTACTCAGATAATTTAATTTCCCAAGCATCTTTTAGGTCACTTTTTAGCATATACTTTCTTCTTATTTACATGGGACTGTAAATAAGTAACCTGAATACACAATAGGGAAGAGAAGGAGTATTTACCTTTCCATACAAAAAATGTTGACTTTTCAGACTGAGTAGTATGTTCTGAAATGAACTGTTTTATGCTTTAAAATTACAGACTATACAACAGTATCTTGGTTTTTGTCAGTATATATTGCTGATATTTTAAGATTTTTTTTCCATACAAGTAATTGGTGAGTACAGATGGTGATATGTTATAAATGTGACTTCTAAATTTTCTTTTTTGCTTTAATGTCAACTTCTAATACATATTGTCATATCTTTATTAAGCATGTTCAGTATTTTGAATATTAAAGTACCCAACCATGGTGCATCAGGAAACATTGGCACACGATCTACAACTACCATTAATTAATAATTTTCTGTTCAATTCCTGATGTTTTCAGAGTTCTTAAAATAGAGATAAAGGTGAAATCTATCCATGCTCATACTCTGTGCAAAGTTTCTGTTTGACTGAATCATACCAGAGATAGAACTGTAGAGAGCCAGGGAGAGCTTAGCAGTCCTCTATCTGTGACTCCCACCCCCACAGATACCAGAAGCCCCATCCAACACCACATCTGTGGCTCTGGCAGGTGCAGGTAGCTGAGTATCAGTGCAGGGTACTACATTTTACAAAGCACAAGACCTAAAATTTAGGGACCCACAAACTATCCTTAACTAGTCTTACTTCTGATATGGTGGTGGTTGTTCCTGCAATTAATTAGAAGAATTTTACAGCCTTTTGATGGAAAATAGGAAAAGAAGTGATTCGTGTGAAAACTAGAAATGTGGGAGTTTATACCACCAATAACATAATAGACACATTTGCAAATAATGAACCTGAGGTTGCTCCAAAGCCTGCCTTGGAAATATTGGAAGCCACTAACATGAACAGATTAAACTTAAGCCGGAAGACCTAGTATGGCCTTCGGAGTTGAGAGAATGAAGCACTGCAAAGCTGCTCTTTAAGAAAAGAATTCATTATACTTTGTTTCTAGAACAGGAATCCTTGATGGTAGAGAAAAAGGAAATTTAAAAGACTTGGTGGAAAAGCAGCTTACTTGAGTGATTGGAAAGGAAATCTTCAAAATTCCCTTCCTTTACAGCAGGGAAGACCAGAAGCAAGGGAACGGGAACATGGGCTGGGTGGTAGCAAACCCGAGGTGTCTGTGTCAGCTGTGTCAGCATGGTTTTCATACAGTGCCCAAAAGAAACACCAACTCCAGGGTTTAGGGATAGAGAGGATGTGAATGTCAAAGCTTCCAGCAAGAAAAGTGACTCTTCCCTTCCCCCAGCTTCCTGAAGAGCATATTGAAGGGAGACTGTTTGAGAGCTCTAATTAGGGCTCCATGCTTAGAAAGTATCTAGAAGCAATATTTAAACTTCCTCTCCCAAACTATTGCCACTGGAATATTTCTCACCTCAAGTTTTCATGCACAGGGGTCTACAGATCTTGCTCAGGACACCACACAGAAACAAATAAAAAAATTTTAGTTGTTAGTTAGCACAGGCCACAGTTATAGCCTGAGCTAAAGACTTCCCCATTGAGCAACTGTGTTCTTTCCTAGCCTAGAACAAATTATCAGGAAATTATGTTCAGAGAATTGTCTTAGTGATAGAAGACAAGCAGGGAGTAATCTAAACTAATGACAAGTTTATATCAGTAACCAATAATATATTCCTAACCAACTAATCATGCTGCTCAGAAAATTAGATAGACATGTTTTCTGGACAATTTTTGCATTTTCTAACATACCCATGCTTGAAAAGTTCATTTTTTTGTTTGTATTTCTTTGTTTGTTCAGTACTGGAGTTTGAACTCAGGGCCTTGAGCTTGCTAGGCAGATGCTCTACTACTTGAGACATGCCCCTAGCCCAAAAAAGTTCATTTATTTGGGCTCAATTAAGTGTCTTAGTACTTTGAGGAACTCAAGTGTGTTAAATAAGTGAGTCTCATTTGAAATCTTTGATAATTTTTCAGTTTTACATGAAAAAGTAGACTGGTAAATCAACAGAAATGTATATATACATAAACTAGGATTATTAATATTCTCATATTCATCTGCCTTTGTCTTAGGTGCAGCAAGGCATTATAAACATCCCTTGGGCTCTTAGGCAACCTGAGCCATTTTAGGAATTTTTACAGAAAATCATTTGCTCTTATTTATAGTCCTCAGTGGTTACAATTATATTATGTTCCAGCTTTTCCAGCAATGGTGGAAAATGTTTACATCTTCTTTCAGTTCCTTTATTTTCCTGAAGTAATCTGGTGGGCATTTGTTTCTTGAGAAGGATAGTAACTGCCAGGTAAACCTTAAAATAAAGGCTTAGCAGTCAGAAATACCAGTTTTTCTCTATCCTCCAAAAAAACGGTCATTCAGGTCAAATCTATTATGATTTTAAACACATACTGGAATATGACTGAAAAGTTCTGTCACCATCCTTAGATCAGCAGGAAGCACTTATTAAGCATTTACACAGAAGATGACAGGGAGTTAATGTCCTCAGTAGGGTAGCAAAATTAACAAGTGAATTAATTAGCCCTTGTTTGCATTCTATTTTGAATCCAGATTTTAAGTAAAGCTTTTGTCAAAGGTATTAGCCAAGCTTGGTTTACAAACTCAAAGTCCAAGACCTGTGAAAGCCAAATGTTTTGTGGGCTGCAATCAGGGAAACTTCTAGTTAATTAACTCAGGCTAAAAGAGCATATAAAAAAAAATCACTGAAGGACATACCAATTGCCCTTCGAAGATCTGTGGTTTAGCAGATACTGAGATGTGTATTAAATAACTTAAAGAACCATGTGGCTAGTAACAAGAGAAGAAGGGCCTGATTTCAAATCACAAGACTGGAGTCAGTACAAGGTTATTCACCCACTTACTAGCTCTTGGTCCAGAAAAGCTGCCAGTTATTGTTTTGTGTTGTATCTACTTAAACTATTGGATAGACTTAATAAAAATGGGGAAATAAATAATACCATTCAGAGAACTGTTGTTATAAAGATTAAAAAGGGTATTTTATGTAAAAATGAAGACAAAGGCCAGACAGGTGTTGCCTAATTTAAATTTCTAATTTTGATCTTAGCATTTGCCATTCAAAACTATTGGAATAGCTTTGCAAACTCATACACAGGTATCTAAATTTGCCTGACCTTTAGCCAAAGGAGGTGGATCATCTTCCCTTCAGCCAAAAGGAAGTGCGTGGAGAATTGGGAATCCCAGTGAACAATCCCAGATGTGATATGGCCAGCTGTAGTCCATTTTACCCTCTGCAAGCCTCCTCCTTACTCCATGATTTCCAGACTCTTGTTCCCTTCCT
The DNA here is from genome assembly GCF_047511655.1 of Castor canadensis. Lineage (NCBI taxonomy): Eukaryota > Metazoa > Chordata > Mammalia > Rodentia > Castoridae > Castor > Castor canadensis. The sequence continues at coordinate 157,216,183 of NC_133389.1, read as the reverse complement.
CCCTGTCCTACCTGCTTCTCCTGGAGTCCTTGCACTGCCAAGCAAAATAAAGGGACAATTGGAAAATCCAGATTTCTGGTCAATGTGGAGCAAACCTTCGCTAGAGATGGTGCTCCAGACAGCTGCTGTGAAACTTGGACTCTCCCCAGTTGTCAGCACCCAATCACAATCGGATTCTTACTGAAATTGTGTTAGTCTTTCATTATTTAATCCTCCTACTGCCCCCAAAAGAGTGGACCTACTAGATGTTATCATGTGTTAAAATCATACTTAATTCATTTTACCTTAAGAATGTTCAATGACAGGTTCTGTATATTTCTTTTGAACAACATGCATACATACTGATGTATTTAAGTATATATATTGCACATATGTATACATGCAGGCTTATGCCATACATGACACTGGCTGATTTCCTATTTAAGAAAATTACAGCTGGGTACTGGTAGCTCATGCCTGTAATCCTAGCTACTCAGGAGGCAGAGATCAGAAGGATCACAGTTCAAAGCCAACCCAGGCAAATAGTTCCATGAGACCCTATTTCGAAAAATTCTTCACAAAAATAGGGCTGGTGAAGTGACTCAAGGTGAAGACCCTGAGTTCAAGCCCCAATACTGCCCAAAAGAAAGAAAGAAAGAAAGAAAATTACAAATTGTTTGTTTACTTGCCCAATAACAGACAGAAGCAAGCACCAACCCAAAACATGAAAATAACCAGGCCTCAATAACTATCTCCCTTAGCTAAGAGATTTAAGTAACCATCCTGGTTTCTTGGAAAAGCCAGTAATAGCTAGTGGCCTGTTGGGGCGCCTTACATAGTAGCCATACACAAAACCACATTCGCATGTCTGATACCCTGCACTTATTTCTGCACTCCACCCTATTCCTTGTGGGCGCTGCGGAGCGGAAATCAGCCAAAGCTCTGCCCAGCTCTGCAGGCCTGTCCCTTTGCTTGTCAGAGATCCAACCGAACTGAAGCCTGAATTCAATCCAAGTGAAATATCTGAGGCCACTGCATGAGCCAAAAAACAAAAACAAAAACCAAAACTCAGCAGGCGGAGAACTCCCCATGCACAGAGCAGAAGCATTTCAGTGACCTCAACTCAGGGCAGGGGACTTTAGCCATTTCCTATGACCTCCCTGTGTGCAGCTAGAATCTGGATGGATGCATACAAAGCCATTGAGCTTCTCTCTAATTGGTCTCACATCACCAGCATTCCAGAACAGGAAACTGTCTGCAGCCAGGAATTCTTGCTTCTTTGCCATAATATTTGAGAGGCAGACCTTTTCCCCCTTCACGCATTTAGTTCTTCTAGTTTGTAGCAGGTTCGTTTCTTGGATTCAATAGTCATAATAAAAGTATCATGTCTGTTCTATTTCTTGGCAGTGGACTCTTAGATTTCTGGGTTGTGAACTTCTCCCTCACTCGCTGTAGACCGGTATCCTAATTTTTAGATCAAAGACTATTCATAAAATGTATATAGTCTTGTTCCATAATGCCAAGTGAGAATTGTGTCACCCCAAAATGGTAGAGATTCTCTCCTGTTCCTGTCCTAAGAAAGGAGACCAGTTTGTCAGGCACACAGATAGTTAGTAGTGTTGCCCCCTAGAGCTTCCAGGGAAGCAAAACTCCAGCCTACCCTTCCTAGTCCCACTTATTGAGGTAACCAGTGCTGATGTGTGCCTAGTTTGTTCCATTAAGGCTCTGAAACTGTCTATACTAATTCTTATGAGCTATTTTTTAGCTAGATTAATATAAATAAACAAAATGAAAAGTAATGCATTTACCTTAAGGCTGGTCACATTCAGTCCCAGCTTATCAGTTGGAGGTGCATTCACTGAACTCATTCATCCACACATCTTGGAGCAAGAAACAGTGGAGAGAGGGGTACAACCCAGAGTAGCTTTTTCTCCTTACCTCAAATTTGCAAGTTGGAAGGGACTTTAGATATCATCTAACCCAACATCATTTACTTCTGTAGAAAATAAGGCTTAAAGATGAAGTAACTTAACCCAAGGTCCCAATGACACCAGGACAACCTGGGTGAAGGACTCCAGGGCCTCACACCAGTAGAGTTCTCTCCTCTCCAGTAGCAGCCTCATGAATCTTTTACTGGTCTCTCTTTCATTGCACTAAAACCTAACTGCTTCACAGTTATACAAAAGCAATCTATGTTATGAAGCAAATGCAAAAAAATTTGCCTTTGATTTGCTGGATGACCTGGTTAGGGAATGAAAGATGCAGAATACACTACAGAGAAACCATCTAGAATCTGGGCCAAAGAGCAAATAAATCAACCGAGAGCCAGCCACCAGATGGCTTTGGGGTAGAATTGGTAGAAAGTTAAGTAGTTACTGAGCAATGGACAGAACTGTATTGTGGGTATTGTTTTTGTTTGGTTTTTTTGAGATGGAATCTTGCTGTGTAGCCCTGGCTGGACTCAAACTCTCAATCCTCTTACCTCAGTCTCCCCAAATGCTTGGATTACAAGCATGAAACACCATGTCTGACCCTTGACTTTTGAGGGGGTGTGGGGGAGTTGGAGGGCAGTGCTAAGTATCAAATCCAGGTCCTTGTTGCACACATGCTAGACAAGTGCTTACCCACAGACCTACATCCTGTATCTTTGACTTCTTAAATTAATTTCTAAAACCACTGGATAGTTAGTGCTATTGCGTTCCAGCTATTTTAATCACATGGTGTGTTTCTAGTATCTATTTTTGAAAGTTATATGAGTAAGCATATTACACTGAACCTATTAAAGGTAAGGATATAAGTCAGGAGGAGAGTATCTGAAAATTCAATGGGAGGGATGCTGTTTGACCCTAGAGCACTCTCTCTGTGATGCCTTTTCCTGACAGATTAGGTCAGTGGTTCTCAACAAGGATGATTTTGTCCCCTAGGGACATTTGTGTCTACTACTGCTGGCTTCCATTTGATGCATCATGCAGGAACACCAAAGGAATATTTCTCTTCCATTACCTGTTATAATTTTCAGTCAGCGATGATCACATTGGTAGATTTGCCTTATTTGAAAGATGTGTTCCTAGGAGGTTGCATGTGTTAAAGCATAGTTTAAATATAGCCAGGAAACTCAGCAAACACTTAGGCGAGAGTGAATCTTTTTCAAGTGAAAAATCCCTTGTAATAAAGTCCTGTTCTCAAGGAAGAGCACACCTGAATGTTGCATGTTTTTAATGTAAATGTCTTGTTTTTCCTGTACATTATGTTTTTATTGTAGAGCTCCATTGATTTTATGTAAGAGAACAGTTTTTCTTTTCCTTCCTTTTCCTGTTCCTCATCTTTTCCTTTAAAGAAAAAATCAGGAATGGGGCAGGAATTAACCAGGATTCTCCGAATTTGGGAAAGTCATTGATCAACGTATCCATCCGGTAGTTAAAAGATGCCTGCTGGGTTATAAATTGTTAGAAAATAGGACTTGGTTCTATTTTGAAATCATTAATTTTTTTATCTATACTTTTTTTCAGTTACTGACCTTTGGCTGTAAAGAACAGGTGTACTGGGTCCCTCCATCACTCTCTGGGTGTTTTTTGCACCAGGAATATCCGATAAGACTCATTCTCTTCACTCTCTGGGTACTGGTATCAGCAGGCATAAGGGAGTGGCACTGAAGGAACCCAGTGTGTTTTCTCCTTATCAATCACTGCTCCGGGGCACCATCTCTGTCTGTATAAATCCCTGGCCAACCCAGCAGGCCAAGGGGGCAGAAAGGAGAGAATTTATTTGATAACACTACCATTAGTGTCATTTCAGTGATGGGAGGGTACAGAGGTATGACCCAGTGGGGACAACGCCACAGCCCTTTCCTAGGGGAAAAGGGTTCTGACCCAGACAAGAGGCACCAGAAGTCCCATATTTGACCTTAGTCCTCACTGGCAGGAGGGTGGGGCAGAGAAAAGGAGGGGATAGATGTGACTCTGCCACATCCAGCATTCACCAGTGTGGAAGAGGCAGGTACTGAAATCACCTGGAAGGGGTGGTGTCACACTTAACCATTTGCTCCGTACTTCTACCTGTATTTGCTCATTTTAGTCTCGCAGCAACCCAGTGAGTAGGAAGGTCATTGAGAGCAACATGTCATAAACAAGGAAACCAAAGCACCACGAAAGCAATCACTTACCCAAGGTCACTGGGCTACAAAGGGCAATTTGTAGTTTGACACAGGCGTTCTGACTCGAAGTCCTGTTTTCTTGCATGGCAGTGATGCATTTTGTTCAGATGGCCAGCAGCATGGCATTCAGTAGGAGCCTTGACTGGGCTGTTAAAAACCCTGGGTGCCAGTCACCACCCTATCCAAGTCTCTGTCCCTGAGAGACAAGCTCTGACCCTTTTAGAAGCTCATTTTCTAATCTGTGAAATAGGAGGTTGATGGAGATGTCCACAGGTTACTATGGTGGCCTGAATTCAGGTTGCAGCGAAGGTTGCAGGCAGCCTGAGGGGCATAGCTTACCCTGGGCCAGAAACTGCTAAACACTTTACTCATGACCTCATTTGAGACTTGGAGCACCCCATGCAGTGGGTACTAACGTTATCTCCATTAAGCAGGTGAAGAAACAGACACTCAGAAGGTGAGGTAACTTGCTCAAGGGCATTGTTTAGTCTGCTAGACACCATACCAACTACCACCAACTAGGTAGCTAAACGGCTCTGGAAGCTACAAGTTTCACAGCAAGTGGCAGGATTGGTTCCAGTGAGCCTCTCTTCACTGGCCACTTTCTCTCTGTGTCTTCATGTGGCCTTTATTCTGAGGTTGGAAGTTGAGAACCATGATACATGGGACATGGAACTGACTGAGCAAACTTTCTGTTGTCTCTTCTCCTAAGCACACTAGGTTTATAAGATCAGAGCCACACACTTTTGACATCATTCACCCTAGCACCATCTAAACATCCTATCTCCAAGTATAGTCACACTAGTGGTTTCAGCTTCCACATATGAACTCCAGGGAGATAGAGTTCAGCCTATATCAGTTAACTAACCAGCTGGGAAGCAATTTGCAGCTTCTTTTCCTCTGTCCCAAATATCACTACATTTTCCATGGCCCTTGAGCTGACTGGGAGCAGGGACTGCTGGGGGCAGTGAAGACCCTGTCTGCTGGCTTTCAGCTGGACCCTCTTCCTGGTATGTCTCTTGCCAAATCACAGCCTCCTCACCAGGGCATGAGGATGGGTAGGAAGATCCTCCTTTGCCCAAAACAACCTTCTGAACCCTTAATGATACCAGGGATAAGTCAGTAGCAAGCTAGAGAATACCTCTCCCCCCCCCACGACACCCTGTGCATAGGACTGAAGCTAGAGATACTACAGGAAAAGCCAAGAAAGCCTGAGCCAAGCACTAGGGATGACTTTGTTTGCAGCACTCTTTGAAGCCAATAGTCCAGTGCTGGACCCTCTTGAATTTTGGTGTCTGAACAAAATTATGCAGGCAATTTCCTAGGCTCCTAGGAAGAGGTAAAAGCCATGTGTCACTTATGTGTGGTAGAATGAGAACCCAATCCCCCCAGCAAGCCACCTAGTGGAACAGCTGTGGTTGAACTTATTAGTCATTACTAAAACCTTCGCAGTGAAAACAAGCTATTCAGACTCCTGTGCAGGCTTCCACCAGGCCAGAGAACATGCTAGTCACCCACCTGAAATGTCTCCTCTCTATAAGTTACAATATGTCCCTGTTGTTAGGAAAAAGTGTTTCTTCCTCACTCTCTCATGCTTTCTTGTTTACACTTCAGCTATAAAGGTAGGCTCTTAAAGGTGGGAGAGTTTTCCTAGGTTTTAAAAAGTTCACAAAGAGGAATAGACCCCAGGACATCATTCAAAGAATGAAAATGTGTCATTGTACCTTCTTGAACTGTCAAATAAAGGCAATGAGTTAACAGAGGACCGTTTAACTCATGTTTAACTGAAGTGGAATGCTGCGTTCTTACAGATGTGATGCTGGGCTCACTGCTGGTATGCACAGTATTTCCAGTTTGCAAGGCTTTTCACCCTCATTTTCTATCACTCCACCCTAGAGTTACTACCACTCTGCTTTCTCCATGAAGAGGAAACACACATAGAGCCTCTAGTGCTGCCATTGTCACCATAATCACAGAGTTGCAGAGTCACTGCTGACCCCTACATTTGTCAGCCATATGCATCTCACCAGGCTAGTTCCAATCAGGGGAAAAAACGTCTTTCAAATAAAATTTAACCTTGAGCATTTTGGAAAGAGAAACAGTCCATATCTCTGAGTCATTTCTCTTCCCAGGAGAAGGGATGTCCAGAATAACAGACAGTGCCCCAAGCTGCCCCTGAGACCTCTGGACCTCACATGGGGTGTCTTGTTCTTCAGTCTGGCTCATCATATTTATGGTTGGTTTTTGCAGGTGTGAAAGCTGTGGAGCTGTCTTCCATTCTGAGTGCAAAGAGAAGTCTGTCCCCTGCCCAAGGTGTGTCCGCCGAGAGCTGCAAAAGAAGCAGAAGTCCTTCTGGCGGCGGCTGAATGTGGACGAGAGCATGGAGGAGGCATGCACCATGTTTGAGTTGTCCTACCAGAACACCTGACTGGAGGGCATGTGGCACCCTCCCACAACAGTCTTAGCCAGACGGTTTCCCAGTGGCCACTTCCACCCCATTAAGAAGAGTGTCTCTTCTTCAGCTAGATGTAGATAGATAGGTTTATTTATTTATATATACATATGCACCTATACATCCTGTACGTGTGTTCTGCATAAGTTGTTGTCTTAACTGGTCCATAGAGCCTCTGTGACTGAAAGCCTACTGAGACCTGAATTATACTTGACCATGAATTTCAGCTACCTGCTCCCAGCAAAATGTGGTTTACACACATTGCTTTATAGTTCAGAACCCCCTTTTTTGGCTCAAGGGGCCGTGTTAATATACATGATAGGAGGTATCATTTCTGTCAGAGCAACAGAGCTTTGGGTTATTTCTGTATTATTTATTTTTAGTCTTCACAGAGGCTGAGGGAACTGAGGCAGGCACTATCGTCATTTGCTTCATAAGGAAATCTCCAGAACACAGGAATGCTCCTGGATCTTTCCAGGACCCTGTGTTCCTGGCAGAGATGGGGATTGCCGAAGCAGAGCCACCCGGCAGGAAGCCAGAAGCACAAACTCTCTCTGACAAAAAGCATACACCCCTAACTTAGGAAGAGAGCTGGTTCTGGTTTTGAATTTGAAGTTAATCCCAGGAAGTGTTTTCCTGAGAAAAGAAGAGACCTCTGAAACCAGTAACTACATATAGCTGGTCTATTCCACAACGTCTCCCAAAGGATGTGACTCTGCCATATTTGCCCAGTTGTAAATACAGTACAGTTTTCGAAGTACAGTTTTCCAAGGGTGTCATGGGTGACATTTACAATTTTTTTCATGGTGCTGGCCTGAGAAAATATCCTAGGATTGTGGTTAAAGATATCAGCACATAGACTGGTAGGTAGAGACAATCTTCAGTTTCTTTCAGAGTCCAGTGTAGACAGTTCCTACCCAGTCATTTTAAATGCTTTACTTCTTATTATTCTTTTTTTATTATTATTCACTCTCATTTTGACCTTTAATTGATCAGTTTTACCACTCTTGCTTTCACATTTTTTTTTTGTTTTTTGTTTTGTTTTGGTTTTGACACAGGGTATCTATCCCCTATGTACCCCAGGCTAGCCTCGAACTCATGATCTTCCTGCCTCAGCCTCTTGAGTGCTGGGATTACAGGTGTGAACCACATGTGGCTTCATGTGTTTTTAATTATTTAAAAGATTACAGTAAGGTTTTGAAAAATGCCAACTTTAAACTATTAAAAATATACCAAACTTAAAAATAGAATTAATGAATTAAATCTCATATTGTTGAAATAGATATACACATATATAAGTGCTACCCTCCAGTAAAACAAAAAGTGCTACTATTAATAATATAATAGGAATAAGAAATACAATGAATTGCTTTGCTGTTTGGCAGGGTAGTGTCCTCCCATTATAGTCCCCTTGTGAAAGCCAGTGTAGCTGCCATCGTGACCAAGTGGCAGATATTCTGGCACAAGAAACTTCAAGCCCCCATTTCTTCTTCCTTCATATGCTCATAATGAAGCAATTCAATTCCCAGTAGACTTCATGAGAATATTCTGCATCTTTCACACTGAGCAGATGACTTCGAGGTTTCACTACTATTGCGATCTGGGGACTCAGCCCACAAAGTACAAGGTACATCAACCCCACACCTCGCTCCCTCCAGAGGTCAGCTCATGATACTTCTGTCCACTTATTGACATTTCAAACTGACTTTTGTGCACCTAGATGTAAGCATTTTACCTCTCAGCCTACACCATTTCCTTTGGCCCCAGACATGCATTTCAACTTAGTAATTCTGCATCACACATGCAGATTATACACAGTAGCTGATTATACACAGTAGCTGCAACCAAGGCGTGAAATTTGTTTAAAGGCCAGGGCCCTATTCATGAGATGCCTCATGGTGCCTTTTATTCTTAGAAGAGCAGGTTGACTACTCTTTGGTCCCCCACACACGCATGAAAGAAAAAAAGGGTGCAATGTCTCAAACACTTGGCAAGTAGGCAAACAAATTTGATCATCTCTTTTCCTCCTCCCCTTTGTGAAATACAGTATCTTCCAGACTCAGAAAAGGTAGTTGAACATGATCTTTTACACAGAATTATAGACCTGCTTTTTATAAAACAGATGTGCTCCCATGCAAAGTGTCTTCTCCCTCCAACCCCAGCTCCCTGTCATTGTAGCTTACTTTTGCCTTTGCTGTAATTAATGTATCTGTGATTCCGACTGTCAGTGAGCCTGTTCCTGGCACGCTGCATTTGGAGACCTGAAGTGGAGAACCATCTCCTCCCCTTCTAACATGTTTACTGTATGTCAGAATTTCCTGTCCCAACTCACAGACACCCGAGGTCAGACCTACTGACCCTTCACCCAAGGGTGAAAGTCTGGATTCCTGATCTAGGCACCTTTATTTTCCCTACTGCCCATTTAGAGAGCCTTGCTAACTAATAGCAGCCCCTGGGAATTCCTAAGAACTTTCCACCCATATTGCTTTCTGTTTGTTTCAAAAGGGAAAGAAATAAATGTGCACCACCATCAGCTACCCAGAACTGGAATTTTGTCCCCACTGCTTCTGTTTTGTCTCCTTTTTGTACAACTCTGACAGCTTGGTGCACACCAGCTGTGGGCCTACAACAGCATTCTCTGCCACCACCACCAAAATCTGATAGGACAAAGCAGAGCCAGCTTAGGAGTTGGGCCTGCCATGAAAATTCAAAATTGCTACTTTTGTCCAGAATGCCATAGAGCACAAGAACGCCCTTGCTGTTTTCAAGCCTAACAAATTGCTTGGTGCAGTGTTAGGTAATTGTTTTAATGCTTAGAAACTGTTGAAACAAAAGCAAGTCTGTGGAGTACGACCTCCTTAAAACCAAACTAATACCTGTTTTGCATCGTGTTCCATTTTCCATCCCATAGTAAACATCTTGCACATAAAGCATGATGGAAGATGGCCAATTAATCTCCTAGACCTGGCAGCCAAGTCCAAGGCACTGCTTTCCACTGAAAGGCCAATTCCCTGGTGTATCATTTGAGGAAATCCCTCCTTCTAGTGCCAGAAACTCATATGTGAAACCATCCAGCCCTGGTGAGATATTGGCATCTAAGCCACGGTAAAGAAGCCAGTTCCTAAAATAAACCTCAGTTTGCTGCACTACAGTAAGGCTACAAGGTTACTTACAAAGCCGTCAGCTGGAATGGAAACTGTCCTTTCCTGGTCTGCCTGCTTCCAAAGTTGAAAGCATCTTTATATGAAAACCCTGTAAACTCTCCTAGACCCCCTCTGCTTCGCTACCTTTTCAGGGGCCTATGTCCTCGCCATTTACACATCTGTAGTGCTTACACATTTGATGAGGAGACAAGCGGTCACTTCTTGAGTTTTCTTGATTCTTCTAGATTAGGGCTACACCAAAAAGAGAATATGGCTAGTGCTTGGTACTTTTGGATTCCAGCATAGTGGGACCCTTCAGACTCATGAAATGGAACTGTACCGTGACTTCCCAGAGCGGCAGAGAGACAAAGCTGTTTATGTCATTCTGGTTGCCAAACACAGACTTTGTTCAGTTGGAACATGCCTTTTGATGAGGGCTAGCCTCTGTGTTTGTCTCTGCATGACATGTATACACACTGAACATGGATACTGCATAGTTTCTTCCCATGCCTCTTCAGAGAGACTTGGCCTATACCTGTGGATTTGTTCTCTACCCATCTGCCAAAAACAATGCCACATGTAAACTAACTCTCAGGGCAGGACTAGCTCGATGCCAACACACTGACCTCCTGCTGCAAAGACAAGCTTTATTGCAGGAAGGGGAGATCCATTGTGCTCCTACCTCAGAGTCAAGCCACATGCTGCTCATGGGTGTGTGTGCAGAGTTAGCCTCCGTCCATCTGCCACACCGTGTGGTAATCGCTAGACCACTAAATAAATCTTCAGCTACTTATTCTCATACTGCCTGGCTTCAGCACAGACATTTTTATTTGATTTTTTACTTCTCACAGTAGAGATGTGTGCAGTTTTCCCCTTTTTGAGTCTTCCTCCCTACTTCTTTTCATACTCTGAAATAAATGAAAAAGTAAATGGGGCACGACTGAAAGAAACAAATGCTCCCCCTCCTCGGCATGACTGGAACCACTAATAAATCTGTTTTCCTTTCCCTGGTGTCACACTTGTCAGTATGGGTGATCAGGCTTTCAGCGCCCTATGCCTTGTGCCAGTCTCCTTAGCCAGAATTAGTACAATCCAGTGGTGGGTGAATAAGCCCAGCTCAGTTGCTCTAAGCAGGCCAGTGTTGATCTCTATCAGGTGGGATAATTTTTGACAGTTAAGTCTCAACACCCAGCAGTCTTCTTATCTATAGAAAATTCTCATTTCATTGGATTCAGAAATCTGACTTGAGGATTTTTCTCCAGTATGTTTTAGTGAGAACATGGCTGAGACAAAATCCAAGTCATTGTTAAACTCTAGGTAAAAGTCAAAAAAGTGTGGGGTTTTATTTAAGATGAGTTCCAAATGATCATGGCATATGGCACTTTCCTCATAAAGTGTCCTCTGATGTGATGGAAGGGCAATAATAAGTGGGACAACTTCTGTTTTGCTTCAGCTCCTCCCAATGGGAAGAGAAGCCACTGGCTGCTCATCTTGTTGGAAAACTCTTGAGTGAAGCCAGTTGTTGCCCAGGGTGGAAAATTACAGCACTAATAGCAGTTCTTCCATAGTGAGGGTTCCCTCTGACTGGCTGTGATGCTACAAACCAGCCATCACCTGCTCCCTTGATCTTTCTCACCTCTTGTCCTGAGCCCTGGACCAGATTCAGGACTTGTGACCAATAAACCACCTAGTGGACAACTGGCCAATTGTTCCTTCTCTGTGTCAGCCTTCCCATGTGTTTCTTTTCCCTGTAGGAGTGCCTTACAGTACCGTCTAGTGCTTCTAGTCTAGTCTCTCCAACCCACTTGAAGTCTGCAGGATCCTTCTACTTTGCTTCTTCCCTAATGGCTACTCTTCACACAGGTGCACTGGAGCCTGCCTACTCCATGATGCATACCAGACTTTCCACCTTTGCTTACCCTGGTGCCTTAACTTCCTTAGTATACTAGAGGGGTTCATGTTGGAAACACAGTATTAAAATAGAGTGGTAAAAACATTGGGTTTTTAGTGCCATTGGCACTTTTACCAGGAAATACAAAAGACACAACCATATAATGTTTTATGCTATTCTTCATCTCACTCTTTCTGTTTGTTTGCTTGCTTGCTTGCCTGCTTTCATTAACCAAACTTGGGAATATCATGATGTCACCAAGGTCAATGGGTGAGAAATATAATCAGCTATTCAAAATTGAATATGTAAAATCTGTGAACTTAGCCTTTTTTAGGTTCAAAAACTACACAGACACAAGGATTTCCTTTTCCTTTACTATATAAAGATTTTTCCTTTTATTTTGCCACTTGTTTTTCATATTGGAAGTGGGAAGCCTCTTGGGTAAATTTTGATGAAAATGTCCCTTTGTGTGACATAGGTAGTCCACTGAGCTGCCAGATTGGCTTAGGTCACCACCCAGACTCTTACTGTGAATAGCTGTTAGCCTACCATAGAAGATTCAAGAAAAATGTCTCCAAGGAATGGTAAAAAGAGGGAAAATGGCAAGATTGCAAATGAAGAGTACGAACATGGTGATGTGGAACATGTCTGTAGATTTTGATCCTTAGTCAGATCCCTGTCATTTTTTTTCCCTTATTTCTGCTCATGCACTACAGAATTGAGTAAAATTTTGGATCTAGGTTCTTGTATCACTCTGTGTTAAGCAATTTGTAATAGTTAATGTGCTAACTTATATGTGTCTTCTCTCTGTTTTCTTTATGGTCTTTTGTGTTGGCATAACTTATCCATATTTTTGTTTACATGATTTTTTAAGTATCAGTAACTACAATAATATAAAAGTGAAGTTGTGTTGTTGACAGGACATCTAGTTTTTATGATCTGTCACATAAAAGTGCACCCATTCTTAATGTATAAAGTTATCTCTCAATAAACAATGCAGAAAGTACTTTCTCTTCTCATAACAACTTCATTAAAATACTGTTTTTGAGGAGGACATGAAAGCCCAAGATGAGCCCTGGATGTTGATTCAAAGTCAAATTTGAGGCTTAGTGAAAGTAAAGTACTGTCAATAAAATACTAGTATTTAAAAATGGCTCTTAATCTTATAGATGAGCTTTTTTTTTCTAAATTAGTCAACCACCAATATTCTCATTATCCCTTCCCATTTTTAGGAAAAATGAATAACTTGTAAATAGATGCAGAAGTCATGGTTTGACCTTATTTGCTGCATCAAAGAATGATTCCTTTCAGTTTTGAGACAAACTTTTCAGCCAAAGTTTATGGGCTGAATGTCCTACCAAGGCTCTTCCTCAAGTCTTCTTGCCCGGCTTTATCTCCCCTCTCCCAGCATTCTCCAAATTAGTTGGGTGAGTGCCCAGCAGTGAACACTAAGCAAAGACTCAGGTCATTCTTGAGGACCATATTTTGGGAGTGAAAAAGGAGCAAAAAAGTAAAAAGTAAAGAATAGGTGTTTATTCTCTTGACTGCAGCCCTCTGGGAGCCAAGAAGTGATTGGAAATTATACAACTACCCCTAACTGAGCTGGCCCTTACCCCTCCACCAAAAATGCCTCAGGATGCAACTGTTCCCTTGGAATCTTTGCGAAGCACCATTATAAACTCACTTTCCCAAAGAAGGACATCAAAAAGAGACCAGAAAAGGTGCTTCTGGTAAACATTTACCAAGGGTGAACCCTGAGCCTTCCTCCCTAGGACACACCCAGCCTCTCCTACCTGACCCGCAGGAAAGAGCCAGGCCCACACCCACTCAGTCCCAGGAATAACTGGACTTCATCCTCACATGAAACCTGCCACAATCCACGACAAAAGGAAGTGAGTTAATGTTTCACTGCAGCAAACTACACACAAGTAGTCAGACCCTGGATTCAACTGATTCACAGGACAGCTTAGTTGTGGTAAACTATGATGGCTGGGTAAGTACCGGAAGTCTGGGCACTGTCAGAAAAGATACCAGAGATGTTGTCCAAGGGTGGAAGGGGGCACCATCTTGTTCATCTGTCCGCACCCTCAGAAGACGGTGATTCCAGTCTCCCTTAACCATTTACCTGCTCTGTCCTTTGGTAGTGGCTCAAGAAGATGGCTTAAATAAATCGTGGCTCTCACATTAGAAACACAAAAATAAGAGCAAAATGTCAGGTAATTGAATCAGAATCTCTCTGGATGGAGCCTCAGTATCGTGTTTAAAAAAAATGAAAAATTCTAAGTGAATATAGGCTGAGGAGGGTGACCAGAAGTAAAGTACTTGATACAGGGCCCTGGGTCCCTAATAACACATAATAAAAAGGAAAATATCCTTGGTGATTCAATGCAATTTTAAAATGATTAACCTAAATGAAGAAGTTGCCTTGAAATAAACGTTAGCTTGGCATATTGGTGGCCCACAGTGGGACAATATTGACAGCAAGTGGAGGGAGGAACAGACTTTAATAAGTTCTTTTTCCCAGCAGACACAGACAGTCCTTTGGAACTTGCTGCCATCATTTTCATAAAGCCTTACCTTTACACCCCCTTTCTTCTCTTCCAGGGTGTGGTTAGCTTCCATGTAGTGCATACCATCTCCAGAGAGCCTGGTGAGTAGAAGTACCATGGCTGCAGTTGGCTGACTCTCCCTTTCATACCTTATGCTGTGATAGTCTGCTCCCATCCAATGAACATGTACCTCATCACCCTGAATCACTAGGTGTTTTTGGCCAAAAAGGTACAGGAAATTCAGAAACCCTTGACCTGGGTCCAAACTCCCTTTGGTTCCAATAAAAGGAGCAAGCTATAAAACAAAGTGATCTGCTTCAGGAACTAGTTGGAAATGATGATTTTCAACCTCAACTGCCAGTTACAAATGAATGGATATGTAGAAAGACGGAGTTCTTACCATTTCCTTGATGAAGTCAGTCACTTAACTTGTGATTGGTATTTCTCATGGATGGAGCACTTCAACAAAGAGTTCAGAGACTTTTACCAAAGATGTACTCCACCCCACAATGCTTAACACACTAGGACACTCACAGCGGCACCTGCTTGGTTTTAAATCCCTGTTGGAAGCAAATGCCAAGGGGCAGGAATATGGCTAGGAAAGAATTTAGGACTACCAGGGCCTTCCCCAGGACCTCTTCCAAAGCAGTATCATTACAAACTACATTCCTGATTGGGGAGAATGTTTCAAATTTATTTTTATTATTATATTAAATTCTGATTAAGGTAGAGATTCCTCCCCCAAAGATAACAAAATTCTTTGGTATATAATACCCAGGAAGTGCCAGGCTAAACACACCCCACAGAAAAATATAGTTCATTCTCCCTAATTTGCATCTGTTCCTTCATAGCATGGACAGAAAAGTCAAACCAGAACAAATGATTCCCACAGCTGAGCATATAGAAATTCTAATTTATGTACACTGACATCCAGTTTACCTGGACAATAGGGAAATTCATTACTCCTCCACCTTTATTTCATATTCCTCCATTAAGAGCTATTGGTTTTAAGCAAATCAGCTAGAGTTCATGAGTTCATACAATATTTCAGATTCTGCCATGCAATTCCAGGCAGCTGTTCTATTGGTCTGGGGAAAATTCCTCCAGCCTTTGTCCAAACTCTCCCAATACATCTGTTGTTCTGAAGCTAAAGAGCTGCTATTAGCACCGTAATTTTTCCAAATGAACATTGAACTAAATTATCTCAAATGTATAAAGGAACATCTCTCACTGTGTTATGGAAAATTGCCTCCCAAATTACAAGACTATACAAAGCACATATTAATTCTGGGCCCAAGAACATCAAAATTACCTTAGATTCATCCTGCATTGTAGTAACACACTCTTAATAATGTCAGGCTCTGAGATCACAAGGTACATACTGTTATGAAAATAAATCAGAATTTTTCTCCATTAGGATCACCCTACACACATCCAAGCCCAGCTAGAGGTATTTTGCTTTGAGATTCAAGCCTTTTGCAGAGGAAATAAATAAATTCTAACTCCATAGACAGAGAGTAAATCTGAATTCTAAGCTGGGTCAACCTCCATAAATGGTTTTCTCATTGCTGCCCATGAGTGAGACCACCTAGGAGGCAGCTGATGGCAGCTGTAGTGCCCAGCAGATGTGCCCAGCTACAGATGCCTCAGAAGCAGCTTCTTCTCAAGCACATTCAAATCCACAATGAGGTAAAGGAGGAAATAGAGGCCAGGTACTGGCTGGAAGACTGTGCTAAGAGCCGATGCATGTAGTGAATACATGCCAGTAGTGGCCAGAAAGGGGGTGAGCCCTGGCAGCTAGCCCCACCAAAATCACCCCCAAGCCACTCCCCCAGGGCACCCAAACAGCCAGGTCATGCTGTTCACCAGAGTGTTTCGTCTTTTTTTTGTTTTGTTTTGTTTTTGTTTTTGACAATACTGAGAATCAAACCTAGGGCCTCACACTCTACCACTGAGTTATACCTCCAGCACCCCTACTTTTTTACTTTTTAAAGAAAATATTACTAAAGAAATCCCAGGCATAATAATGTTTTATCTCCACATGACTCAGTATGTATCAAAAAACATGTTTCTTTTTTTAAGGTAGTTACAATGCTATTCCATACTTAACAAAATTAACAATAATTCCTTGGTATCAGCTCAGTTCCAAACCAAATTTATCGGATTGCCTCAAAAACATCTTTTCTGGTTTTGTTTGAGTAATCAGTCTTTTAAAAAGTTGGGGAGAGGGGAGCTGGGTGTGTAGCTCAAATGGTAGAGCACAGTGCTTGCCTAGTAAACTTGAGATCTTGAATTCAAACCCCAGTACTACCAAATAAATAAATAAACACACAAATAAACAAGATCCAATAGAAGGAAAAGGTATCCCACTTTTCCCTAGGGCACTAGTTGCCCACCCCAATTTCAGGTAGTCCTGCTTGCCTGTCAGTCAAAGTCCCCTCCCTTAAGAGAGGGAACCACAACCCCAGCTTGGCCAGCAGGAATTTGAATCTTGTGGGGAAGCAAGGCATGCTCCAGAAGAGATCATCCACTAGGTCCTACACCCCAGAAACTGCTCTGAATTCTGAAAGTCCTGATTTTTTTTTTTTAATACTCCTTCAATTCTGTCAACCATGCTGCAAATGGCTTCTGTCTTTTAAGTTAGCCAGAGTTAGTTTCTGACCCAGTGCATTTCCTGGACAACTTCTCCCTAGATTTCCCTCCTGTCTCTGTGAGTTTGTAGTTGCATCCTGACCTACACAGAACCTTGCCAGGATGCTGCTCCTGCCTGTGTATTCAGAAAGCTGAACCAGTGAGAGAGGAAAACTTTCTTTACCTGAGAACAGACGCTTCTTCAGCAGCCTGCTACATCGCCCTACACTATGATAGTGACTTACCAGGAGTGCCAAATAACTTGACTGCCTGAAACAATTTGTTCTTGACCTGGGATGGGATCCCACAAAGTTGAGTAGGGAAAAAACCCAGGAGGAAAATTTCCCATCTGTCTCCTGATACCATGTTGAGACCCAGGGAATTAGCTCCTGAACCAACACCTTGGTCCTCCTGGGCAGATTCCTCCACTCCTACCCTGTCTTCAGCATTTCCACCACCAAAAAACACTAGAATTCAAGTGCTCTCTATTCAGTTCTTCCACTTGGTGAGAATTTCAGTTTAAATTATTGAATATTCATGAAATAAAATTAAAAGGCACAAAAATGTCAGAAAGAGAAAAATTCTCCCAAATAAAGGCATCTGTCCAGATATTTTCTAGAAGATGTTATTGTTTGCAGTGTGGTTAGGCACATAACTGATCTTTTTATTTTTTTTCATCAGACATAAATGACTGTTTGATTAAGATTGTTATTTAAAACAGGCAGAAGCCTAAAATTATCTATCATTATGGTCAAAATGTTTTAACTTTAATTTCCCCTTAATAAAATCCTGATCTCAGGTCACAAAAAGACAGAAGTAATGGGAGGACTGGAATTCCTTCACATTCCTGCGATATGAACACTGTCCTGCGTACAGTTACAATAGCTGTTCTCAAACTGTGGTCCCTGGACCAGCAGTGTGAGTGTCAGAAGGGAATGTATTGAAACTGCACATCCTCAGCCTCATAGACCTGCTGTCTCAGACACTGTGAGCATGGGGCCCTGGGATCTGTGTTTTAATAACACCATCCTCTACACACACACACACACACACACACACACACAGGTGATTGTGATACAGGCTGAATCTGAGCCCCACTGTGACGGTTAACCTTGACTGTCAATTTTATTGGATTGAGAAACATCTACAAGACTGTGAAGCACACTTTTGGGTGTGTCTGTAAGGTTGTTTCCAGAAAGAACTAAGGAAGGGAAGACCTGCCCTGAATGCAGTTGGTACCATCAAATAGGCTGGCATCTGGATAAAACAAAAGAGGAAGAAGGAGGGAGTCTGTTTCTCTCTCTCAATCAGGAATCTCTCTCTCTCTCTCTCTCTATTTCTCTCTCTCTCTCTCTATTTTTCTCTCTCTCTCTCTCCTTCCTGGCTGTCACAAGGTAAATAGTTCTATTACACTATGCCCTCTCTACCATGATGCTCTACTTCACCACTGTAAGCTGAAATCATTTTTTCTGCTTTTTAATTTGTTACTTTCAGGAATTCTGTCCTAGTGATGAAAAGTCTGGCAACATATCCACTGTGCACTACAGGAACTGCCAATAATTTAGCCCTTCCCATCGCCCCCCACCCAGTGACCCTGCCTCACCTCCCTCTTTTTTGGAGCCTCCTGTATGGCAAATTCTGTGTAAGATGCTGGGGTTGTAAAGATGGCAAAGCCCCAGCCTGCGCTCTGGAAGAGCAGAGTAGACCAGAGAGAGGCTGCCTCAGAGACAAACAAGGCAATGCTCCCTGCGCCACTGCTGCAGGGATATACAGCAACCCTTGGAAGTTGAAAGGATGAGCTCTGGAGCCCAGCTGTTAGATGCCTGGCTCTCCACTTTCATGCTGGATGAACTTGGGCAAGTGACTTAACTTCTGAGAGTGGTGAAGAAGCCTCAGTTTCCCCATTTGCTTTTTCAAGTTATGGGGCTGTCATGAGATTTAAGTGAGATAATGCACACAAGGCACTTACCACTGGCCTGGCACACAGGAAGGCGGGAATATATATCAGGGGCCATCGTTTTCAGGTGTAGATGGAAAGCATGACAGAGGGTGTGTGGCAAGGAAACACCCCCGAGTACAGGTTTGCTGTCTGGGAAGGTGAGTCATCATGTGTAAAGGAGAGGTGGTGGCTGGAAACAGGTGGTTCTGAGGCTCCTGCAGCCTTCAGGTGAGCTTCTTGAGCTTCTCTGGCATTCTTCACTAAGCTCTTTCTGAAAGCCCCCAGAGCATCCTTAGGTTGCCAATTGTCTTCCCCCGCCCATCTCTTCAGGATCATTTTGTTTTGTTTTGTTTGGCAGTACCAGGGTTTGAACTCAGGGCCTTGTGTTTGCTAGGCAGGCACTCTACTATTTGAGCCACTCCACCAGCTCTTTAGGATCATTTTGAAGATCTGCATAGCCTTCCACATCTGCTGAACTTCCTGGGAGTGTAATATTTGCTAAGCAAATGGCTAAGCCTTTTCCTTTTCTAACTTCCCCATCTCCTTCAGAAATGTGGTTGAGATCTCTCCATAAGCCAGCCTCAACACCCCAGCCTTCAACTCCTGTCCAGTGTTGTCCTCAGAGCCTTCTCTCACCAGCCTCTCTCACTGTCCATTGACAGAAACCAGGGAGCCTCAGACATGGAAAAGGGCTACATTCAAGTTTCCCTTGGCTCAGAATTGACCCAGAGGGGTGACCTCCCACACCTTGTCTTCACCTATTTGCCCCATCACCAAAGGTCTAAAGTTAACTGCAGCAAAATCTATATATTTTTCCAAAATAATTCTTTTCTCCTTAGTTTACATTATTAATTTAGAAAATCCAGCACAAACCAGAGTGCTGCACCCGCTCTGTGCTTCTATTCCTCTCTCTCTAGCAGGAACCTGGGCCTCCCATCCTCCTCCTCCTTCTCCTCCTCTCCTTTTATTTCCATGGCTCCCTGATTAGAAAAGAGCGGCCCCCTTCTTCCTCCCCAACTCCACAATTGTCACCGCCAATTAGTGCATTGTTAGGACACACAATGGCGTTACTGTAGCCAGTGGAATGGCAGGCCTTTGTGCTTCTCCAACCGGCCATGGGGGCAGTCAAGTTTCATTTAGAGATTTCAAACACAACTCCAGAAGAAAAATGCTATCAGCAAAAGAAACAATGAAAAAAAAAAAATGTAGGGGGAGCACAAGAAAAAGTAAAAGAAAAAAGAGTGAAAATGAAAATGAAGGAAAGTAAAGTCAGCAGCAGGCAAATGTTGAAAGAGAAGAAAAAGATCTGCTATTCAAGAGTGAACCTGAACTCATGAAAAGACCCAAGTGGTTGCTGCACACTGCAGTCCCTCTGGGAGCACAAAGAGGGCTGGAGCTCAACACTAATTACTGCTGTGATTGTGCATGCAACACTGGGTGTCTTTAGAGGATTTTTCCAACTTTTATTGATTTTTTTCATTCTTCACCAATAAAGGGGATGGGAGGAGAAAGGTAGGGAATAGGGGAGGAAAAGGGGCCTGTGAGCCACATTCCCCCAGCAGTCTGGCTTGGGGACATTTCAGCCTTTCTCTTTGACAGGTAAATTGGATTTTATTCTCTAAAGCTTGTAACTAATTATAGAGGGTATTTTTCTGTAAGAATGTGACATATGCACACATTTTTTACAGTCACTGTTTTATTTGTTTCAAGGAACTTTTGAGCACCTGGCCCTTTTTGCAGGCCACAGAATGTCCCCATCCTTGGCCGAGGCTTCCCATCCAGAGTCCACAGGTGGCGGACTTTTTCTGTCAGCAAAACTTCTATGTCTAGGAGCAGTTTTCCTCCTTGTAAAATTAACGTCCCAGTGTAAGCAGCAGTGGACCTGAGAAAGCAGCCTTTGCATCTAAGTGGATGGTTTTTACAGCATAGCAGCCCAGATACCCCTTGTGTTGGTAACATTGCCACCCTCTTGTGCTCTTCCTCTCTTTCCCTCCTCACTGATCACTAAAACAATCAGATGTGCTCCCCACTCATTAGAGGTCCTGGTACAAGGCATATTCAGTGGGGCAAAGACACCCTGATGTTGGGCTGATCTGGTGGACACCAATTCATTCTTCTTCTCCCTTTGCCCACTTGTCTCCTAATCCATCCCCCAATTTCTATAAAGCCCAGAATCATCTCACAAAGGCAGATGTACCAAACAGGGAAAGTCATAAGTTTTTGTTTTCTTTTGTTTGAAATTGGAACAACCTAGTTCAATGCAGCTAATTCATAGCTTGTACCTACTTGGTTGTACTGTGTGTTTTCATTTCCCTTCTTTTTTTTTTTCTTTTTTTTCTTTTTTCTGTTTTGGCTCATTGTTTCAGATGTTTCAGTCCATGCTCACTTGGCCCTCTTGCTGAGGGCCTGTGGTTAAGCTGGAAGTGTGTGATGGAGAAGGCCTTTCTCATCACATGGAATCCAGGAGGCAAAGAGGGAGAGAGGAAAGGGCTTGGATTTCAATATCCCCTTTAAGGGCATGCCCCAGTGACCTAACTTCCTTCCACTAGGCTCCACCTCTTAATAGTTCCATCATCTCCCAGTAGTACCTTGGGCTGGGGTCCAAGCTTGTAACACCTAGGAAACATTCCAAATACAAAATAGTTCCCACCAGTCTGAGTTGCTATTTCATTTCCCTTCTAATGCATTGAATATGCCCCTCCTTTCCCTCTCTCTAGGTCGGGCCAGACTTCTTATTTTATATTTTTTAATTTTATAAAATTGAGACATCTGCTCCATGCAAGGTTTGAAAAAAAATCTCCCCCATCTCAGAAACAATACCATTGGAATTTACTCAAGACTGGCACCACTGTGCCTCTTCATTTTTGTTTTCCATCCACCAATGCAGAAATGATTCAGGCAGAGGCTGCTCCCCGGGCATTCACTTGAGCTGGGAGGAATGGTGGGAAAGGGGACCATCCTGGGGTGTGAAGACCTGAGTTTTAATCCACCTCCACCAACAAGTGGCAATGGGCAGGTTGCTCTGGATGGCAAGCCTCCATGTGTTCATGTGTGAAAGTCTAGTCACTGTGCTCAATCCCGGGTATTGAAATGACTGTTAGAGGATTGAGATGAAGGAGTCCTGGCACTGATAGCCATCTCTGTCTGCTGCCAGAAGTGCTCTTGATTTCTTCTTTATTCCCTACCTGTGGTGTGTGGAATTGTCCTGGTCTTTGGTAATTGTCTTGTCACTTCCTAGCTCCATGACCACCATGATGCTTATAAAGGGCACATCCTGGACTCAACCAGGAAATGCAAGCAAAACCCTCTGGTAATGGCCCATGGGATGTCACTAATGCCCAAGTCAGGAGATGCAAATCTGAACAGGGCATTACTGAGCCAAGAAGGATTTGGCTTCCTCCAAATGCTGTATGCCAGGATTGGAGTGAAGAGAGGAATTTCTTTGGCTTGCCCTAGAGTCAGGTTAGAGAAAATACCTGTGTCTGTGGGCAACAGCCTAGGAATTCCTGAAAGGGTGCTTGGCAGGTGGCAGGTAAGACATGCTCCACTCTCCTTCCCCTCAGCCTTTTGCTCTGGGTGAGAGAAAGAGAACCCAGAGACACCAGAACCTGCAAAGCAGGAAGCATAAGAGATGGTGATGGAAGGCAGCCCCACCCACCACACTACCCTTCCACACCCTCTTATCACATTCATGGCCTGCTGAGCTCTCAGTGTCCCAGCTTCTCTCGTCCTGCTGCCCTGCTCTTGTCCCCATTCCCTCTTCAGACCATTTCAATGTTTCATCACCAGCCTGCCTTCAGTGCCACCCCCATGTGGTCTTTGTTTAATGCAAGCCTGATCTTGCATCACCCCAGCTTAGAAATCTCTTATAGTTCACTTTCTAGAGCATGTTGGGAAAATCTTTGATGAGATGGTCCTACTTTCCTCTTTAACCTTATCTCCTGCCAACCCTCACCAGATGCCACACCTTCACATTGGACTTCCCAGCCAATTTACAATTTCTTTATAAATTACCTGGTTTGCGGTATTCTGTTATAGCAACAGAAAATGGACTGAGACACCTTGCAAATGAAGTGGCTGCATGTACTGCTCTCCCTCCTTCCACTTCACATTCCTCTAACACCAAACTGCCCTCAGCTTTCCAAAGCATTTTGTAGTTTCCTCTATTTTGAACATTCTCCTGCTCACTTGTTTATTTGCAAACTTCTAGTCACCTTTCTAAACTTTGCTTATGCATTTTTCTTTGAGAATCCTCCCTGATTCTCCTCTCCAAATAATTTATTGCCCCTTGACAAATGTCCACTCTTCAGCTTATTACAGCTTATTCATATTTATTTCCTGCCTCGCCTTCGAGGTGATGAACTCCAAAGGGACAGAAACTGCATCTTGCACAGTACTAGTGTTTCCAAGGCTTGTTGGGGTGACATTAGACCAGATGGTACATTTAAGAAATAAGTGTTTTTTTTGAAAGTAGCATCCATCTTTCACTTTGATGACCATTTCTGTACTATTTGTCCAGATTTATTGTGACTACATCCTCACAATAAATCTGGGGCCCTGGGGCCCCTAGGGGACATCGCACAGTTCACCACTGTCCGGGACCAGTTGAGCAGCTTCTGCTAAAAGCTTTGCCTCAGAGTAACATTGTCCAATAGGACATTCTGGAATGATAGAAATGTCCTACAGTCACTCTGTCTAGTATGGTAGTCACATGTGCTGTTTGACACTTGAAATGAAGCTAATGCAACTGAGGAACTGAATATTTACTTGGATTTCATTTTAATTACCAGTTGTGTCACTTAGTGATGGAGACATGTTCTAAGAAATGTGTAGTTAGGAGATTTCATCATTGAGTGAAATCATAGAGTGCACTTATACAAACTAACACAGCAATGATGTCACATGTGATATAATCTAATAGGACCACCATCGTAAACGCAGTCTGTCCAAAACATCATTCCATGGTGCATGATTTTTAAGGTAAACATCCTCGTACAGTTAGTGGTTCCCACATTGGACAGTGCAGTCTCCCATGATGTTACTGATCCTTGTCATAGTTGTGAGCAAGTCAGCTCACAACTCATCATTTTCATGAAGAACACTTTGCAAATGAGAAGTCATTGAACACCTCTTAAGGAGAAAGATTGTCAATGAAAAAGGAAAAGAGTCATTTCTGTCTCTCTTAATTGATATCAGTAACCTCTCTCCACACCCATTCTACAGACAACCACAGTTTGGGACTCTCCTGTTATCCGTATACTTACACTTACCTGTGAAATGGGAAAACAAAAGGCCTTCCACACCTGGGAGTAAATATCTGTCCAGTGGAAGATTTCTACTATGGTTACCAAGGGCAATAAGACTAATTCACATTCCCTTCCTCCAACATTTCCAAAGGATTCCTGTCGAGGTGAATTATGGTTCTTCTCAGGGTGTACACAGCAGGATCATAGCACCGTATCAGTAGAGGGGCATCAGATGTTGGATGTTAAAAACAAAGTGAAGCAGAGGGAAGGAGAGAGAGACAGGGAGAGACAGGGCAGGGGTGGAGGGAGGATTCCATTTTCAAGGAACATCATTTCTTCCCACAAGGATTTGTGAAACTTAACTGTGGGGACGATGTCAAAGATGAAGTCAGGAGGGCCAGTTGATGCCACAACAAATCTGGCCAACTGCACATGAGAATAACATTGTATTTATAATGATCCATACACTGGCAGAAAAGAGAAAACTTCTTTAGGATTTCAACTATAAATTCCATATGCTATTTAAAATTATTATCTTCAAAAAGGATAGATTAGCCAGGCACTGGTGGCTCATGCCTATAATCCTAGCTACTCAGAGGCAGAGATCAGGAGGATTACTGTTCAAAGCCAGCCCAGGCAAATAGTTCTTGAGATCCTATCTGGAAAAAAATCCTTCTCATAAAAGGGCTGGTGGAGTGGCTTTTTTTTTTTTTTTTGTATAGGCCCTGAGTTCAAACCCCAGTACTGTTAAAAAAAAAAAGCATAGATTAATTTCAGGCCTCCAAGAAAATGTGAGTTCTCCCTACCTTCAGCTGCATTTAACAATGGGCTGAGGCTGCCACACACTTCTATCTCCAAGTCTTATTGACCTTCCTACAATGGCAAGCACAGTACCAATAAACTGAGTAAGGAGGGTTCAAGGACAGCATGCACTTAAGCATGTGGTAAAGGCTCAGTGAATGCACCTGGTCAAGGGAACGTCAAACAGAAAGTTACTCAGTTCCCTCAGCTGGGCCAGGCCAGCAGCCAGGCAAGGGCTGATGTCAAGTGGTTGCCTACAGGCAGCCATCTTCAGAACTGCAGGCAAGAACAGCCAGAAGGAGGGAGCTCTCCTTGGCCGAGGAATTGGCCTGTGGGCCTGGCTAGGTCAGCACGCAAATTCCAGCTGTCCCAGGAGAAATGTGAGTTAAGCTGCCTGCACCAGCTCTGCACTTTACACAGAGGCCACTTAAGCTGTTTGCTCAAATCAAGACCCTTCTTTTGAGGCAGATCAGGTTTCTCCTGAGGTGATAATTGCTTCTAATGCTTTGCAAACAGGCTCTCAGCTGTTAACCCCTCCAGCCTCTGGGGACACTTGGCAAGTCTGGGCCAGGCAAACTCAACCACAGGAGCTCAGACTTTGGAGAGATACTCAAAGAATGGGTGGATTTAGTGAGGTCCTCTGACAGCCAGTGTGTTGACACTTGACCCCAGGCTGAGCACTCAGCACCTTCCTTCCTTCCCTCCTGGGGGGAAAGGGGAGCGGTGTCTCAGATTCCTCGGAGACCCTCAAGTCTTAGCCAGGGACTAGAGAATTCATTGGCACCAGACATTGTCCACACAGTTAATGAGAGAGGCAGACCGAGGAGCACTAACCCTTCAAGTCTATCAGGTACTGAATTCTTGGGTCTCCACTGCCCATCAATGTGAGCTTGAGCAAGTGACTTAACTTCCCTTTGCCTCAGTTTCCTCATCTATACAGTGCACATAACAGTGATTTCCACCCTGTAGGGCTGCAGGGCAAATTATAGATAATGCATGGAGAGCCCTTAGCAAACTACCTGGCACATTAACAAGTATACAATAAATAGTAGCTGCTATTATTATATTAATAACATTGAATACATATAGGTACTGTTGAGGTTAATAACATACAAGGCCACTTACAAGCATTACATTTAATTAATAGTAACTTTTTCTTTCTATGTATTCTCATGTTTAACTGATACCAAAAGTGGCATAAAGAAGTCAGTGAAGTCTTCAGACTTTCAGAAGGGGTCAGCACTGGGGCTCCACACACCTCTGGAGGCCTCAGCACAGCAAAGGTGTTTGGCACAGCTGATGTGGAGAAGAGCATCACCTGAGGTGTGAAGAGAGAGGCAGGGATGTGAAGAGGGGCACCTGGAACAAGGTGGGGTGGGAGAGTGTGGTTCCCTTAAAAGTAAACCATCTAGAAAAATATTATGTCATTCTTTACCCACTAGTGACATTTGCAAAATCCAAGTGATCTAACAGGGAAAACCAATATCTAACAAAAGAACAGGAAATTGCTGAGACTCAGAAATGACTGTTTTTAATCTCATTGCTTACACAAAACTCTCCCTTTAGTGCTATCTGTTGTCAACAATCGGATTACAGCATAGTATACAGGAAAGTTGTGATGTGGAAGGATGTATGTAAATATCTAGAAAGGATTTCTAGAAGGTTATTGCATGAAAAAAATGAATAGCACTTAACTTAGAGGCATCAAATCTGAATATGGAAAGTATTAATAAATATTGCTTCTGTATAGTTTTGTAACAGTCCATTTTACCTTTATTTTTCTCTTTCAAATGTAAGTATAACTTACTTTTTTGAAGTACACAGATCTTAAGTGTACCAATGCATATGTACGTTCAGGTAACCCACACCCCCTACCAAGACATGGAGTATTTTCTTTTTTTCCTTTTTCTTTTATTATTCATATGTGCATACAAGGCTTGGGTCATTTCTCCCCCCTGCCCCCACCCCCTCCCTTACCACCCACTCCGCCCCCTCCCTCTCCCCCCCCCTCAATACCCAGCAGAGACTATTTTGCCCTTATTTCTAATTTTGTTGTAGAGAGAGTATAAGCAATAACAGGAAGGGATGAGGGTTTTTGCTGGTTGAGATCAGGATAGCTATACAGGGCATTGACTCACATTGATTTCCTGTGCGTGTGTGTTACCTTCTAGGTTAATTCTTTTTGATCTAACCTTTTCTCTAGTACCTGTTCCCCTTTTCCTATTGGCCTCAGTTGCTTTAAGGTATCTGCTTTAGTTTCTCTGCATTAAGGGCAACAAATGCTAGCTAGTTTTTTAGGTGTCTTACCTATCCTCACCCCTCCCTTGTGTGCTCTCGCTTTTATCATGTGCTCATAGTCCAATCCCCTTGTTGTGTTTGCCCTTGATCTAATGTCCACATATGAGGGAGAACATACGATTTTTGGTCTTTTGGGCCAGGCTAACCTCACTCAGAATGATGTTCTCCAATTCCATCCATTTACCAGCGAATGATAACATTTTGTTCTTCTTCATGGCTGCATAAAATTCCATTGTGTATAGATACCACATTTTCTTAATCCATTCGTCAGTGCTGGGGCATCTTGGCTGTTTCCATAACTTGGCTATTGTGAATAGTGCCGCAATAAACATGGGTGTGCAGGTGCCTCTGGAGTAACCTGTGTCACAGTCTTTTGGGTATATCCCCAAGAGTGGTATTGCTGGATCAAATGGTAGATCGATGTCTAGCTTTTTAAGTAGCCTCCAAATATTTTTCCAGAGTGGTTGTACTAGTCTACATTCCCACCAACAGTGTAAGAGGGTTCCTTTTTCCCCGCATCCTCGCCAACACCTGTTGGTGGTGGTGTGGCTGATGATGGCTATTCTAACAGGGGTGAGTTGGAATCTTAGTGTGGTTTTAATTTGCATTTCCTTTATTGCTAGAGATGGTGAGCAATTTTTCATGTGTTTTCTGGCCATTTGAATTTCTTCTTTTGAGAAAGTTCTGTTTAGTTCACTTGCCCATTTCTTTATTGGTTCATTAATTTTGGGAGAATTTAGTTTTTTAAATTCCCTATATATTCTGGTTATCAGTCCTTTGTCTGATGTATAGTTGGCAAATATTTTCTCCCACTCTGTGGGTTTTCTCTTCAGTTTAGAGACCATTTCTTTTGATGAACAGAAGCTTTTTAGCTTTATGAAGTCCCATTTATCTATGCTATCTCTTAGTTGCTGTGCTGCTGGGGTTTCATTGAGAAAGTTCTTACCTATACCTACTAACTCCAGAGTATTTCCTACTCTTTCCTGTATCAACTTTAGAGTTTGTGGTCTGATATTAAGGTCCTTGATCCATTTTGAGTTAATATTGGTATAGGGTGATAAACATGGATCTAGTTTCAGTTTTTTGCAGACTGCTAACCAGTTTTCCCAGCAGTTTTTGTTGAAGAGGCTGCTATTTCTCCATCGTATATTTTTAGCTCCTTTGTCAAAGACAAGTTGGTTATAGTTGTGTGGCTTCATATCTGGGTCCTCTATTCTGTTCCACGGGTCTTCATGTCTGTTTTTGTGCCAGTACCATGCTGTTTTTATTGTTATTGCTTTATAATATAGTTTGAAGTCAGGTATTGTGATACTTCCAGCATTGTTCTTTTGACTGGTAGGCCTCTTGTGTTTCCATATAAATTTAACAGTAGATTTGTCAATCTCTTTAATGAATGTCATTGGAATTTTGATGGGAATTGTATTAAACATGTAGATTACTTTTGGGAGTATAGACATTTTTACTATGTTGATTCTACCAATCCATGAGCATGGGAGATCTCTCCACTTTCTATAGTCTTCCTCAATCTCTTTCTTCAGAAGTGTATAGTTTTCCTTGTAGAGGTCTTTCACATCTTTTGTTAGGTTTACACCTAGGTATTTGATTTTGTTTGAGGCTATTGTAAATGTAATTGTTTTCATACATTCTTTTTCAGTTTGCTCATTGTTAGTGTATAGAAATGCTAATGATTTTTCTATGTTGATTTTATATCCTGCTACCTTGCTATAGCTATTGATGATGTCTAGAAGCTTCTGAGTAGAGTTTTTTGGGTCTTTAAGGTATAGGATCATGTCGTCTGCAAATAGGGATATTTTGACAGTTTCTTTACCTATTTGTATTCCTTTTATTCCTTCTTCTTGCCTAATTGCTCTGGCTAGGAATTCCAGTACTATGTTGAATAGGAGTGGAGATAGTGGGCATCCTTGTCTCATTCCTGATTTTAGAGGGAATGGTTTCAGTTTTTCTCCGTTAAGTATAATGCTGGCTGTAGGTTTGTCATATATAGCTTTTATAATGTTGAGGAACTTTTCTTCTATTCCTAGTTTTCTTAGAGCTTTTATCATGAAATGATGTTGGATCTTATCAAAGGCTTTTTCTTCATCTATTGAGATGATCAAGTAGTTTTTGTCTTTGCTTCTGTTAATGTGGTTTATTACGTTTATTGATTTTCGTATGTTGAACCACCCCTGCATTCCTGGGATGAAGCCTTCTTGGTCATGGTGAATAATCTTTTTGATGTGTTGCTGAATTCGGTTTGCCATTATTTTGTTGAGGATTTTTGCATCAATGTTCATTAAGGAGATTGGCCTATAGTTCTCCTTTTTGGAGGTGTCTTTGCCTGGTTTTGGGATAAGTGTAATACTGGCTTCATAAAATGTGTTTGGCAGTTTTCCTTCCCTTTCTATTTCGTGGAACAGTTTAAGGAGTGTTGGTATCAGTTCTTCTTTAAAGGTCTGATAGAATTCAGCAGAGAATCCACCAGGTCCTGGACTTTTCTTTTTGGGGAGACTCTTGATTGCTGCTTCAATTTCATTTTGTGTTATAGGTCTATTCAGGTGATTAATTTCCTCTTGGTTCAGTTTTGGATGATCATATGTATCTAGAAATTGGAGTATTTTCTAGATAGAGAACTCCAAAAACTTCCCTCCTCCCCTTCCCAAATAGTCCCTTCCTCTTCCTCTTTTTCTTTTGTCACTCTGTCCTTCCAGCCCCTGCTGGAAGAAATCACCTATGTGATTTCTAGTTTTGCCTGTTATAGAACTTATACAAGCAGACCACAGAGTATGTGCTTTCATGCATTATAATGTCTGGAAGTTCATGTTGTTGTCACATATATCAGTAGTTTGTTCCTTTTCATCAGTAATTGCATTAGCTACTTTTGTGTAGCTGGGACCAAAATGTCTGACCCAAACAACTTAAGGGGGGAACTATTTATTTTAGCTTACAGTTTCAGAGATTTCAGTCTATAGTCCTTGGCTTCTGTTGATTCTGGCCCATGGTAAAGCAGAACATCATGGCAGCTAGAAGAAGAAGGTGTTCATCTCGCGGTGGACAGGAAGCAGAGAGAGAGGTAGGAGGGCACCAGAGACAAGATACCCCCAAGAAGTCTCCCACAGTGACCTACTTTCTTCAGCTAGTTCCTACCTCCTAAAGTTTCCAGAACTTCCCTCAGCTGGAGACGAGCTATTCCAAACATGAGCCCCCAAGGGACATTTCATACTCAAACCATAGTTATACTATGCCATTGCACGGTGCTACCAGTGTGTCTTTTCAATTGTTAATTTACATCAGAGTGTTTTCAGAGTGTTTTCATCTTTGCCAGATGTTGGAAACACCGGGGGCCTGGGAGGAAATCACTGTACATGTGCATGTGTATGCATTATGTGCACGTGTGTGTGTGTGTGTGTGTGTGTGTGTGTGTGTGCTGTTCCATTGGGCTAGGGGTCTGGAAACAAGGACAGTGGAAGAGACAGAAAGTAGTTGATTGCAGAGGTCCTGGAAATGCTTTTCTCTACATCCTAAGCCTATTTCTTATTGTAACATCTAATGACACAATACTTCCTAGTCTTTATTGTCATACTGCTTTACAGGTGCTGTTGAGTGGAAGCTCCCTGAAGTGCTCGGATATGGGGTGATTTCTCTAACCTACCTTGGTTAGCTGTGGGCCAGGACTAGAATCCAAGTTTTCTTTATAGGTTATGTTTATTTTTATCTCTTGAAATAAAGTTTAAGTAAGTGGCTTTGTTGTTCCTTTGGTGTGACAATCTGAGGGCATTCTGCAACATTTATAAAGCAGCAGGAACATCTACTTCAGGCCTTCACCTTATAGTCACATCCAGAGTATCCACCTCCCTCCTGCTCCTATACTTCTAACAGCTGCCAACCCATCTCCATCCCCCAAGATCATGCTTTTGTGAGCAAAGAAAGAAAACAATAATAAGTCATTTTGATAAAATAAGAGCTAATGGATCCAGGCAAAATTATTGTAACCAGAGTCACAGACTCTGGCCAGTGGGGGATACATATATAAAATCATAATGTTCACATTTCTGCCTTTTCTTCCCCAGTCTGAAATTCTACTTTGAGCCATGGATCTGCTTCCTTGACAATGCTTAAAGTCTTGCCAGAGATGGGGACACAGAGAAAGGATTTCTGTCTATAACAAAGGGAAAGGGCCTATGAGAGCAACCTAGAGTTGTGAGGCTCTGAACTGGAGGCAGGAAAATCTAACACTCTGGAAGTAGTGATTCCAACGTTAGGTCATTTGAGCAGTTCAGCCTCCTGTACTGCCCTAAAAATGTGGCCTCAGCCTCTTTTCTCTCCAACATGAAGTCATAGGAAGGACAGTTCCTTCCTTCATTCAGTGTTCAAAAGATCCTTACTATGCACAGGGTACTTGAGGAGACCCAAAGTGAAAGCCCAGCTTCCCCACTGCTAGCTCGTCACAGGGCAGGAGGAGCTATGGACCAACAAAGATGGTGGCCAGTGCCTTGCCAAGGCTCCTCACGCAGCCTCTGCTGCGCTGCTCTGGCCTGAGCTCCAGGGCTGAAGGCCTATCCCCGAGCCTACCCTCTGCAAGTGCTCAGGGGCACCCCCACCCCTTCCTTGACCTTTCACACGGCACATGGCTTCCACCTGCACTCTAGTTCATTCCACCTGAACACTTAGATTTTATCAATGTGTGAAATCTGGGCTTGGATTTCCTGTCCTCTGGATTATGGAGGAGGGAATAGGTGCAAAGCACAGGAAATAATACATTTTAGCAAACTATGAGCTAGAAATTAAGCAGAGAGAACTTTCTGGATCTATACCAGTTACTTATTTGTTCTTTCCTAGTCACATCCGTAAAGCCATGATACACCTCATCTTTTCCTCACTCATGCTGAGTAATGGAGATGGTTGGCCATGTGTCCTCAACTCAAGGCTAGAGTAAGAAGTCTGTCAACCCCCAATGCCTGACCTCATTCTCAGTGCATCTACTGGAAAATGTCCTCTCCCTCCTTCCATCTCTTTAGCATCATCGCTGCTCCTCTTTTACAGAGGAGGAAAGTGGGAGGCCAAATGATTGATTTACACAGAGACAAAGAGCTGATTTTGTAGAGAGCCTGGGCTGGAGTGAGTTCCTGTCAGTCACAGTCCCTATTCCAAACCCCTTCCTCAAGTCCAGCTTTTATTTTCCTCCAAACTCTCTTTGCCTTCACTTTACTCTGGCACTGGATCATGAGGCACTGAGAACAGTGCCCTCCCTGCTGTATTTCCCTGAACTGCATTTCCTTCCATTTCAAGCCCAAGGACAGCAATGTGGAAACCTTCTTTCTCTGGGATGTACTGCTTTTAAGATTCTTCTCTTCCCTCCCTTCCTCTCTCCCTTCCCCCTTTTTTTTTTTTTGCCAGTACTGGGGTTTGAACTCAGGCCTCACACTTGCTATTCAGGTACTTTACCGCTTGAACCACCCTGCCAGCCCAGGTTTGTGTTCGGTATTTTCGAGATAGGATCTCTTAAACTGTTTGCCTAGGTTGGCTTCGGACCTTGATCGTCCTAGCTAGGATTAGGTGTGAGCCACCAGCACCTGGCTGAAAATCTTTACATTTTGAGCATAACCTGAATGTGAAGTACTGAAATATTCCAGAAGCAAAAATCCACTTTCCCTTCTCGCTCCCTCTTTTCCACGCTCCTGTCTCAGCCCTGGAGGATAGCCTCCCATGTTTCACAGTTCAAACCTAAGCCATGGTTTTTGCAGAAGCTGTGCACATGATACTGTCAGGAAACTTGCTCTGTGCCTATAGCAATGCAACATGGCCCTTTGTACATGACAGCAATCAAAATCTAGTTTTTTTTTAAAAAAAAGCTATATAGTTTTTAAAGTATATATTTGCTTTATTCATTTTTTTAAAACTTAAGTAACATTTTTCTTTTTTGTATGTGAGGTTTTCATTTTTTAAATTTTTATTAGCATAAATTAATCACACAAAGAGGTTTCATTATTATATTTATATACATGCATGTAATGTACTTTGATCAAATTCACCCCATCTATATTACTCTTTCTTAGGCCCTCCCCCTCCTCTCTGCTCCTTTTTAAAGAGTTTTTGTGGGTTTCATTATGCTATCTTCATACAAATTCATAATACTTCTATCATACTTGCCCCATAAGCATCTTCTCCCCACACACTGGCTCTCTCTCAAAGGACTCTCCTTTTTTCATTCATATCATATTTTACTTTTTACTTTAGTAACTCTTTCAGTGAAAACATCAATGAAAATTCTGAGTGAATACTAGGAAAATAACTTGAGAACTACTCCCACCCAGTAGCCTTTGCTTTCAGGAAGTGGGTTTATGCTCATCATTTCTCTTGAGCACAGCAGCAGACTGAGTGCTGCTCTGAATCAGCTCAGAAGATTTGGTACCCATCAGCTTTCTTTCTTCCTACTCTTTCTTTTGGTGAGGCTGCTGGGTATTAAAGTCAGGATCTCACCTATGCTACCACTGAGGTACACTTCCAGCCCAGCTCATCAGTTCTCAGTCTGTGACAGTCTGGGGACAAAGAGTAAGGGTGTAAGTGACCATAATTGTCTTTTACTTCCATGTTCTTGCACAATCAACAGCAATATACAACTGTAAAATCCTAGGTAATGATTGTCACAGTAATTATAACTTGCCAGGAGGAGGTAAGCGCGTGTTGTGGAATCTCAAAGTCGTGTCCAGGCAGGGAAGGCTAAGAAATAATAGCTTAGTGTCTGCCTCTCTTTTTCTACTTTTTTCAGGAGTGACCTAGCTTGGGTCTCTGCACTTCATCCCTGGATTCCTGTCATGGTCTTCAGGGGCCTCTTAAGCTGCAGATGAGCCACTTGGCCTAGGACAGCTGGACTATCCTCCTGAGTAAGCTGCGGGTGCACATTGCCTCTGGTCAAACACCTGAACAAAATTCCAGATGTCTATCTCGGCATCCAAGGTCCTCTGCTGCTGCCCATCTCCCGTTCTCATCTTATCACTGAGTCACTCTCTAAGCCCGTCTTTGCGTCTCCAGCCAAAGTGGTCCCAGTAACCCCTAGCCTGTCTTGCTTATTCTAGACCTGGCTCTCACCGTCATCGTCTTGTTCTGTCTAATTCTTTCCTAACACGAATGAAATTCTCATGATGACCTCTGACCCTCTCAAGCCCAAACCTTTCCCTTATCCCAATACAAGGTTGATTCTATACTCTCTCTCTCTCTGAGTATGTGATGATTTCAATTGTTAATTATTTCCTATATTTAAAGATCACAGAGCCCATCGCCAGTGGTCTATAGTCCTAGCTACTGGGAAGGCTGAGATTGGGAGGATCAAAATTTGAGTTCAGCCTTGGCAAATCTCACAAGATCTCATCTCTAAAATAACCACAGCAAAATGTACTGGCGGTATGGTTCAAGCCGTAGAGTGCCTGCTTTGTCAGTGTGAAGCCCTGAGTTCAAACTCCAGTCCTACCAAAGGAAAAAAAAAAGATCATGTACACCACCCCTAGAATATACTAGATATGTGAGGGGCTTGCTCTCATAGCATTTGATATCTTTTATAAAACATGCCTGAGCACCTTCCACATGGTACATAGTCAGTAAGGGTGGGTGCAGGTTGACAAAGAAGAAACTCACTACCTCTGATCCAGTAAGCCAAACTATGGTGACCTTTTCTTTCTAGACTCCTAGATTGCTCATCTAGACTCTTCCACCAACACTTACCTGTTGGCAGGACAGTTTGGAAGTGTTCCATAAGTACATAAAACCTGCCTCCCTCTCTCTTCCTTGTCCAGAATGTACCAGAATTTATTTGACTGTTTCCTATGGTGACCATTTAAGTTATCACCAATCTTTTACTAGGAAAAAACAGCTACTCAATAATCTTGTGAATTTCTTTACTATGAGTTCTGTTAGCATAAAACTGTTAGAACAAAAGACATGTCCATTCATACGTTCAAAATACATTTTCAAATTGTCCTGGAGGAGGTAAAACAGTTTACACTGATTTTTAAAGCATGAGAAGAAAATAATTATGTTTCATGTTTTCAATATACCCTTGTTTGAGCAGAAGAAACATACTTGATTAAACTAGTCCCTTATTTTTGTATATTTAGGCTTTGTATCTATTCAATAAAAAAGTTACATCCAGGGCTGGTGCAGTGGCTCAAGTTGTAGCTCACCTGCCTAGCCAGTGTGAGGCCCTGAATTCACACCCCCGTAACACACACACACACACAAGCTACATCCAACTTAGTGTAGTGGCTTACTCCTATAATCCCAGTACTCAGGAGGCTGAGGCAGGAGGATCATGAGTTCAGGGCCAGCCCACTTACATAGCAAGTTCCAGGCCAACCTAGGCTACATAGGAAGACCCTACTTCAAAAAAAAAAAAAAAAAACCAAAACAAAAGAGGAAGAAGAAGAAAAGAAAAATCTCACAAAACCCTGCATCTACAGCCTTAGAAACTGAGAACTTGATCCTTTCATTTATAGATCACATAAAGATCACCATAGAACAAAAACCCAGATTCAAGCACCTAACTCTACTTTGCACACAGGGATGTACTCCTAAAACAATGTGTGAAAATGACATTGATAATAAAATCAAGCAACTCACAAGAGGAACTGGAATAGTTCAGTATAGACAAAACAGAATTTAGTGTCCAGCTTAATTTTTTCTCTCTTATAAAGTATGTGACTTTGGACATGCCACTTAATCTCTCTGAGCTATAATTTTCCCCTTTGAAAAGGAATCAAATGCTATATATATGTTGACATGAATGACAATATATGGAAAATCCATCTAGCCTGAGTTGGAGTTGATAGCCATCTCAAGAACATCTTGTTCACCGTTTCATCCCCAGCATCCAACACAGTTGCTAGAATGCAGCATGCAATCAAAACATGAGTGAATGAATTGTAATTCATCCACTTGTCTATAATGAAGGTAACTTGTCCAAGGTCATGTAATAAATGACCAAGAGAAAAGTTAAAGGTAACTAAAGAGGTAGCTCAGACAGGTATCTAACTCCTAGTCACTGCTCACCTCTCTACCTGGCTAAGCACTTCCTAATCCTTCCCACTATTGCTTTATTCCAACTGAAGAGATGTCAAGAGAGTGCTTTCTATAAACAATGTTTGAGCTCGTTCTCCTCCTGTGCTCATTCCTGGATTCCACACTTTCAAGACAGCATCTTTGATCTCTGGGAAAATGGAAACTTTATTTTATAATTGGTCTCCAAGTCTCCCTCTTATCTTTAATCAAACAGTCTTCAAAAATCACCCAATTCATAATTCAATGGATCTGTCCATTTATTTGGTTATGACATTATATAATATTTAATAATAATATTTTAATATTTTGATACCCAAATAAAATGCCCTGTGAGCTGCCTTCCACCTTCCCTGTCCCTTTCTCAACTCTACAGTGAATTCTTGGACCCAGAGTAATTTCCTGACATCTTCTCCAGACTCCATGTGGTGTGTCTTCCAGTCAGCTCTGTAGTTTTATGGGACTATCCAGAAAAGTTAAAAGGGTTGGATTTGGACTCAGGTCTTCAGGGTCCCAATCCAGAGCCTATTGAGTCCATTCTCTGAGTCCCTGCAACAGTACCTTTGCAAAATGATTTTGTTTCTAGTTTCTCATACAATCATCACAACAGTCTCAGAAGACATGACTTCATCACCATTGCTGGGCAGTTAACAGCCTCAAAAGTCAGAGGTTTAAAACCTCTATCACTTCCTCCTACAGCTCCTGCATTTGCTGTCCACATGAAGGCTGGCCAGTCTGATCTGCTGATTTTAGCTGGGTTTGCTTATGCATTTCTGGGTCAGCTCTGTTCTAGGCTGGGCCAGACTGGGACAGATTCTGCTCCACACATCTCTCATCGCCCCTATCTTCAGGACCAGCGGATTCACCCAGGCATACTCTTATGGAAACTGCAGACATAAAAGAGCAAGTCTAATCACACAAGCTTCTGCTCCTATCACATCTGCTAACATCCTATTGGTTGAAGAAGTCGTCACAGTCGGAGTCAATGGATCAGGAATATACTCATCTCTTGATGGAAGAACTGCAGAGCCACGTGGCAGGGGCACTGGTACGGGGAGGGAAGAAGAAGGGGGTACTGATGCAAACACAAGCCTTCAGACAGCAAGCCCTCCACATTCAACTAAGATTTTTCTTCTCTAAAACATGGTGTCCCCTTCACTTAGGGCCCCGAACCCAGGAGTACAGCATGAACAGACACAGAAGACACTTCCCTTGCTGGTGACTTCAGCACAAAGGCTGCACTTTGGCCTGCCTCCGAGGGTAAATAGAGAAGGAGGTTGACAAGCCAGCACTGGCTCGCACCTCCTGCCTCTGGCTTCCTAACCAGCCGCCCCCACCCTAACAGCTTCTTAGAATGTGATTCACTGCTCTAGCGAGAGAAAAGTAATTGAGGGTGTAATTTATACTGGGAAAATTACTCTGAAAAAAAAAATTAGAGCACAACAGACCAGATACTCTGCTCCGAGGGAGTTTAAAACCAAAAAGCCTAGGGAAGACAGAACAAAGCTTGGTGAGGGACACACATAGCTGAAGAGTAGACGAGAGCTAGCCAGGGAGGCTAGAGATCTAACCCTGTTTTTCACAGTGGTAAGAACCTCTAAAATATCTCAGAGGGGGCTGAGAAGGTAGCTCAGTGGTAGAGCACTTGCCCAGCATGTGCGTGAGGCCCCAGGATTGATTCCCAGCACCTCGAAGTGAGAAAAAATAAAATAAATAAAAATTGTAAAAGTCAAATGCAAAATATCGTAGAGGAGAAATGGGAAAGCCATAGCTTTAAATTTTCTGAGCTTGGTTTTGCTTTCTGGAAGGGCTTGAGACAGAAGACTTACACATGGAACACCAAGTTTTCAATGAAAACTCAAAGTGATTTCTTTCATACACCCTGCCACTTCTGTTGTCAGAATAAATATGCTGGAAGGCTGATTGCATGTGACATGAAATCCAAACAAACTCAGGGAAACCCGAGAGAACCCAGTTTCCAACTGGGATACCTTAGTGACTGTGAGCTTTGTATCTGGTTCAGATTGTGAGCTCACGATACAATGACTTTTATAGTGATATAAATAATAATATTCACATGTGAGTAGGCCGTGAGTGTTAGGTAATAATGCTGGCCACATAAGAATGCTAGCCATGGCTCCACGCCTGTATCTGAGGGTGAGAAGGAATAGATCATAGGTGCCCCACAATGGCTGTACCCGGCTTTTCTCCACCAGTGCTTGGACTTTCTCTAATTCCCTCATTTGGTTTAGTTCTTCCCATAATCTCTTCTGACCCATTTCTTCACCTATAAAGTAAGGAGGTAAAACTCCATGATTTTTTGGGGACTTAGGATGCCAGCTCATTACCCTGTATGCTTCAAGAATGAAATCAGCGTGGCATCCACCTCTATCCAAGTATTCAATAGCAGAGGGAAGTTGGCACTGACATTTAAAATAAAACCGCAGTGGTATTATAGCAAGGAGCTTCCCTGCAAGTTAAGTGTTGCCAGTTACTCACTCTGTGCCCTTGGGCAAGTTACTTAATCTCTTTATGCCTAGGTTTTCTCATCTGTAAAACGGGAAAAATAAGGGAACCTGTTATTACTGGGTGTCGTGAGGATTGAATGAGGTAATGCAGGAAGGATTTAGTGAGAGGCTTGGTACATTAAAAGCACTCCAGCAACGTTTTATTATCACTTGCCACGTCATTTTGGCACCCTTCTTGATGGCAGGTTTTCTTTCACTAAGAAGTGAATGCTGAGAAAGGAAAAGTTTATAAATGAAGGCTCTTGATTAAAACAACAAACTTTTCCATCCCGTTGACTTGCTGGGGTGAAGTCAGACTTCTACATACAACAGAGGCGGCATTGGCCTGGGTTGAGGCATATGTGTAGTTTGGTTTTTTCTTACTCAATTTTGGTTTACTTGTGTCTGGGCATTTGGCTTAGTTCATCCTTCTGCCATACTCTCAACCAGTAAGACAATGGTTCTCAGTCCTGGTTGCACAGTAGAATTAGAAGTTTAAAAAAAAATCCTTATGCCTGCATTTTCCCTGCTATTAGAAGTCTGGGTAGTGTGTGTGTGTGCATGTGTGTGTGTGTGTGTGTGTGTGTGTCCTTCCACATGTGTGTGCACAAGTTGAAGGAAGAAAGTGTGATTTGTGCTTCTGGGATTCTAGTGAACTTTGATTCTGCAGCTGGGTGGTGGGTACACAAGAACCTTTGGTTTGGAAAACTCCATCAGGATGCATACTTAGGGCACGTGCACGTTTCTACATGTATTCTATACTGCCGTAAAAAATCAGACTCAAATCCTTATGCTGAAGTTGCACTGAAGACCAATTAAATCAAAATCTTTAGGGGTGGGAACCTGGCATGAACCTTTTTGTGAAACTCCCCAGATAATTGCAACAACATGCAGCCAAGGTCGAGAGCCTCCAAAGGAGTTCTTCCCAGCTACAGCAGGTTCAGTTCTCAGAATTGGCCTCCAGGCTGATAGAAGAAAGGCTTGGAGCACCTGGGAGTTGGTGGGTGGGCCTGGGGTTTGTTTAGGTTGGTCCAAAGTGCAAAGGTCAAGAGCACTGGACAAGATTAGAAGTCTGGGCTCGATATCTGGCACTGCTGCTCACCATCTAAGAGAGTCAGCTAGTCATTCAGGTAACCTCACAGGATTGCCTCCACTCACATTATGCCCCACTTTGGGATGGATGGTCCTTCCATACATCAAGGGCTTCATAAATGAACCATCATTATACAAGGCTGGCAATTTGAAAGAAACCCAAAAGAAGTCATGTGTCTGCTTCTTATTCCAGGTAGGACTGCCCGGCAGTATTTTTACATTTTCATTACTGTTGCTCCTATCACTCACCCTCTTGTACTGGGAAGTAGAAGCACGGGTTTGAGTTCCTGCTGGAAACAACAGTATATTCCTTGCATATTATTTTGCAAATGCACAGACCCAAGGTCATGTGGATGGGTAAGCCACTATGTAGCTGTCCTTGTCTTCAGCATCTGGGATGTCCCTCTGGCAGGGCTTACCTAACCCAGACAGTTTTGATTCCTTCTGAGAAGGACCATAACATCTCTTGTCTGTTCTTTCTGCTGACTGCCACCAAGAATCTAAGAATCCCAGAGTCAAAAAATTTCCTCCTTACATGCTGGTATGGATTGCTCACCAAGGGTTCTTGCGCTGAAAGTGTCATCCTCACTGTGGTGTTGCTGAGGTTGGAACTTTTATGAGGTAGGGCCGAGCGGAAGATGATTCAGTCTTTAAGAAGGGTTAAATCATTTCTCACTGGAGTACATTCTTGCTCTTGCAGGCAGATTGCTGTAAGCAAGCCTGCATGTCCCCTGAGTTGCTCTTGCCTCCTTGTTCACACCTGTGCCCTTTCCACCAGACCTGCCAGTCTCTTCTGCCCATGTTCCTGCTGTTGTGGGGCCTTCACCATGAGGCCCTCACCAGAGCCAAACAGATGCTGGTGCCTGGCTCTTAAACCTCCAGACCTGTGAGCAAGACAAACCTCAAGTAGTTTTAGAACATCAAAAATGGACTTAACACTCATGCTTCTTGAATCTTCATTTTATTTCTATAATTATACTTACGTGTCCTTCCCATATTAGTCAGCTTTCTGTCACTAGAACAAAATACCTGAGGAAATCAGCTTATGAAGAGAAGAGATTTGTTTCAGCTCACAGTTTTGGAGGTTCTAGTCCATGATTGATTAACCTCAAAGATAATCATGAGGTGATTAGCTGGTCACCTGTAGTGGCCAAAAAGGAGAGAAAGAGAGAGATAGGAAGAGGCCAGGGACAAGATACCCTTCAGAGGAAGGCCCCCAGTGACCTACTTCTGCCAATCAGGGTTTTACACTTACAAGGCAAGTGCTCTACCAGGTGAACCACACGGGTTTTTTTTGCTTAAGTTATTTTTCAGATGGGTTCTTGCACTTTTTCCCAGACCAGCCTAGGATTGCAATTCTCCTACTTGTATCTCCTGTGTAACCAGTATTACAGGCAGGGCTTACCTAACCCACACAGTTTTGATCCCTTCTGAGAAGAACCATAACATCTCTTGTCTGTTCTTTCTGCTGACTGCCACCAAGAATCTAAGAATCCCAGAGTCAAAAAATTTCCTTCTTACATGCTGGTATGGATTGCTCACCAAGGGTTCTTGCGCTGAAAGTGTCATCCTCACTGATTCAAATTTTGAATCCATCAATATACTAAATTGAGGAACGCAGAGCCCTCAGGATCCAACCATTTCTCAAAAGCCTCACCTCTGAATGCTGCTTTCATTGGGGACCCAGCCTTTAACACATGAGCCTTTTTGGGGGACTCATCATATACAAATGATAACACCTAACATCTACTAATCCTTAGTAGATAAAGATTTTTTAAATTAACTCAATAAGCACATCGTAGAAGATCCTGAGCTGCGTAGTGAATATCATTGATTCCTGACTTAGAGGAGCTCAAAATCTAGGTAGATTCAAAATTAACATTCACACAAGTGGTCTATCAGATACTCCACAGTATAGTTACAAACAGGATATCAAGGCCGTATGAGGTCATGAGGTAGTAACCACAAAAACTACTAAAGTTGCTTTATATAAAAGAGATGGGTACCTGAGAAATATCTGACTGTCTAAATGTCTGCATACTGTTATAACTTTACTTTGTATTATTCTTTGCAAATCTCATTTCCAATTTTAAGTTTCCTGCTTATGTTACAATGAACTTATTTTTTAAAAAAAGAATAATTAGTCATCTTTTTAAAACAAAGCAGAGCAGACTGTCTCTGTTTCTGGGTTAGAAAAACTGGAATATTTTATGATAACTGGTTGATTAATTTTGTTGGAAAAGCTTAAATACATTGTTAGTCTAAAAATTAATCCCTTTCTTAAGAAATCCCCAAGGACTGAGTAACAATAATGTATCCATAAGCTAAATCTGAATCTTTCCTCTCTATGAAGTTCAGGCTGGAGGAGGCCTCTTAAGGGAAGGAGTAGCAATGCTGGCAGTGCTGCTGGACACTGAAGGAGGGTTGAAAGGGCTGGGTGTTCGGTGCTTGTGGTTCAGGCTAACACAGAGCCGCCAGCCTCCTTAAAATGGCAGGATGACACTTAGGACAATGCTCCAAGATTTTTCAAGGTGCTCCTTTCAGTCCAATCAGACCCCTTCAGAGTTCGCTTTAGGACTTACCCCAGAAATTTAAGCATCTTTTTAGACACATCACCAAAAAACCCAATCCATGAAAGAAAAACAATATCAAAATTGTTATCAAAAATTGCATAAAATTTTGACAGACTTCATTAATATTAAAAAATTCTGTAATGCAAAAGACACTATTTGAAAAAATGAAGAGACAAATCACAACCGTAAAAAAAATATTTGTAAGAAAAGAACACAATTTCAAAAAGGGCAGAGATCTGACAGACTTCCACAGATGGAAAGTGAGCACAGGAAAAGATGATCCACAGTAAACATGGGTGGCTCACACCTATAAACCTAGGAGCTTGGGAGGCTGAGACAGGGAGGATCAAGGTACTAGGCCAGCCAAGGGAAAAGCAAGACCCCATCTCAGTGACAGAAGTTGAGTGTGGTAGGATGTGCCTGTCATCCCATAAAGCATAAATAGGAGAATAGCAGTCCAGCCCAGCCCAGATAAAAAGCAAGACCCTATCTCCAAAATAAACAGCAAAAAGGGTTGGGGGTGTGACTCAAGAAGTAGAAGGCCTGCTTTGCAAGTGTGAAGCCCTCAGTTCAAACCCCAGTACTGCCAAAAGTAAAACAAGAAAAGACACTCCACATCACATGTCAGTAGGAAATTGCAAATTAAAATAACAATAAGGTATCTGTACATACCTATTAGAACAGCTAAAGTCAAAAGGCTGACAACACTAACTGCTGGGGAAGCTGTACAGCCACAGGGACTCTCACTCACCGCTGGCAGAATTGCATGATGCTCTGGCCACTTTGGAAGACACTTGGGCAGTTTCTTAAAAAACAAATCATTTGTCCGGGCATCTGTCCTAGCTGCTCAACAGGCAGAGATCAGGAAGATCGTGGTTGAAAGTCACCAAGGGCAAATAGTTTGACATATCCTATGTCAAAAAAATCCCATCATAAAAAAGGACTGGCAGAGTGGCTCAAATGGTAGAGTGCCTGTCTAGCAAGTGTGAGGCCGAGTTCAAACTCCAGTGCTGCCAAAAAAGAAAAGAAAAAAAGGGAACATTAGGGCTAGAGGTGCAGCTCAAGTGGTAGAGCGCCTGCCTAGAAAGCACGAGGTCCTGAGTTCAAACCCCGGTACCACCAAAAAAAAAAAGTCATTCTCTTACCATATGACCCAGCAGTCATGCTCCTTTGTATTTATCCATCTGAGTTGAAAATTTAGGTCCACAAAAAAGCATGCACATGGATGTTTACAGCAGCTTTTTTCATAATTGTCAAAACTTGGAAGCAACAAAGATGCCCTTCAGTGGGTGAACGAATAAACAAATCAGCACGTCCAGATAATAAAAATATGAGCTGTGAAGCCACACAAAGAGGTAGAGGAAACTTCAAGGTATATAGCTAAGAGAAATGCCTCTATATGAGTCTGATTATAGGACATTCTGGAAAAGGCAAAACTCTAAAGACAGTAAAAAGAGCAGTGATTATTAGGGGCTTGGGGCAAGGAAGGGATAAATAGTGGATCAAGGGAGCGTGGGAGGCTTTAGGGCAGTGAAGCTATTCTGTATGATACTGTAATGGTGGGTTCAAGACA
Organism: Castor canadensis; assembly: GCF_047511655.1. Taxonomy (NCBI): domain Eukaryota; kingdom Metazoa; phylum Chordata; class Mammalia; order Rodentia; family Castoridae; genus Castor; species Castor canadensis. The sequence goes on along the minus strand of NC_133389.1, from coordinate 157,172,311 downwards.
CTGCATAGTTGTCAAAACCTTTAGAGCTAAGGTTCTAAGTTCTAGGAGAACGCTCTGTGCCAGCTGCTTAATTTTCCCTAAACACAAAACTGCTCTATTAAAAAAAATAGATGAACCCCATGATTTGACCAATTACTTTGACCAGTTTTGTGTACCCCTTGGTTAAACAGGAAATAGGCCACAAGCAATGGGCAGAGTAGCCAAGTACAGGCAAAAGGCTTTGAGGGCAGCAGGCACTCCAAGTTGTCCCTTAGCTGGAATGTGAGTAGGAAGAGCAGGAGGGCGACCGAGTGTGGTTGGTACATGGTTTCTCCTTTTCAGCTACAACCAAGGAATCGTTAAAACATGAAGGCAACCCACTGGGGTGGCATGGTCACGCTAACAAGCCTCGCTTATGACTTGTTTTACCCAAATGACCTAAATAATCAAATTGTTCCTCCTAGATAGATCTCAGTGTTCCTACTACATGCTGAAAATATTGTCATAAATGATGCTGGGATGTTTTCAAGCTTCCTCAACAGTCCTAACAAGAGGAACAGAACGCGGCCACATAGGACACAGGAACACATTCCTGGAGAAGCACGGGTAGCGGAGGACTCAGGCTACCAGACCATCCCTTACTGTCACAGCAGGAATCTACGTTTGGTAAAAGGAACCTAGTTGAGATTTTGTTTTTGGAAGACAAGAACTTGTTGCTGCTGTTGCTCTCTGTAGCCCCACAGTAGGGTGAAAAAGGCATCCCATGCATTCAGGCAGCAGACGTTTGTAAAGGACTGGTAAACAGAATTCACAGAATGTTAGCGCCAAAGGGCGCCATGGGACACCGATGGAATCTGTCCCTTTTCTAGATGATCAAAATAAGGCCCCGAGAGGTTGAGTGTTGTGCCCAACGGCACACAGCTGGCTCACAAGCTAAGACTTGAGTCCAGATTGCTCTGACCCTAGTCCAGTGTTCTCACAATACTCTGGCCCATTTACCAACCCTATAAGAAGAAACCCATTGCTTCTTGCAGAATTTAGTGACTATTTTTTTTTTTTTTTTTTTTTGCAGCTTAGAACTAAACCTGTGACTAATTAGAAACAAGTGCTCCATCACCTTTAAGTCACCAGCTAAAATCCACTGCTCCATGTCCCAGTGTGCCCAAGGCCTTTTGGGTGACCAACTCAAAGAAAATTATTGTCTCAACTCAGTTCTCTGTGTCTAGGTCCCCACAAAATGGAAATGGCTTTACTTGGGGAAGAACAAGAGGACAAGATGAGATGAAAAGGAAGCGTGTTTAAAATGGATGAAAGGAGGTCCTTTTCTTCCCCCACTGCACACAATTGACCTGGGGAACTCACTGCAGCAGGATATTAAGATCAATGGTGAAGATTTGTGTTTTAAAAGATTAGACATTTCACATGCATATCATCAACAGGGAGATTCAATAGGATGAAAGTGAGATGGATAAAAGTTCCCAAGCTTCAGTGCCTAAGTTGATCACCAACTGGGTCAGGTAAAAAGAAAAAAAAAATTGTCTCCCAACCATCTGAGACTTTCAGAAAGGCAGATTTGGGGTATTCCAATTACCACCACTATGTAGCAAAGTGCTCCAAGCTACTGGTGTAAAACAATACCATTACTTCCACTTAAATTTGGAGAGGGCATGGCAAAGATGCTTATCTCTGCTCCACGATATCCACTGGCCCCTGTTAGGAAGGTTTATGCAGCTGGGGCGATTTGAGGTGAGGACTGGAATCATCTGGAATCTCCTTTACCCAGGAGTCAGACCCCTAGTCTTAGATGACCTGAAGGCTCAGCTGGGACACCTACAGTGGGTTCCAAGATAGCAGTGTTTCAGGCTGGGTGTGGTGGTCCCAGCTACTTGGGAGGCAGAGGTAGAAGGATCTCAGATCTAGGCCAGCTGGGGAAAAGTTAGTGTGAAACCCTATCTAAAAAGCAAACTAAAAAGAAAAGGACACAGAGCATGGCTGAAATTGTAAAGCACTTGCCTAGCAAGATTGAGACCCTAAATTCAATCCCCAGTAGCGAAAAGAAAAAAAAAAATTCCAAGAAAACCAGGTAAAAGTTGCATGGCCATTTGTGACCTACCCAGAAGTCCTGCTGCCTTGCTCCTAGCATAGTCTGGGAGCCAAAACAATCACAAGCCACCAAGATTGAGAGGATGGGGCCTGGAGCTTCCTACTCTCCCTGCTCTCTGGGAAAATGGCAAAGTTACACTGCTGACAGCCACCTGGGGTGGGAAAGCTGTCCCAACTCTCTTTGTAAAATACAATCTGCCCAGGGGCTGGGAATATGGGATAACAAGAACACAGTCTAGTGGGAAAACTGGTGTATGAGCAGATAGTCACAGTGTTGCAAAATAATCATAAAGCAGTAATGTCCCTCCTTTAAATCCTGCCATCGGAGCTTCCCCTTTTATAAGTCATTATACTTACAATTTTCATTCATTTGCTGTCTTCCTGGTAGACTAGACTCTCCATGCATCTGACTAGTTCCTTGCTGTATCCCTTGTGCCTAAAACAGTACCAAGCATGCCAAAAAATATTAACCAATACCTATTGGTTTAAAAAGATGAGTAAAATTCTGTTAATAGAGTAGCAGAAACAAATAATTCAGTGCGACAGAAGTGACATTTAAGTGGGTCCTGAATGCTTTTAAGGATGAATAATGGTTTTTCTGGTTTAAAAAAAAAGAGAGAGAAAGAAAGAAAGAAAAGGAGAATAAGTTCCTGTTCTCAAACCTCTTCCAGAGACTTCCATTAGTCAAATAGAAGTGGCATATTTTTATCTCCAGCACATAGAATCTATGTAGTAGTTAAGATGATTTTGGTTGCAAGTGACAGAAAACACTGAATCCACTGGCTTGAAAGCAAAGCAATGGATTATAGCATATGACAAGAAGTCTGAGGGCCGGCAGGCTTGATGTCATCTTCCTCAGTGTGTCAGCTTAGCTCTTATGTGGTTGTAGGATAGCCCCATTGGGGCAGGTCTAATGGAGATAAAACAATACCCATAGGAGAAAGGACTGCTTCTTCTTTTGAGTAAAACCTTTCCTATAAACCCATTGACAGACTTACTTCACATTGGCACTCTCCCTTCTTGGCCAGGATTGTGCAGGTGTGTGACTTCAATACTGATAAGAAGAAAGGGAGTAACGTGATTGATTGGACCAGTCGTGTGTTGTATCTTGGAGCTTGGACTAGAGCTCCTGCCTTCCCTGAGCACATAGCTATGCAGAGAGGGTTCATGTCTGAAAACTAAAAAAGCAGCTAGGGCTCTGTCATGAAGGAGAAAGGAAAGATGACTCTTGGGTCGTAATCATAAGCCTGGAGACGTTCATGTTTGCCTTACCCTAATCCATGTTGAAATTTAATGGCTATACCATTAAGAGGTAGGAGGTTTAAGAGGTGATTAGGCCATAAGGACTCTTTCATGAACAACAAAGGGCTGAATTTGCTCTCTCTCTCCTTCTATCTCTCTCCTTTCTGCCCTCTGTCATGGGATGAAGCAGCAAGAAAGTCCTCACCAGATGCCAACTTGACTTGAATTTCCCAGCCTTCAGAATTGTGACAAATTTGTTTTCCTAAAGGGGCTCCATGGTAGCACTTGCCTAGCATGTACAAGGCCCTACATTTGATCCCCAGTACCTCAAAAAAAAAAAATTACCCTGCATGATTCTTAGTACTAAACCTTTCTCTATTTGAAATGCCCAGAGTACTTTGTATTTTTTTTATAGCAGCACAAAATTAAGGTAGGCCCTGGTTACTTTTTGATAAATACTGCCTAATGCTTTCATTGATTTTCTTTTGTGCTGTCTGCTCATCCCCTTTGTCCTTCTGCACTACTAGTCAGTTGAATAGATCAAATACAGTATCACAGGTGTGTTATGTGTCAGGTAAAGACATGAATCTAATTAATGAAAAAACACTTTGATTAGACACGGGTGCACTGTGATGTAAAAAGTTCCTTTCCAATGCTTCTGTTTCTCTGTGATAGCCTAGCAATCCCTAGCTGTTCAACACTTGAGCCGTGCCCTCTCCTGGCTCCATGCCCTTTGCTCGGTCTAGTTCCTGTGTCTCGGAATTCCTCACTTTTTAGTAGCCATGAGGAGTGACTCTCATGGCCTCTGTTCTATCCTTCCAGCAATCTAGTTGAAGAGACTGGAAACCTCAGAACGATGCTTGCCAGACTCCCCTGCTGCTGGGTGTGGGTCTGAACTCTGCTCTGTTAATGAGGTCCCTTCAGGTGAGATTTGGCAGGCAGATGCAAAGCAGAAGCCATCCTCCGCTGCTGCTGTTCCTGGCAAGCAAGGTAATGTGAAAAGGCAGCTCATGTTGTTGGCTAGTGTCCTGCGGAGTGGCAAGTCTTCAGGTCTGTGAGTGTGTAAAGAAGTTTTGTCAGTAGCAACATCACCCTGATTTCTGGGTCATAGTTACTGCTGTGGGCTCTTGAACTTAGTACTCCAGGGGTAGCCCCTGACTTCTGCCCCTCCAAGCCTTTCCAACAGTTATGTAAACCCTTGCCTGACTCTTAGAACTTCTTTCTCTTTTTGAAATATCTAGAGTGTTTCTAGTCCTGTACTAAAGCCTGGTGGACTACACAACTCATATTTGAGCCTTTCAGACAAGCTTGGGTCTTCCACGAGTCACCAGGTTGGGCTAAGTGCCTGCTCTGAGCTCCCACAATGCCCTGCTTTGTCAGTCCATGCCTTCTCATCTTTGGACCCCTGGTAGTAGTGGTTGGCTCACAGAAGGTAAAGAGGTACTAGGGATGGAACCCAGGGCCTCATGCTGGAGTCTGTGCTTAATGAAGTTTCTTCTGTCAAGAAGCACAAGGGCCTATCTAAAACTAAAAACAAAAAGAACTAGGGGCTCAAGCGTTACAGTACATGCCTTCAAGTGCGAGGTCCTGAGTTCAACCCCAGTACCACCAATAAAAAACAAAACAAAGCAAAACCCAGAAGATTCTGAAATCTAGTGTAAATGCACTCTATCTCATGCTTAGTCTGCAAAACCCAAAGAACAAGTTCCATCTTGGTTTATACTGATTCTAGATGAATCCAGAGCCCTCCAATTTCCCACACTTTCAAATCCACATACAAGAGGCCACACCAGAATTGAAGAGGCTACCCAATCAGAAGTTAGTGACCTCAAGATTTACCATCTGGTGATTCTCTGGACCCTGTACTTTGATGGTTGCTGCTAGGCCCACAACGAGGCCTGCAATTGGTAGTGATGTAGGCTTTGGAGTCAGGGAAACCCAAGTCGGAAGGTAAGCTCCTTGGCCAGTTCCTCAGCTTGCCTGAACCACAGTTTCTTCATCTATACAATGGGAATAACAAAATCAACTTTGGGGCAAAAGAGATTATCAAATACTAAGCACAGTCCATGCAGACTGAAAGTGCTCAAAACTCATGCAATGCTTTTATTATGCTTCTCATCACTGGTAACACACTTACCACAATTCTCTTGCTTTACAGAATTTTCCCCTCAGCCTAAGCAGACCCAGACACAATTAGCATACAATACACTTCCCTATTCCTTCTCCTGAGATGTTCCATTGTACACACTGATGTGGTTAATCTTTTTTCACAGAAGACCCAGTGACGTTCAAGTTCGGGGCTACACTGAGGAGACACTCAAACCATCCTTCCAGCGATTCTCAGCCCTAGATGAAAATTAGGATTACCTGGACAGGTAAAAACAAAACAGCAAAGAAACAAATAAACAAACAAAAGAAACCTGAAAACAGTGTCTAGGTCCTCCACTATAAATCCTGATTTAATTGGGCCCAAGGCTCAGTGATTCTTAAAGCCCCTCAGGCGACTGCGATGCCCAGTGAGAGCCACTGAGCAAGGTGGGAAGAATTTAGTGTGCCATTACCTGGGGAGGAAAGAAAGCTTTTACTTTGCTATAATTGCTACTGGGTATGGAAGGGAGAGGGCTAAAGATTAAAGTGGAATGATTCCACTTACAATGTGAAAAAGTCACTCTCATTATCAGCCCTGAAAAATGGCTTACGGTGTTAATCTTCTGCCAGTGTCTTGGGCTCTCATCAGAAGGTACAGATATGATGGACAGAAGTAACAGAGATGCTGTAGGATCCAGAAGGAGCTGGGGATCCAGGTCAGCTGGTGGGTCTGTTGCTCATGCCAACACGTGTGCATACAGGTGGTTGCTGATGTCAGGTGTATGCACTTTGATCCTGTGTAGGTGGACTGATTCTTGCTTTGGCATTAAGTTTAGTACTATCTAAGTGCCACAGATAGCTGGCCATAGCTGGAAGTGTGCCCAGAAATAAAGTACCTCTGAAAAATGTAACTCTTTATTTCTTTCCATTGTTAAAGTAATATGTAAAAGAAAATCTGGGAAATTGGGGAACAGAAAAGTAGACTGACCCTTAGAAGAAACTAATGGCCAGGCACCGGTGGCTCACACCTGTAATCCTAGCTACTCCGGAGGCAGAGATCAGGAGGATGGCAGTTCAAAGCCAGCCTGGGCAAATAGTTTGTGAGACCCTATCTCGAAAAAACCCTTCACAAATAAAGGGCTGGTGGAGTGGCTCAAGGTGTTGGGCCTGAGTTCAAGCTCCAAGATTGCAAAAAAAAAAAAAGAAGAAGAAACTAATGATAGTAGCTAAGAGCCAGGTAGACTCACCAGGTGCTAGACATGGTTCTAATCCCTTTCCAATACAAATCCATTTACTTCTGATACTAACTCTCTGAGGTAGATAATTATGTCTAATTCCATTTTATAGACGTGAAGAAGAACCTGAAGCTGTTAGGTGATTTGTCCTAGGGTGCACAGCCAGTAAGGCAAAGCCAAAATTGGACTCATGCTATATTTTCCAGAGTATGGTCAATCTCAGAGATATAGTTCATATGGTAAGCTGCATTCAAGGAGTCAGTGCCAGTTGTAAAGCTGAAAAAGTTAATCTCAGCTGTCCATTAGTTCATCCATTTAGTTCACAAATGTTTATTGAAGGTGTCTGTCATATGAGGCAAGACATTAAATAGTATACAAAGGCTACCTCTCCATTCATTCCTACCGCATTGAGAATGATGGCATGCATAAACAGCACAAATCCAGTAAGAATTTAAAAATGCTATTACTCTTCCCTATGACAAAAATCCAAAACTAATACTTCAAAACGTACAGAATGTCATATACTTATTAAATAGAATATTTAGCATTAGCCTCCAGAGTTTCAACAATATATAACATACTTTGAGTAATAATTTCAATTTATATTTCATAAATTTGGCTCTGTAGGAATAAGTTTAATATATAGTAGTGTTTTTGGCTCAGAAATTTGATGTTTGTTAAAGAGCTGTGTAAATGGACAGATGGAAGAATAGGTAAGTGAATTAACAGAGAGAATGCTTGGGGATGGTCTAATTGCTTAAAAATTGCATCTTTATAGGCTGAGAGTGTGGCTCAAGTGGTAAAGCACCTGTGAGGCCCTGAGTTCAAACCCCAGTACTGCCAGGAAAGAAAGATGAAAGAAAAAAGACAAGAAAGAAAGGAAAGAAAGAAAGAAAGAAAGAAAGAAAGAAAGAAAGGAAAGAAAGAAAAAGAAAAAAGAAAGAAAGAAAGGAAGAAAATTAGTGTTTCCTACTTTGTTGAATAGGAAATTAAGACTCAGAAATTCTTGTGGCTTTTAAGTAACTTTTTAATTGACAAGTAAAATTGTATATATTTATGATGTACAACATGATATATACCTGTGGAATGGCTAAATTAAGTTATTTAATATACATATGACCTCACATACTTATCTTTTTGTGGTGAGAACACTTAAAATGCACTCTCTTAGCAATTTCCAATTGCAACACATAGTTATTATTTTTGGTGGGTCTGGGTTTTAAACTCAGGGTTTAGTACTTGCTGGGCAGGCTCTCTGCCACCAAAGGGCCGCCAACCCTTTTTGCTCTGGTTAATTTGGAGATAGGGTCTTGTTGCTTTGTTACCCAGGCTGGCCTGGACCCCAATTTTAAGCTTCCCACCTTTCTTTGGGATGACCAGCATGTGCCACCATGCCCCCTTTTTTTTGGTTGAGATGGGGTCTCACAAACTTTTGTGTCCAGCTTCCCCCCAACCCCCCAACAGCCTGGCCTGGAACCTTGATCTTCCAAATCTTGGTCTCCCAGGTAGCTTGAGATGACGGGCATACAATACCACAAGCAGCTATTGGTTGAGATGAGGCTTGAGAACTTTTTACATGAGCTGGTCTTGAACCACAGCCCTCCCCGTTTCAGGCTTCCCACCACAGCTGGGATGACAGGCGTGCATCACCATGCCCAGCTTGCTTTTTCTGTTGCAATGGAGTCTTCCTAACTTTTTCCCTGGACTGGCCTTGAACCCTAATCCTCCCAGAGAGCTAGGATTATGGGTGTGAGCCTATGTAATGTGTTGTTATTAACTGCAGTCATCATGAAGTATTAAAATGTTGATTTCTCTCCTTTCTATAGACTAAATAACTTCAAGCAAGTTATTTTGGTGCTAGTTTCTTTATCTGATTGTTACAAGGATTAAATGAGGTAAAATTAATGAATTCTTTAGCACCCTACCAAAGACATGTTAAACAGCTAGCATATCTTAAACAACTTTTAAATTGAAGCTATATGTGGGAGAAAGCAAAAAATAGAATAATACAAAATGTTATACCATATAAAAATAAGTCTCTATTGACAATATTTTATTTTTTGAGACAGAGTCTCACTAAGTTGCCCAGGCTGGCCTCAGACTTACCATACTTCTGCCTCCCCTCCTGAGTACTGGGATTACAGGCATGAGCCACTACACCTGGATGACAATGTTTTCTTCTGTTATTACTGTAATTATTAGAGATCTCCAAGCACAAGTATGATTTTTGCTGTTGATTAAGGAGAGACAAGGTTTACAAACCAGTAGATAACATAGTTTGAGTCAGAACCAAGTGAAATGAATGACACAAGTATTCTGGCTGAATTCCAGTGCAAGTGAATAACATTCTCCAACTTCAAATAATTTTTATTATTAGCTAACACTTGTCCATCCCCAATAATACACACGTTGCATAAAGGGCCCAGGAGGAGGCAGGCCTCCTTTGGCATGTTCACGGACTGCACCTACTTTCCATTGAGGGTTCTCTTTCTTTTGGATGCTGAGCCACAGATTTTGAACTCCCACTACTTGCAACCCTGGGATGTTTCCAGAGCCAAAGTGCCGAGTAGTTCCCCAAGAGATAAATATGAACACCTGTAAAATTCCAGAGAACGAAAGATGTGATGTACATTTTAAATATTTATTAATAGTTATGATGCCTGTGAAGTGATTGGTGTTTATTCCTTTTCAACTTTGAGGCTGAGATTAATACATTCTTCGTTATTTCCCACAGAGCTTTGTTGATAAGCAGGAGAGAGATGGTTTTTCTGCAGTTTAGTCTCTCAGCCTGTACAAATGGGACAGAAGATCAACAATAACTCACAATCCATCTTAGCCACTGAGTCCAGCCCTGAGTCCTTCAAGTGTCCCCAGGCCTTCTGCCTAGTTCGCCTTTTTCCCAGCCGGAGGAAAGAGTGGGGGATCTAGATACCATTTAAACCTTCTTGGTTAGCGTGTGAATGAATTTCAAGTATGCTAAACACCTCAGTCTTTCAACCTAATTAGAACACGTAGAAAAGAGGCATTTGTAGGACATTTAAAACTTGTAGCATAATAACCCATCTGGAGAGCGCCACTGTGTGTCCCTGCGGGTTCTTCCCGCGGGCTCCCCGCTTCCTTCGCGCCCCCGCAGGCTTGCGAGTGCGCGGCTTAGAGCAGGCGGCCGGGCGGGGGGCAGGGGTGTTGGGGGTTCCGGGGACAGAGCCCTGGGCCGGGTAGTTGCTTCTTTCTACGGGGGACTTCCGACCTGCCTGCGATTGTAAAGCTCGACTGATAAGGACTAACCTCACTCACACAGTCACTTTCTTGTCTCGCTGTAAGATTTTGTTACGGAATGCAAAAGTTAAAGGTCCAAGCCTGGGAAATACTAGTAGCATATTGATGGGTTGGAGAGGTTAAGATCGTCAGTGGCACTGTCTAACGATCTGGGCTCCAATCCCAGGTTTGCCTCCTCTGGGCCAGGCGCTCGGAGTAGAGCACAATGCGTTGAACAAGTCTCCACTTATATCAGCTCAGTTGCTTGGGTCAAGTTTCTCACCTGCAACGGGTACTTGACTCATAGAACTGTAACAACTCCAAATCTGTATAAAGCTGTAAATGATTAACACGTTGTTAGGCACACAGTAGGGGCTCAATAAGGACTGGTTTTTCTTCCACCCAGTCCAAGACATTGCAGAAGGGAGACAGGTGCCATAGCTAACCATGAGTCTTTGAGCAGTTCTTTCAGACAAGCGCCCGACTCTGCAAGGAAGTTGACCTGCACAGAGGAGACCTAGTGGAGACACCAGGAGCCGACGTCCCCGAGCGAGCATAGTACAGGAAAGGGAGCCCCGCAGCAAGGGGGGCTCGGGCTGAGAACTCCGGAGGGACTTGTGGCCAGGGTTTCCCGCCCGGGCTCTCAAGGCGATGGTGATTAGCATTCACCCCGCCCCCATCATGTCCCTGACCACTATTGGCCAGTGCTCCTCCGTTGCCCGCTCCGGGCGGGGCCAGAGGGCGCCAGGGGGACAGGCCGAGCCCGCGGGGCAGTGGGCGGAGACGCGCGGAGAGCATGGTGGGGCGGCCCAGCACACGAGCCCAAGCCTGAGGGGGCGGGCCGGGGCGGGGCTTCCCGGCGGGCATTAGAAGCAGGTGACCCGGGTGGGGCGGGAGAGGGCAGTCAGCCTGAGGCCGTGAGTCTGCCGCCGCTGCGCGCCGCCCGGTGCCCGCCGGAGGTGGGCGAAAGGGTGCGAGAGCGCGGGGGAGGAGCCGAGCCGGGCGCGTCCCGAGCGCGCCGCCACCGCCCCCAGGAGTCCGCTGGAGCGCGGAGCCCCCTGCAGGGGAGGAGGCGAGCGGCTGGCGGGACGCGGCGGCGGGCGCGCACCATGCAGTCCCCGCCCGGCCAGCGCCGGCTGCTCGCTCTGCTGTGAGGCGGCGAGGTCCCCTGGCAGCTGCACCCCGCCTTTCTCCCGCCCAGGTGCTGCCGGGCGCGCTCGCCCTTCGTCCTGCTCTCGGACTCCGGTGGGACGCACGGCCCGCCCCTGCCCTGCTCCTCCCGGATCATGCGGGGGGACCCGGAGGAAGAGAAGGCGAGTGACCGGCCTGTGCCGATCGTGTTCGGGGGGCTCCCTGCTCTCTGAGACGCTCCCACCTGCTGCCATGTGTCGCCGCCACCGGTATCTGGCCTTTCGCTAAACTTTCTCAGCGCCGATCCGAATCGGAGTCGCGTTTCTGAGCGGTGTCCCAGGGACCGAGGACCCAGGCAGGCAGCAGAAATCTGTCCCTTAGCAGGATCCTCTGAGGTGAGAGCCCGCGCCTTCCCTTTTTCCCTGCTCTCCCGGTTCCTCTGCCCCTTTCCGAGGACTGAGTGCTCTGCTCTGTCCCCAGGCACAGCCTGGAGGGCCCGGCCGGGAAGGGGAGGGTGTGTGTGTGTGTGTGTGTGTGTGGTGGTGGTGGCGGGGGAGTCAGAAGTTTGGTTCCAGAAGGTGGAGGGTAGAAACAGAGAGGGGTAAAGATTGGAGACCATTTGCGGGACCCGAGCTGTTAACGCCCCTCTTTAGAGGAGTGGTTGCGATTTGTCTTCCCCCCTTCTCTTTTAAGAGTCCTTTCCTTGGAATCGGAGCCCTAACCGTCCCTCCCCAGCCCAATCCCGCGAGGAGCTGAGTGCAACCAGTGGAGGCAGTGCCTTCCAGAAGCAGTTTATCTTCGGACGGATTTCTTTAAGAGAAAAAGAAACCAACAGGTTGCCAGCCCCGGCGTCACGCAGACTCGGGAGAGGGAAGCCCCGGCTCCGGATTCCTCTGCCTGCGTTGGCCCCTTGTGGGCTGCGGGAGGCGAGGGGAGGGAGGGGGCGATGGCTCGGCCTGACCCGTCCGCGCCTCCCTCGCTGCTGCTGCTGCTCCTGGCGCAGCTGGTGGGCCGGGCGGCGGCCGCCTCCAAGGCCCCGGTGTGCCAGGAAATCACGGTGCCCATGTGCCGGGGCATCGGCTACAACCTGACGCACATGCCCAACCAGTTCAACCACGACACACAGGACGAAGCAGGCCTGGAGGTGCACCAATTCTGGCCGCTGGTGGAAATCCACTGCTCCCCTGACCTGCGCTTCTTCCTGTGCTCCATGTACACGCCCATCTGCCTGCCGGACTACCATAAGCCGCTGCCGCCCTGCCGCTCGGTGTGTGAGCGCGCCAAGGCCGGCTGCTCGCCGCTTATGCGCCAATACGGCTTCGCCTGGCCCGAGCGCATGAGCTGCGATCGTCTCCCAGTGCTGGGCCGTGACGCCGAGGTCCTGTGCATGGATTACAACCGCAGCGAGGCCACCACGGCGCCCCCCAGGTCCTTCCCCGCCAAGCCCACCCTCCCAGGCCCACCAGGGGCGCCGTCTTCCGGGGGCGAGTGCGCCTCGGGAGGCCCATCAGTGTGCACGTGTCGCGATCCCTTCGTGCCCATCCTGAAGGAGTCGCACCCACTCTACAACAAGGTGAGGACGGGCCAGGTGCCCAACTGTGCAGTGCCCTGTTACCAGCCGTCTTTCAGCCCGGACGAGCGCACTTTCGCCACCTTCTGGATCGGCCTCTGGTCGGTGCTGTGCTTCATCTCCACCTCCACCACTGTGGCCACCTTCCTCATCGACATGGAACGCTTCCGCTACCCTGAGCGCCCCATCATCTTCCTGTCTGCCTGCTACCTGTGCGTGTCGCTGGGATTCCTGGTGCGCCTGGTCGTGGGCCATGCCAGCGTCGCCTGCAGTCGGGAACACAGCCACATCCACTATGAGACGACAGGCCCCGCGCTGTGCACCGTCGTCTTCCTGCTGGTCTACTTCTTCGGCATGGCAAGCTCCATCTGGTGGGTCATACTATCGCTCACCTGGTTCTTGGCGGCTGGCATGAAGTGGGGCAACGAGGCCATCGCAGGCTATGCCCAGTACTTCCACCTGGCCGCGTGGCTCATCCCCAGCGTCAAGTCCATCACGGCGCTGGCGCTGAGCTCCGTGGACGGGGACCCCGTAGCGGGCATCTGCTACGTGGGCAACCAGAACCTGAACTCGCTGCGTGGCTTCGTCCTGGGCCCACTGGTGCTCTACCTGTTGGTGGGCACGCTCTTCCTTCTGGCGGGCTTCGTGTCGCTCTTCCGCATCCGTAGCGTCATCAAGCAGGGTGGGACCAAGACGGACAAGCTGGAGAAGCTCATGATTCGCATCGGCATCTTCACGCTGCTCTACACGGTGCCAGCCAGCATCGTGGTGGCCTGCTACCTGTACGAGCAGCACTATCGCGAGAGCTGGGAGGCCGCCCTCACCTGCGCGTGCCCGGGCCCCGACGCCGGCCAGCCGCGCGCCAAGCCCGAGTACTGGGTGCTCATGCTCAAGTACTTCATGTGCCTGGTGGTGGGCATCACGTCGGGCGTCTGGATCTGGTCCGGCAAGACGGTGGAGTCTTGGCGGCGCTTCACCAGCCGCTGCTGCTGCCGCCCGCGGCGGGGCCACAAGAGTGGCGGTGCTATGGCCGCAGGGGACTACGCCGAGGCCAGCGCCGCGCTCACCGGCAGGACCGGGCCGCCCGGCCCCGCCGCCGCATACCACAAGCAGGTGTCCCTGTCGCATGTGTAGGAGGAGGCTATGGCCCAGGGACCCGTGCTGGGAGTTGAGGGAGGGGGGGGTTGTTTTGTTGTTTTGTTGCGAAGATCACTTCCGTTTACCTTCATGGTGCTGATGTCCCTCCCCTCCAGGGGCGACTTGGAGAGGGGGAAAAGGGGCAGTCTCAAGGGAGTACCTGTCCCAGTTCTCAGAGGGGCTCAGCTCACGTGTATTCTAGTTTGCATTTCTTACTGCCTTCTCTAGAGGAACCCTCTTTTTAATTTATATGTATTTTAATTTTTAACTTTGTTGCATTTTGGCAACAAAAATTACCTTTGCTTTGTGGGCTTTACAATCCTCATGTTGGCATTGTAATGAGGTTACACTTGGTTCAGGTTTCTTTGAACTGTGTGGTCTAAATTGGGAAAATATATTTCCTATACGTGTGTCTTTTTAAAAATGTGAACCGTGAAAATGTGGGCTCCTGTGACTGGGAAGGTGTGGAGTGTGCTTGTCAGTTAACTTCTTCCACTGCTTCAAAAGTGGCCAAGAAGACCAGCTGCTTGTTCCTGTGTGTAGCCCCAAGCCCTCCCAAGGAGGGGAGCATGAGGTGGTTAAGGCCTCCCCAAAGTGACCAGATTAGGAAGTTCTAGGGATCTTGTCCTTAACTTTGTTTATTGAGCTTCAGGTTCCTTTCAGTAGTACTGTAATCTTTCTCATTCCTGACAGAGCCAGCTTTGTATATTGAATAAGTTAGAGATGGCATTATAGAATATCCCACATAAACGTTTGCCACAGGGAGGGCCTATGGGATGGTGATTGGTTGATGGTGGATTCTAGACTGGTGCCAGCAAAGGACTGGGTGGTTCTTACTAAGCTCTAGTGATTATTATTATTTTTTTAAAAAAGGAACTTGGGCTACAATTTTGGTGAAAATAAGCCTGCTCTCTTCTTCTGGAAGTACTTAGGGATCCTCTCTAAAGGGGGCTCCCTTTTAAATTAAAGGACTTAAAAAACAAAACAAAACGGGATGTGCTTCCAGTAATTAAATTTCCAAGGTTTCTCTTATCGGCTCCCATACCCCACCTCCTTTATCATGTTAAACAGTCTTCTTGCTTTTCTTATTCCTCCTCTCCAGGAGAGCGGTGATTAGAAACCACACCCACCCTCCAATGAAGTGCTGGAACTGGGGGAGGGAGGCCCGCTACCTGTGAACAAACATTGGCCCAGTCTCTGGACTATGCTAGTTTCTAGCCAGGTTGCCTCCAAAGTACCAGGACAGTGCTCTTGGCAGTCAATGAAAACAAATAAGACCTATAACATACTTCAGGAAGCTCTTAAATATGGATCAGTGTAAAGCTACCCCAAGAGAAACCCACCGCCCCCAGCTCCTTTTCCTCTTTGAAAAAACCTGTAGAGCAATGAACACACACATGGAGACACACACACACACACACACACACACACACGTTTCTTTGCTATTAGAAAATTCTGTTTGCTTTCCTAATCTGTTTAACCATTCATTCATGAAGAGTGTGAGGCCACAACTAGGAAAAGGGAGTGACAGTACATCAGCCAGCAAATAGCAGTGACCAGGACTGAGTGGAGACTAAATTAAGGAAGCTACAATGGCCAAAGCAATTAAAATCTGAGAAAGCTTCCCTAGAAAAACAACTGCAGTCTAAGTATTTGAACTTCATTTGTGTCAAAGTTGGAAAAGTAAAATTTAAGCCTCACTCAGTTTTACTCCAACAGTATTGAGTGGGCAAATGTTTAGTTCCACAGAGCCAGTGGGGGTAATGACTAGTATAGTTTGAAGGTCTCTCAAAAGTTGTCCACATTTATAAAAATGCTCTTATCTGAATCAAAATTAAAATGTCAGTGGGTTTCACAAAACCTAGCACACATAAATAGCTACAGAACTCTGCATTTCTTATTGCTCTATTCATTCAGACCCCTCTTCTAGAAGCTTCCAGTAGATCCCTAGAGCACCACTTCCTCTCATTTTTCCAACTGAGGACCTTTTCTGATCACCTTGACCTCTTCTCTCATTTAATATGTCTTCCCAGAATTTGCTGCCCTCAGTTATTGTGCCGGGTTTGGGTTGTCCCCTCTTCCTTTTCTTCATGGAAGAATCTAGGAGTGATTGCAGTGGGATGAAGTAGATGAAAGTGACTTAATTTTTAAAATTATTTTTAAATTTTAGTAACATGTCAAAATTAAGATAATCTACTTAAGTAAAAGTTAAATATACTAAGGGAGGTACTATAGTTCATGATTTTAGGGGATCCTTTCAGAGGCACTTCTTTGTTTCTGTTGTCGTCTCTGCCCTCTCTCTTCCCAAATTGCCTACAAGAGACCAGATGAAGCTCACCTGCTTCCCTGAAGTCACCCCGACCCAAACCAGAAGAGAGACTCCGCTTCTATAGCTACATACTTAATTTCCCCTGCTTTGCATTTTTGTTATAAAAACAAACCATACTCATGAAAACAATAAATGAAATGAAAGGCTGGAAGGGGGAGGGGGTGTTAGGGCCCAGTTTTATGTCAGAGATGCAATTTCTAGGCTGCCTCTTTCACCGCTCAGTTTTAAGTAGTCTCACTTCACAGGTTAGGGGCTGAGGATTTAGATAGAAGATTGCCTAAGGAAACTGATGGACCCTCAGTTGGCCACATTGTAGGAGGTTTAAAAAATTGACAGGATTTCCCTCCTCACTTTTGAAGTTGTCTAAATTGGCTAGAAATCATTTTTCTTGGTGCCTTATTGGTTTATTCTTGCAAACCTTTATCATATTTCCACATTGTCAGTGAGCAGGGCCTGTGTGTGTGTGTGTGTGTGTGTGTGTGTGTGTGTTGTATGTAATTGTACACATGTACAAGCTTAAATAATGTTCGGGTAGCACTGTTTGAAAGTTGGTATTCATTAGGCTGTTCCCTCCTGGGCCAGGGCTGCACTAATCTTGACACCGGCTGCCAGGAGAAAACCTCACGATCACACATGGAACCTTAATAACAGCATCTGTGACCTGCACTCTCTAGTACAGAATGGGAACCCCAGAGCTAGGAAGCACAGTTGTATATTTTAATGAACTGCTACCCCTGCTAAAGAAGCTTCTTTCACTTTTGTGCTCCACAGAAAGACCTAGGGGGGCAGGAGGGACAAAGCTTTGAATAACTGCTTTCTAACACCGAATGTGGCAAACAGGACAGAGCACATCACAAATCCAGGCAGGTATGAGGTACAGTGGCTAAGAATTGCCTGATCCCTCTGCATGCCCTTTCTTGTCTCCAAAGAAATGTTCCTGGGCTGGGGAGGATGGTTCTGAAGAAAAAAAAGTACCAAGACATTAAAGAAGGTGAAGGGTGGGCAGGATGTAAGTAACTAACCTGACTCAGAAGCTTCTAGCAGCTGATGACAATTACAGGATGAGTCTGTCTGTGGTACATCCTTTTAAGACAATATTACTTCACGTTGTTACAAACTGTGTGTGTAGTATGTGTGTTTGTGGGTGAGTATATATACTTAATATATATTATATATATGAGAGATTTAGTGACTTTTGATACGGGTTTGGTGCAGGTGAGTTTATTACTGAGCCAAATGAGGCACACACCGAGTCAGTAGCCAGAGTCCAGGGCATTCAGTGCTTTTATGATTTCCTTATGTATGTAGTGCCTATCCCATGCAGTACCAGTCACTGCCAGGCCAAATCCAGAATTTACAAGTCATAGCCAGCAATCTTTTATTTGTAGACAATCAATTCGAATCTATAAATTATTACTGGCAAATTATTAGAATTCTGAATTCATTAACACTAACAAAAAGAAACCCAGTGTCTTGAGGAGGAGGTTCTATTTTGTTTGGCTTCTGGAAGTCAGTAGAACAGCAATTATATGTGGTTATGTTAGTCTCAAAATACTTGTTGACCTTATTTCAAAAAATTTTTGTATTATATTTGTGGAAGGTAAAATAATGGTTTGAGATTTTTATCAAATATGGAGATTAGTTATTTATGAAAAACGAAGAACTGTCTATTTTTGTTTCTTTGTTCCCAATTAATGTAGATAACTTTCTAAGATACATTAAAACAATGGTGAAGAAAATGGAAAGATGGTGCTGAAGTCTTTTTCTCCTGTTTATTGAGAAGCACAATGCTGTCTTAGAGTATCTGAGTTGTGGAGTCTACCTGTACAATCAGATATGTTATTAATAAGTAAAATCAGACACATTCCAGACAGTGTTGTTTTACAATTTCTCCATCCATACACCGGATCTGTGTGAGTAGAAATGGTGTGTGCTCTGTACATCTGGCTGGGGGTAGAATTCCTAAAACTGTTCGTCATTCACAATGAACATCCACAACTAGGTATTGATCTCTAAATTCAAGTCAGGAAACTAAGAGAATAGAAATTGATAATCTGAACAGACATCAGACAACCATTGCCAGACTACCTTTAACGATGGCTGCCCTGCACAATGCAGATTAGCCACCAATGTACTACGCATGGGCCATTTTATGCCTAGTATGTCAGTGTTCTCCAGCAGTGTTCAGAGGCATAGTGTGTGGGAAAACATGAGTAATTGGGAGCTTAGAATGTGGAGGGCAGATAGCCCAAATCCACTAAGAGGTGACTGACTATAAGCATGAATTCAGTGTCAATGTGAGTGCTGCAGGCTTTATTAGATTGGTACATAAATGAGGGCAGCTGGGTGAGGGAGACTGGAACACAGTAGTGGAGCAGCATCCCGACAGAAAGCAGCCTTCCTTACATGTATGGGATTTTCTGCACAGCTCCCTCTTGCTTCTTCCTGACTGGTTTTCACCCAGTGAAAAATGTAGGGAAGGGTAGTCACAAGCTGGAGCAGAGGGACCTTAGAAGGTGGGAGAAAAGGTGGGCCTGGGATGATACCTTCAATAATGCTTTTAAAGATTTAGTTACAGAGCTCTTCAGTTTGTCCAGATGGAAACCACACTAAGAGGCAGAATGGTGATGAGCATAGACTAGACAGACAGACTGACTGGAGATTCAAATCCCAACTCCACTGTGGATGGGCTCTCATCTTGGACACTTCTTAGTATTTCAGTTTTCTCATCTGTGAAAAGGGGAGAACAGAAGTACTTATATTTCAGGATTCAGATTTAAAGGATTAAATCAGGTTCAGGTAAATAAAGCAAGGGGCAGCAGCTGTTCAGGAGAGAATGGAGAAACTGGGCTTTCAAAATAATTGCGGGGGCGGGGTGGTCTGACATTTCAACTCAGGCCCCCATGCTTGCTAGGCAGGGGGTCTACCACTTGAGTCACTGCTAGCCCCCTTTTTTTATTGGTTGGGTATTTTTTTGAACCAGCCTACCTTCTCCCGGGCTGGCTTCAAACAGCAATCCTCCTGATCCCTGCCTCCTGAGTAGGTAGGATTACAGGCATGAGCCACTGGTACCTGGCTGGGGTTTTAAATTTGAGTATGCAGAAGAATTACAGGGGGTTTTTCCTGTGAAAAACGTAGACTCCCAAGCCTCAGCTGCTGGAACTGAGATTTACTACTTTAGGGGCACCAGATTTTTTTTTTATAATGTAATTTTGGGGTATTTTTTTTGTAAATCTAAAATTAACATTTTAAAAAGTTGTAAAGATAACTCAGAGTTCTTGGATGCCCCTTACCATTTGCCCCTAATGTTAACCTCTTAATCTTCATGGTGCATTTGTTCCAACTACGAGACCAAGGTTGGCACATTACTGTTTAGACTTCAGCAGGTTTTCCTAGTTCAACTGCTCTGGGATCCCAACACTGTTGCACTTAGAGCAGCTTTGTTTTCTTAGGTGTTTTGAGCTGAGAGGCAGGTGTTTTGGGGACCACATCTTGAGAAAATCTGGGACATTTAAAGGACAGAACAAAGCCAAACTGGCTGACCCCCAAGCTGGGGAGATGAATGCAATTTTAAGGGAGAGGGAATAAATTGGCAGTAATGGGGAGAGATAGATGTAGGTTGATTTTTATAAATGGATTACCTTAAAAACAAAGCTCCAATGACAGATGAAACGGCCGATTTCAGAAGGTAGGGATGCTACCCAGTCCTCAGGGGAAATGCTTAGTATGTGAGTCGGGAACAGCTGCCTTAGGGATGCAGGTAGGCTTTGGGCTCCAACAGGTGAGCAAGGGGATCCAAAGGGCCATTTAGTCATCTAGTCCCAAGAGCCATGAAAACCTGCATTTCCTTGAACCTGGTGCTAATGCTTTTGAAGTGGGTCACAGTAACAGCACTGAGTCTGGCCAGGTTGGACACTAACTGAAGGTGGTAGAGGAGGCTGGGATGGTCTGCTGTGGGTGAGTCCTAAGCCAAGCAGGAGTGGAACGGGAGGTGGATGCACACACTCAGCCTTCAGCAGTTCTTACACTGCAGATACAGTTTTTTAGAACTGAGAAGGTTAAGATGAAGCAGTAAACTGTGTTTTTACTTGAAAGCTAGCAGACTACTTTGGGTATACTCTGAGGTCTTCTAAGTAGGTACTACTGGTACCCGATGACTGAGGACCTTAGGTTCTAGACTGCCACTGAATTTCCCCAACCACATTCAAATCGCTTAGCCCTTAAGCAGTTGTAAGGTTAGGTGCTTTTGAACTTTTAAAAATCACCTAATATGTTCCTTTTAAAAGAATGTTAACTTTTTGGTGTTGTTGGGCTCAGGATTCCTCTTAATTTCTATACAATTTCACTTTCCTGGCTATTTTTCCTATAACCCACAGGTCCTAAAGAACAAAGTGGTATTCCTAAAATTTATCTCACAGTAAGTCCATGTTCTCTCACTTGCCAAATCTATTTAAAAACAGTTCAATGAAAACTGCCTTAGAAATCAAGTGGAACAGGCCTTCCTAACGTGCTTAAGATCTTTTGTGGTGTTTGTTGGCACAGTGTCAGGGCTTGCAGGTGGGCAAGTGGCTGGCAGACTTCAGGTAACCTAATGCTTGACTTGATAGATGCTAGGCACAATTCACAGATTCTGTATGGAAACTAGCACTTACTTGGGATATTTCTCTGCCAGCTGTCAAGTGCTTTTCCAAGTAGTGCTGTATTCAAGAATGCAGCTTCTGGGTGAGGGAACAGTCAAGCTAGTCATTGTAAATGTGGTTAGAGAGAAGGGTGGTGAAAGGTTTTAGCTAGCCTGAATGCTGCAGCTGGTTTCCAAAAACACTGCCTAACCTGAATACAGAATGAAGACTGGACTGTTTTCAGGTTATTTGAACCAAAGAATATTGTATTTAGAGACATAGGAAACAACAAAGTTGAGCTGCTGAACTGTTATAAAACCAGGAGTCACTGCTGTTGGACTTCAAGAACACAGACATACACTAGAGCTGGGGATTGGCCCAAGTGGTAGAGCACCTGCCTAGCAAGCATGAGGCCATGAGTTCAAACCCCAGTACTGCCAAAATAAAACAAAAAACAAACCATGGGCATATGTGGATAAAGAGGGAATACTGATGGGTGGGTCAGGATGGAATTTGATACAGTGAAAGAAATTTCTCTTTAACTACAAACATTAAGCACCAAAAGTTCCCATGTGGGGATAAACCACATGAATTGCTGATCCTGGTCTTTTCCTTGTAATGAAAACAACAAAGGTCAGTCCACAATATACCAGTTAAAACTAAAAAAACAAACAAACAAAAGAAAATGAGTGAGTCCAGGAAGGTATGCCTTTCTATAGTCTTTCTAGGGAAATGCCACTTAGCACCTATTAACAGCTTGGTTCCCATGCCCCTTGACGTTGGTCAGAGAACTTGCTTACAATGACCTTCATATTCTTTCCCTAAGTTGACCCAATTTCCCACTTACCAAAATGACTGTATTGCCTTCTAGAAGGCCAAAGGGGGAAGAGCAATCTTTAGTGATATTTATTCTGCCAACCTTTTTTTGGCAGTACTAGGGTTTCAACTCAAGCCTTACACTTGCTAGGCAGGCACTCTACCACTTGAGCCATTTTGCCAGGCCTTTTTTGGGTTGGGTATTTTTGAGACAGAATCTCTCAAACTATTTGCCTTCAATTGTGATCCTCCTGATTTCTGTCTTGAGTAGCTAGGACTACCAGTATGAGCCACCACCACCTGGTCCAACTTGTTCTTAAGTCACTCATGTCTAATGTCCCTCCAATTTACCTTTTAAACTTTGACCACTCACTTACTTCGAATTTCTGTTATAAGGTGCAAATTATCTTATAAACAGTCATGTGTAACATCTTTTCCTTCTAAACTAAGTCAGTTCAGGGTTCACAGCGTGGCTCGAATGGCAGGGCACCTGCTTAGTAAGCACAAGGCCCTGAGTTTATCCCAGTACCACCAAAAAAATAAAATAAATTCAAATAAAGTCAGTTCATTTATCCTAATCAGCAATGTACAAGAGCAAAGGGATCAGTTATCTTAAAATCTGATTTGTTAGGTACCCAGAAAGTACAAATGGATACTTTAGCAATACTATTAGGATTCAGTAGGAACTGCTGAAGCTGGGTGGCTAGGCTCTTAAACCTTAGCGATTTGGTGTATTTCTAATTGAAATGTGAACTTGAGAACAGCATGTTAAAGTCAAATTGTATGACTTGCTTTAAGCGACCCCAAGTTTAGTTCTTATACTTCTATTTAACTGTTTAGAAACCTCAAATACCTCATGTTCTAACTCTACCCTATTCTGTCATTCCTTTCTCTTTGGTACATTTTACCTAATAGTATCTTCTAATGTGCTTTTCCCTCTCAGGAACAATAGTGAACTATTTAACGATGCCATCTAATACACCATGCCACTAAGGACTATGACCAGTGAGTTTTGGTGTAATAAATTATCTTCGGGTGGAAAAGAGCCTAAGAAAGGAAATCATTACTACACCTTACCTAGAGGCATGGATCAAAGTAGCAGTTTTAATGCTCAGTTTGAAAATATTTGAAACATACTAGGACATTGAAGTTCTGAAGAGATGAATTGCTTTGTGAACAGAGAGAAATGTTACACACACACTAGCCATATTTTAATTAAAATAGAGTTTATTAGCTTTTCTTTTAATATAAACATGAGAAAGAAAAACCACGTTAAGTTGTAGCATTCTTTTCAAAATAAAACTGCAATCGATACTTGAATTTCCAAGCTCTGAACTCCATTAACAATGTTGTTTTTTGAGGTGGTAGATTGTAGTTATTTCATACATCATTACTGATCACGTATGTCTCTGTCCTTTAAAAATGATGGAACCTGCAGCACTCAATATCCTGTGAAGCACTGCTGTATTAAGAGAAAGTATTCCTGGCCCAGAAAGGTTTCACTTACAGGCAAGATTCCTCAGATGACATTTGACAAGATAAATAGGTTTCATATGGTTGAGAACATTAAGGTTTTGGGTTTTTTTAACATTTCAAATTTAAGTGGCACTGTTTTTAATCTCCTAAACTTATTTACTCCCTGATCTTTAGAGCCTGACACGTATGTTCCCTCTTAAATACAAGTACATGAAATGGGACACCTACAGCCAGGTTAACACGTAGAGTAGATTGAAAAAAACACTTTCATTTCACCTGCTGCTATTGGGGTCCAATTCTTTTTCATTTATCATATGTGAGTTAACACTTTTTATAATCTTCCTTTACAAATCTAGAGAAAGGAAATTTAGGTGATCACAGCAGATAGAGCCCAGTCCTATGAAGACCTATCTAAAAAGGGTTCTTCCACACAGATACAAGGTATCCCAAAAAACAATGCAATTTTAAGTTTTGATACCTGTAGAAGTACAAATGCTACAAACTTACTAAACATCACTTGAGAGTTAAATTACACTTCTTTTAATTTTGCATATTTGGAATATTAAGCTTTTAACTTTTTTAATTTCAGTCAATGTTTGCCATCTTCAAGAGGGACTGAAATTAAAAATTAAAGTTAAAAGCTTAATATTCAAAATTTACAAAATTAAAGTTTTCAAATGATGTTTTGTAAAAATGTGTAGCTTTTTTACTTCTGCAACGCCCGGAGAGCCCAAGCATAGCAAAGCTTAAAACTGCACTACAGCTTTCAGGACACCTTGCACTTTGCTATCTGCTACTTATCACTGGGCCACTATGTTGGGTGGCATTATGAAAATATCTTTTAATACAGTTATTTAACAAATAAGAGGAAAATTATCAGGAAATGAAAAGCACCATTAATAGTTCACAACTAATGCAGCATGGGCCCAATACAAGTGGTAACTGATACTTTCTCTTCATGACTGAAAACATGCCAAAAGGCTGGTTTAAGTCTTGCTTGCAAAGAATATGAATGGCAAATGTTGTCCAGCAGCTTTCTGGTTTAAACTGATTACCAATAATGACTAGCAGCTTTGATAGTACAGTGGGAAGAATCTTCAATACCAAACAGTGCTACAATCTGCTCCTAAGTGGTTTCATGAGTGTTAAGAGTCCCATGTTTTGGGCTGGGGCCAATGGTTGGGCATCCACCTAGCACATGCTAGGCCCAGGTTTAAGTCCTAGCCCAAGTGGAAAATGGAATGGACAAAAAAAAAAAGTCCTATGTTTAAATGGTAATACTGCATCAATTCTAAAGGTATTTGCAGCAGTATTTGGAGGGAAGGGGAAGGGAAGAAAACATTGAAGTTGTATGGTTAGTGTCTTTAACTCTCAAATTTTAAATTATTAGTCAAAAAAACCTCACATAGTTCACAGCTTTTTGCCTACACAGTAAGCAATAACTGCGTGTGGGTTCGGAGCTTTTGCTTTGGAGTGGTTTTTGTAACTGTTTACATTAAAAAGGACAGAAAGTGTGTTGTTGATTTCACAAGGTCCCATTCTTTCCTATGGAGTGCAATTGTCATTGTCCACAAGTCTCTGAATTCAAGGTCTTCTCTTTCGGTGAAAATATTGACTTTGCCGGTTTCTAAGCAGGAGGGTGGGGTTTCTCCAGGCTTTGCAGAGGAGCCCATGAAGTTACCACCCCGAGCCCCTAAGAGAGTATGGCATTAGAGCGCTGAATACCAATGAAACTGTCAGCGCTGAAAGATCTTCTCATAGCAGCTCTACACAAGTCTTTGTATTTGTCTTCACACAATCTTGAAATGGCCTAGGAAAGTCAATCAAATAGAACACAGGGAGAATTTTAAGAAGAATTCTAACTTTAAAGACAAAAACAAAACAAAAAGCTCCACTGATCTTAAGCCATGCTTTAGATTACTTCACAGTTGCCAGGACTTTGGCTATCTGAGGTCTGTACTGCCAGGTTCCAGGGATGCTACTTCCTGCCAATTTGCTAAAGTAACATCCTTTAAACTTAGATTACTGGGAAAGAGGAACTTTATTAAGTTATTTAAAATTAAGTTCCCAAAGAGGTCAAAGATGTGACAGGCTCAATAGCAAGTGCCTGTGCAACTGTGCAAGCACAATGAACAGACACCTGTGCAAAGCAATCGGTGTCTATTCACCTATTCAAATTCTACCCAATCTTCATGAGATTATTATATACACTAAGGAAATTTCAGTGAGGTAGGCATGTACTGCACTGGAGAACAGGAAGGGTCTAATGACTGAAGCATCAGAAAGTACTATACTTCACTTGCACATTAATTACAGTAGAAAAAAAATTATTGTAAAGTACACCAAGATGTCACAGAAAATGCCATTTCAATGAGTCCATTTTAGTTGTGAATATTACTCTGCCCCATGTAAGTTACCACTTCCATCAAGAAACCTACATACTTCCTTCATCCAGTATTTGTAACACACACACTGAGTAAAAAGCAGTTGAGTATGTGAATAATGTAGATATAATTAGGGATACAATTGTAAGAAATTATCCGTGTACGGTTATGTGGAAAGGTAGCAGCTCAAAAGGAAAACTTAAGAACAGGTTAAATTTGATAGACTCAGGAATTATGATGCCAAATGATTAATAAGATCTTCCATGTGTTAACTGAAAAGCTTTCCATTTTCTTCATCACTACGCAATATGGTTTAGTTGCAGATGTGGTGTCAGTGGCTCACAGAAAACCACACATAGTGAATGCAGAGCCTTACCTCTAGGTTCTGTGCTCTTTCTTTGCTGAGAGGAGAAAATAGAAAATTCAGGTTGTTGTCATCTGCTAAGGAGCGAAGGTCAAAGTAGTATTTGGCATAAACACTGGCAGGAACATTAATATTAAACTGGAGTAGCTCCAAGAAATGCCTTTCCATCTCATTCCTGGGGGAGGAGGAACACAACAAAACCAACACAGGACAATTTTAGTCAACTGGGCTATCTTCAAAAATATCATTCTGAGCTTCTAGGATGGCTCTCAACTCTGTTTTGAAACAAATAAAGGCTACCCAGCTGGATTAATACACTAATGCTCAAACAAGGTACAGCTATTTGTGGTCCTTTCTGCATCCCAGCACTCTGAGTTGGGCTGAGGGGAAAAGGTTACGGCCCTCTCATGCACTCATGCTGCTGACTCGGGGGCTCATTCTTCAGAGTTCCATTAGTGCAGCTGTACGATTCATACTCCACGCTCACTCACAAGGCCCCACTATAGTGAGCAGATGAAAGGAATGATGTATGCTGTTTATTAGCTCTGAAGAACTTGCAGACATTTTCACCGGGCTGATAACAGGAAGGGGCTTATTGAAGTAGAGAAGCGCCAACAAAAGGAGTGGGCACATCACCACGGCAACAAATGGATCCATCGAGAGCCATGCTATTATCTCTGAGGGGGAAAAACTCTTGAGGCAACAAGGATTCATCTCAAATAAATAAATAAATAAGCCACATCGGATGGGAAAGGAAATCCCTTCCCCCTGCCCCAGCACATGAGGCTATGTCAAAGGCCATAATGCAAGTTTCTGCTCACCTTAATACTACACTAAGGTGAGAAACCGTCACTTATGGCAGTCAAAATGCACACTTTAAACTGTGGAAGACAAAGATCAAAGACAAATATCTTGGCTAGACTAAATCCACTTTAGGATATGACCTCTGGTAGAGCACCGAACTTATAAACTCTGACTCTGTGATGAGAATGAACTCCCAAGATGCTCAGCATCTGCCGCCGCTGGCCAGAACAGCATGTACACATACACGCAGAGGCAAGTTTAACAGTGGGGAGGGGAAGGCTGGGAGCAGTCCTCTGCTACATAACCGTACAGCTACCCTGCAGAAGGTTTAAGTCAATAAATATAAAATTAGAGCAAATCTGAGCACTTTCACAAGAATCTCAGTAGAAATTATGTAAAAAAATTAATATTTAAACAGACACGAGAATGGCTTATTTTACAACATGTATAAATATTACAAGGTTTCTTGGTTTAAAAACAATGCTTGTGTTCTCCTGTCTGTAATAGGTAGAATATGAGCAGAGCTGTGGTTTTCTCATTTACTGAAATTAAAACCAACCAGCCTACTTCCAAAAATTAATTTCCTGTTCATATGACAGTAGTCTATAGAAATGTAAATCAGATAATGTTTTGATAATCATCTAATCAAGACTTAATTTACTATGGGAATAAATGCCCTTCACTATTCCCTTTATATTTTCTCCACTAATACATTTTAACTGTGTAGAAATACAGTACTTCATGGGATTAACATGTCTATTAATAGAGGTTTAATCACTGAAGAAAAGCATTATGCCTACAGAATATGCATCTTCTGGGTTTTTTTTTTTTTTAATGGCTGAATAGCATACCATTTATAGGCACAGCAAATTTTCTGAACAGCAGCTGCTATTCCTTTGAAGGGAAATATAGTTTAACAAGACCCAAAGATAGTGGAAAGTTTTAGGAAAAAATCTGATAGCCACTGATTTTTGACTTTTTCAATTTAGACTCAAAGTAAGACCATTACAAATAGCCAACAGCAGGGGGATGAGACAAATGTGTATTAAATACTTTCTTGTAATGCTTTCCAATTTCCAAACAAAAGCAGCTTGCTTCTAGGAACATGGCTCCTGGTGTTTCTCTGTTCATACACAGAAAGCGTGGTGAGAAATGGGGCTGCAGCTAGCCCCACCACTACTGCCCCTGGGGCTCACATTTGTGGAAAATGACACATTTCCCTGCATCTTCTCTCATCTTATAACTAGAACAAGCACCTCAGACAGCTTAGTTGCAGGTTTTGAGAAAATTTCAACTGACATCCTGCCACGTCTACTGCTCATAATTACAAATTTTACTTTCTTCATAGGACTAGTTTATAGTCACTTTAACTTCCAAAAGTCCTTCCATTTGTTTCAAATTCTGTTGTCACATCCTTTGCTAAAATGGCTACCAGCAATATCACCACAACCACTCAGTTTACACAATTATCAAATTAAAGTGGTCATTTTCACCAAAAGGTACTTCAATAATCCCTGGGTCCCTTCCTGGCCACAGGTGTCCTCACTTTGGTTATAGTTTGTTAATTCAGAGTGACAGTTTTATCTACAGAAATAAATTGGCAAAGAAAACAAACACAAGCCCTCCTTATGATCTGGATCTCCCTATGATGCTCATACAATCAAGAGGTTTCTTCCTAAATGCCTCCCACAAAGACATTTTCATTGTCAAGTGGGCACTTTGAAAGTCTGCTGGAAATACCTCCCCTTGCTCATCCTACCCACCAACTTCAGGGCCCTGCCCTTCACAGCAGGCAGGGTGGCCAAACTGGCCTTGTTATGATGGTGGCCACTTGTGCTCCCTGTACTCTCATAGTTACCTCAAGGCCCACAAAGTGATGCTGTGGTTGGGTAGCTGAGAAGCAAGTGCTCCAGCAATGCTTCTCAGACTGCCTGAGAGGAATCCTGGAGCTTCCTAACCCATCAGACCAACTTCTAAACACAGACAACTGTCCAAATGGGGCAGGGGAAGGAGGCAGGAGCACAAGTCTGAAATCATTACTTTTGGTTTTTGAAATAGAAGTTCAGATAAAAAGGGAAGAAAGACCAGCAAAAGCAAGTATGTAATATGTGACTCAGGTTGAAAGTAAAACCTCTCAAATGTCTAGGAGCCCTAAGACCTTAACCGTGACACTTGTTTCAAAGGCCAGACATTCCCCTTAAGAAGGGCTTTGAATGGATAGACTGCCTTTTTTTTTTTTTTGGTGGTACTGGGGCTTGAACTCAGGGCCTTCACCTTAAACTATTCCACTAGCCTGATTTTTGTGAAGGGTTTTTTGAGATAGGGTCTCACGAACTATTTGCATATGCTGGCTTCGAACCACGATTCTTCTGATCTCTGCCTCCTAAGTAGCTAGGATTATAGGCGTAAGCCACCGGCACCCAGCTTAGACTGCCTATAAAGAGATTATAACTTGTTGTTCTGGTGGTAAGACCACCAGAAAACCACCTTTCAATTTACCAAAAAATTATTGTGATAGTGATACATTAAGACCTACCAATTAATGATGGGAAATATGAATTGTTACACAGCTGGACAGAAAGTAGTTTTATGTCTATTTCCATTATCTGCATAATGTAACCTTTAAAAATATTTCTTAAAATGTAAACTTTATGGGAGCAAATGAGTTACTGGAAAATGGTTAGAAAATTCACCCAAACCTTACAAACTCACATGTCCTCAACTGTAATGTCCTTGAGGATCTGGCAGTAGTCCACATTCCATACAGCCTGATCGTCCCAAACCTTGGAGGCAAGAAGAATGGCTCCCAAAACAATTCTTTTCCAGTTAGTGGGACAAATGTCGATCTCAGCATAAGTTAAAAGCCTTTCTAAGTAAACCTGCAAAAGTAGAGCACTGGTCTTTGATTTTAGTTCACTTCAAGTGCCATGTTAAAACTATTTATGAATGACAGATTTCTTCTGTGACCAGAAGAAAGTGCCTTTTATTTTTAAGTTCTATAGAGACTTTGCTCAGTCAAAGCAAGAGACCAGATCACAGGTCTGACACCTGTGATCAGAGGTCAGACACCTCTGCTGCCTAATCTGCTCATGCAAATTTCCAGCCCAATTTTGGTCACAGGAGTGAACATCTCAGCAAAGGGCATCCTGAAGAGCAGAAACCACCTTCACACTCTTAAATGGCAGCACACATAAGTCCAGTGCAGATTAAAATTGTTCAATAAACCTGAGTGCCTCCCGCATGTAACGTACCACACCTAGCTGGTGACTTCACAGTGATTTTGCAGGTATGCCATGTTTCAATGTGTAAAACCCAAGGCACAGTGAGTTCACTTTAATCTTTTCATTTTCATACTAACCAACCCTGTGTGGCACTACTTGAAAGAACTGGTAGACAAGAGAGCCTCCCAGTGGCTGCCAAGCAGAGCAGCACAACAGCAACAGTGCCTTATAAAGGATATAAAAGGATATCCTTCTCATAGTCCTTATTTTTCACATCTCCACTATCACTTCAATGAGAGTTCATTTTCTCTAGCCTATAATCTACAACCAAGCCAATTCTGCTGACTTTAAGGGGCAGCAGAGCTGCCTGTTCTCTGTATCCCTGGACTCTGAAACCAGCCGGTCTCATGAATGCTATTACATATATCAAACACCTCTTCTACAAAAAATTGGGTGATATTTACAGTTGAGTAAAAATTATAGAGGAAGTTGTAATTTATTGTTACTTCAAAGGGTGCTCTGCAGAAGAGCGTAAGTACTCCCCTCAGTATCCATCAGAGATTGGTTCTAGGACCAAATCTAATTGGAAACCAAAATTTGCAGGAGCTCATGTTTCTTGTACAAAATGGCATAGATTTGCATGTAACTTATGTATATTATTCCATACACTTTAAATAATCTCTAGATTACTGACAATGCCAAATACAACATTAAGTGCTATGCAAACAGTGTTATGCTATGTCATTTAGAGAAGGACAAGAAAGACACCTTATCCCCCGGCCCCCAATATTTTCGAACCATAGTTGGTAAAAATCACAGAGGTCAAAGATATGGAAGGTAAACATTCTGTACACACTATTTGAACTCTATATTGAGGCAAAAAGAACAAAGTCCACTTTTAAGAGTTTATTTACTGTTTGAAGTTATTAAGACTGACAGTTCAGATGTGACAATGTTTAAACTCAACTGTTTTAAAAAACAAAGTGGCTTCTGAACATGTTTTTAGGGAGATTCTCCTTCCATTTCCCAAACTTGGCACATTCTCAGGTATCTGAAGAATGAACCTCCCCCCACGGGATACAACTCTCTTATAGAAATAATTAAAGAACAATGAAACATTGGCAATCCCTCATTTCCCCTTATTGATAAGCTTGTTATGTAAGGACACTCATATCACTTGTCCTTCTGTGTCAGTAGAGAGTACTTTTTCACACTAAAGCCAACTCTTAGTGCAGCTAAAGCCATCCCACTTCTGCAGAACACTGTCCCCACGATAAATTCTTTTGAAGTCTCTCAGATTTTCCCCAGAGTGTTTACACTGTTCCCATCCCATTCTCCACCATCCCCAGAATGCCTCCTCTCCTTGCTCACTGTCATGCCAGCTCCTCACCTCCCACTTTTTGTTTGTCCCCTGTTGCTTTACTAAAAACTCTTGATGAGGCCATTGGTACCTTCACACTTCACTAACAAGCTCTTCATTCCAACTCTCCACTCCCCAAGTCTAATATTTAAGGCACTCACTGCCACTTGCCTAGTTGCTGGGGCCAAAACCCAACATCTCAGTTACCCGACTCCAATCTGTTAGCAACGCCTGTCCCCAAATACTTTCACTGGTAATCTGATGGCTATTCTGAGCCACCATTTGTCACTGCTCCCCTGCATCACTGGCCCTCTTCTCTGCTTCTCCTCTGACCCCTGACAACTACAGTCTACTCTCCCTAAAGCAGTTAGGAAAATCTTTAGTCCCTGCTCAAGAGGTACCAAACGTTAACTCATCATCCTGGCACTTAACTTCTTCCCATGACCTGAGAGCTGTGAGGTTCTGAGAGATTACTGGTATAACCTCATCTTCCTTGTTCTTTCCCTCATTACTACTCCTGCCACATGCACCTGCTTTTCCTTCAATACAGGAAGCACATTCCTTCATCACAGTCTTGGCACTTGTCCTTCTGCCTGTAACACCTATGTTTTTGGCTTCCTGGCTTCAGTCAGGTCACTATCCAAATGTCACCTTCTCTGGGAAGGTTCTTCCCAATCATTCTCTCCAAAATAGAAAGCCCTCTAATTACTCTTTAACCCTTTACCCTGCTCTATCTTCTTGGCATTTGGCACTACCTGAACTATTCTCTCCTGGTTCTCTATACTCTAGCCACTCCTCTGGAGACTTGGCCCATAAATGCTAATGGTAGATCTGTGAGGACTTTCTCTCCACTTTTCATTGTACATGTTTTCTCTGCATTTGAACTGCTACTGTTAATTCCTTACTTCTGATCAGATTCATGTTCCAGTCCTGTTCTCCTTAAATGACCAAACATTGCCACCCTGCTCTCACAGGAACATCAACTTACTTTGTCTACAATGAGCTCTCCTCTTCTAACTCAGCTCTCCTTACACATGAAGTGCCCATTATGGGGGTTCCTTTCAAGCATACAGGTAAAGCCCTCTCTCTAAATTCTAAAGAAGTACTGAGTAGGTACTCTTTCCCTTAAGGCCATGCAATTGACTTTCCACTGTGCATTTGCTGGAGGAAGGAGCAAATTTCAACCACTTTATTGTTCAAAATGATAGTCTTACCATAGGGATTCTGTATGGTTAACAAAAAGGTAAAGACACAACTGCAGGTTAGCAGGTTAACAAAGCCTTTCTGAGAACTATTGGTACCACAATCTTGGGCATCGACATACACAAGAGGTCAGGAGGGATGGATAAACACCCTCATCCAAGGAACTGAGAACTGAAGACAGTAATTCTCCAGCAATTTTTTTTTCTTTTTTTTGGTGGTACTGCAGTTTGAACTCAGGGCTTCACGCTTGCTTTTGGGCTTCATTCTCCTTTTGGGTCACACCTCCAGCAAGGACAGTAATTCTCAATCATAACACACATCAGAGTTCCCTGGGGAAGATAGCCTGGAACTTGGCTTAGATCTGCACTGAACTAGTCTCTGTAGACTGCACCCCACCCCAACCTCATCAGCATACCCTATGAGTGCATATATGCTACATATGCATGTTTGTACTGAGATGTGGTGGGGAGAAATTGCTCCTACTGCCTTTAATAGCAATTGTTTTGTGATTAAAAAAAAAGTAATGGCAACATTTTAAACCGTAATGATTATTGAACCTAAATATGTTATTTACTTTCCTTTGAAAGACTTCTCTTAAACTTCTGATGATAATTTCAGGAACTTGCCTTCTGATGACAACTTTGGGGACCTACCATGCCTATACAAGACCATTTTCTAAAGATGTTTGATAAATAAGGAATATCTTACCAAAGTTACTATTGCACATTCAGCTGTTAGTTGTGCAGCACTAAAAAGAGTACGAACAAATCTGTAAATAAATTTGTGCTCAGGGTCATGCTTAAAGTATTCCTCTGGAACCTTCTCTCGCTGAAAGAAAAAAAAATACAATGTAAGTATCCATTGAAGAAAACATTTTCAGTATTTTTTTTCTGTACTTGTTTCTTTTTGCAGTATTCTTACCATAGCAGTCTTCACATTGTGCCCACATGTCCATGTAACCATAGCAATGGGTATTTCTCAATGGTCACACTGTGCATAGCGGCATTTCAGTCAATGGTGGACCACACTCACAACAGCAGTCCTAGAGATATTACCTACTGGCACTGCAGCTGTCTTACTTTGTGTAAGTGCACTCTGCAATGTTTGCAGGATGACAAAATCACCTAATAACACACCTCTCAGAATGTATCCTCTTGGTAAGCAACACATTCCTCTACCATAATTATTCAATACCCATCACCATTTATAAAGAAAAACAGACACTTTCCACTTTCCCTCCAGAGAATTCTATCCAATTCTACTTTTAGGCTGAGAAGTCCTACTGATCATGCCATCCTGTTTAGTTTCCTATAGCAACAGGCTCTAAGGCTGCACAGTCCAACAGAAGCTACATGTGGCTACTGAACACTAGAAAGTATCTTCATATGTGCTGAGGAAATGACTTTTTAAATTTTAATGACTTTTTATTTTTGTTTTATGAGTCAGGGTCTTGTTAAGCTGCCCAGGCTTAAACTCACCATCTTCCTGCCTCAGCCTTCTGAGTGCTGGGATCACAGGTATGCAACCCACATGTGGTCATGCCATTTTAACTGATTTTTAATTCTTGGACTGGAGGCGTGGCTCAAGTGGTAAAACGCCTGCTTAGCAAGTGCCAGGCCCTGAGTTTAAACCCCAGTACTACCAAAAAAAAAATTTTTAAATTCTCTTCATAAAGACTTTATATGTTTGTTGGAAGTTATTTAATTTACAAATATTTGCATTGTTTGATGTTACTAAAATTATCTTTTGAAAAGCTATTTTCTGTTATTAGGACAGTACCTTTACTCACCTTAGCTCACTAATTAAAGAAAGCTGCAAGTCAGTTCTTACTCTATTATATCCCTGATAGAACACCGTTTTCTAAGATAATTAGATACAACGTGAGTTGGGAAAGATGATTTTAATTTCAAGATGGAGTGATTTTTTTCTAATGATCTCAAAGCAAACCAGTATGAAATAAACTCAAAGAAAAATATAACTTCAAAAAAGCCACACTTACTGTGAGTGGATGTGATCTCTCATCAAAAATATCCAGGGATCTGTTTGCATCTCTGTAAAATAAAAATGTACATTACCCTCTGGGGTACAGAGGGAGTCAAGAGGAAAAGCCTAACCTTGAAAAAAAGCAAGCAGTTGTATAAATTTTCCTAGATTCTGCCCTAAAACCTCTTTTTATTTAACACATCCAGTACTGTGAGACCCTTTCTACAACGGTCAGACCCTCTTAAACAGGCTGTGATAATAAACCAAATATATTTTCACTCCTCATACAAAGCAATAGTGGTGGACAAGCAAGAATTTAAAACTGTCATGAATGTGAATGAGATCCAGATGTCTCATATTTTTCCTCTCTCTAGTCTCTGTATTACATTTGTATCATGTATTTGTTTCTTCTAGTTTGAGTTAAAGACTTCAGTGGCCTTCTTATTTTAAAAAGAGACCAGTCTTTTCATTGAAAAGTTTATTAAACTAATAGACCATGTTCATTCCAGTGATTCTTTGAGATCTGCAGCTCTCTGGAGTTCACCCAGGCAAGCCCTTGTTCAGGAAGCCCAGGAGGCCAAAGCTGTTCTTATAAAACTATTGAGATATTATCGCTTTTTTGCCACTGTGCATTTGTAATGATTGCAAAAAAGAAAAAGTGAGTAAGACTGCTGATTTTTCAGCATCAATCAAGGTTGTGTCACCAAATTATAGCAGTAGTCATTTTATCCTTCACTGCCATTTTTAGTAACAACAAAAAAGCTCAATTCACTTAAGCATATCCTTGCTGAAGCAGTAAAAAGTAATGTTAGTAAATCTTGACTTTACTTTTTAATATTCTGAGGAAACAGACGTTCACATACAGCATCAATTCTGCACACTGAAGTATGGTTGTGATAAGGAAAAGCACTTGTGATTTAGCTATGACCTGAACAAGTTGCTTATAATAGAACATCATTTTTATTTGAAAGTACAAATATTCTCAAAAATGAATGAAGTGGTGACTAGAGGTGTGGCTCAGGTAGTAA
Source organism: Castor canadensis (assembly GCF_047511655.1). Lineage (NCBI taxonomy): Eukaryota > Metazoa > Chordata > Mammalia > Rodentia > Castoridae > Castor > Castor canadensis. Next base: position 157,136,984 of record NC_133389.1, on the reverse strand, counting down.
GAACGCCTGCTTTGCAAGTGTGAATCTCTGAGTTCAAACTCCAGCCCCACCGAAAAGAAAAATGAGTGAGGTGGACCACCTGTCACTTCAAGGAAAAATAAGTATTTGTTGCCATGATAAAAGCCAGCTGTCAGGCTTTTAAAAGATCAATTTTTGGAAAGCTTATACATTCTGCTCTATACTTGATAGCTTCTTAATACTTTTAGACTTTTTTGGTAAGACTGGTGGTGATATAACAATGAGCTTTTTTATATTAAAAAAAAGCCTGTGAACCAGTATTTTCTAAATGATCAATGTATATAAAATCCTGTACTGGTAAAAGATCTATTCACTGTGCAAGACAGATTAGCATTAATGTATCAAGTTCACTGAGATGATGTAAAATTCCACTGTAATTAATTTAAGACATTAACCCTTGTGGGGTTTCAGGATAATATTGTTAAAGAACATACAGAATTATCTGAAAGTTTTTAAGATGCACCCTTTTCTATGTGTCTAAATGAGGAGGTGTTGTCTTACTGCTTTTTCAAAACAAATTACAACTGAAGACAGAGAATCTAGCTGTCTATTAAGCCAAACATTAAAGAGAGCCACAAAAGTGCAAAGAACATACTTTTCACTAAACTTTCTTGATGGAGAAAAAGTTATTTAGGAAAAAATATATTATGTTAACAAAGTGGTTCTTAATCAGGGACCATTTTGGTTGTCACAATGGGGGCGGGGAGGGGGGAAGGTGTTACTGGCATGTGGTAGGCAGAGAACAACAATTAAACACTCTACAATGCACAGAACAGCCCCACAACAAAGAATTATCTAGCTCAGAATACCAAAGTATCAAGGTTACGGGAACTTGTATTAACATACTATATATACACATGTATTCTGAATTCTTAATTTTACTTTCTAAAACAGTGAATATCAAATCAATATAATCCTCAGAAACAAATACTCTTTAGGATGTTCAGTAACTTTAAAAGTGTTCAAAAGAGTCCTAAGAACAACCAAAAATTTCCAGTGATTCAATAGCTTATGGTGTCTATAGTTACGTCCTTATACTATACTTGGTACCATGCAATGTAATCAGACAGGTTTTTAAAGAGCTCACCTGTTCTTTATGTGGTAGTATATTGCTAAGGTCACACTGTGGAAGGAAAAAAAAAAAATTGTAGCAACTGATTTTATATTTTGGGATTGAAAACATTTTTAAAAAGGGAGGAGGGTGACCTTCCTAGAATCCCTCAAGTCCTCCCCTTCATCATAGTACCATAACGGACACTTTTCCTCTTGTTTTAGTACTTTGGCTTTTAGCAAAAATAGCAAAACTGAAATGCCAGGCAACGTACTGTTAGAAGACATGTTTTTGTTGGTTATTTTAAGTTATTACATATGTCCCATCATTTGCCCTACCCATAGTCATTCATCTTATGCAAGTTAGGTTTACTTGGACGCATGCTTCAATTTAAGCCACACAGTTTGTTTTTTTAAGTTGTTAGGCCCTACATTTCAGTTGACTTAGTTCATTCTCCATTTATCCACCATTTTTATTATTTTCCTAAATAATTAAAGTGTTGTATACCAAATAAAGCATTTAAAATCACTTCTTCATGATTAGTAGAAAATTTATTAGTAAGTGTAAGTGCCCACAAAACTCATGATCGGTCTAGCTATCCTGAAGTAAGCAGTGCAAACAATGCAGCACTACAATACATAAGATAGTAACAGCAGGCATTTCCAAGTTAGTATAAATGAATATTAATTTATACATACAACCCCAGTCATTATGTTACTATATTCCTAAGCTACCGGCAAATGTCGTGTATTAGGGAAGAAAGGGATCTCTTTGGTAAGTTTTATGTTTCCATTTGCCCTCACTGTCTAAAAAGAAGCTAAAAATAATTGAGGGAAGGCAAATCTGAATTTTAAAGGTGTATAGTGTTTAAATTTTTTTCATTAAAACGTTTGTAACATTGGCAAAAATGGATACTTCTACAGTGCTTCAATTTTATCTCCAGACTGAATTTTTAAAATCTCAGAATTTTATGTCATATGCTGAAAAGGACGACCTGAAGCCTTACGTGACAGTTTACCTTAACAACCCAAGCAACCAAGGCTTAAAACTGACATGGCCAAAATCCCACTGAATTGTCAGAAGCAGTGCTTCTGTACTTAAACAGTGCTTCGCAAACTGCTGCACATTGGACTCACCTGAGGAGCTTTAAAACCAGCCTGACTGCCCAGAGACACTCTGATTATTGGGCCTGGGGTATGACCATCAGATTGTTTTTAGAGTTCCACAGGAGATTCTAAAATGCAGCAAAATTTGGGAATGACAATAGCTAAGATCAAAATCAGCCAGAATGTGGGTTGGCAGAGTGGCTCAAGCGGTAGAATGCCTGCCTAGCAAGCACAAGACCCTGAGTTCAAACTCTAAACCCACCAAAAAAAAAGGCTCCCCAGAATGTTTTTATCTATATAATTCCACCTTTTGTGAGTGCCTATGAATGGAGGGGAAGGTAAAGGTGGGAAAACACGTGTGTTTGCAGATATGTATTTTGAAAAAAGTTGCATAAAGTGATTCTGTCTAATGAGGCTTATCCATCTCATTGACAGCAATGCACTACTACTACCCAATAAACATTTTTCAAAATCTTTCCTAAAAGCCATTAATTTTCTTAGTAAACCTTTACTTCACTCATAGTAAATGTACTGATTATTTTTAAAACTTAATGAAAGAAAACTAAAACTTACTGTACTTCCAAAAGCAGACTTCTAAAAATTAGAGTAAGTGGGGGTGGGGAGTGTGTGTGAAACCCACCTGTGTGAGGCAAGGTTACTCTTAAAAATGATGTAATGAATTATATACTGAAGCATCAGAAGCTTGTGAATTAAAAAAAAAAAAACAACAAAACTGAGTATTCTAGCCAAAGTAGAGTGATTTTTACTCATGAATTTAGGGCCTTAGCTGAATACAAACACTCAAGAGGTGCCAATCTCAGGACGTGAGCCAGAGTCAGAGATCAGTTTTTGCTACAAAATTTGATCAGCTATTGTTAAGTGTGGGAGGAATGATTATGAGTAGGAACTTGCAGTGTTTAATTAAGTAGAACTTACTAATAATTTAATTAGCTTTTATTAAAAGCGTGTATATTAGAGACAAATTTAAGTTTATAAGCTGATTACATTTTAGACTGAAAAGTAAAATTAGGGATAAGGGGAGTAACATTGCAAAGTAGTTAGTTTTCAGAAAACCAACTCATAACTAAAGCAGCATTAATAATGTTCCCTGAACAACCGCGATGTCGAGAGGAATCTCCACATCCTGGGCTTTACTGTTTGTAAAATGACTGATTGTCATTTTAGTAAATCTGGAAGTGTTATCTTAGGGTGTGTTGAAAGTACATCTTTAATTATGACCTCCAAGGTTGCTCAAGTATAAATGGGGAAAATTCAAATGCAGACACACTACGGTGTCAGTAAAGGACAAATTATTCCTTCTTCCAAGAGGCGTTCTCAAAGTAGTAAACATTGTTTTAGGCCTATTACTCAGAACAATTCAACAAAAAGTACCTCTTCTTCTCATGATGTTCAATAGTGTCTTAACAATGTAATGTATCAAATAAAGAGGTACTCTTCCTATAATTCCTTATTTGCTAACTGGCTGTCCTTTCTACCATGCAGTCTGAGATTAACATGGAAACTGAAAATTCACATTTAGATCCTTAAAATCAATATATAGTGGACCCCAATTTCTTAAACTAAGCACTGAAAAGGAAATCAAATGGCTGAAATTACCAGGAATGACTGGGATGCTTTTAGCAGAAGGGGGTCTGTCACTCAGCCCTCAGCAACCTAGTTGTACTCACCATTTTATTGTGGTTCTAAGATTAGGCTGGCTGACTGTGCTGTCATCTAGAAATATTGTTGAGCATGAGCTATACTTTTTAGTAAGCTGCCCTGGAGATACCTGAAGGGGAAGGGAAATAGAAGAAAATGTCACAGTAAGTTAAACCTATAAAATGTGGTACTTTTCCTTGGTTAAAATGTCAAATGGTAAAGCATTAAGATTTTTCTTACACACGATGAACTGCTTTTGAGTGCAGTATCATGTGTGGCTCTACAGGAAACCCATTGGAGGCTCTTAACTTTCAAAGATAATGTTTGAGGAATGGGTAATAAAATCCTATCCTTGGTATGGTCTCTACAATTAAACCTGGCAATAACTATTAGGAATTTCCTTTATAATTATTGTAGGAAGTTTAAAATTAAGGTTCAGTGTTTTTCTCTAAAGCAATAAAAAGCAGTTGAAATTTTCTATTTCTTCTACTCAGTAACTATAATAAAATGTAATGCCTTAAATAATGTCAGAACAAGAGCATGTTATTGGTGTAAAAGAAAGCGTAATGCTAAATTTAGTAATTCTAGATGTCTTAGTGTGAAGAAACAATGCTCAATCACTAACAATCCAGGGGCCACAGGACTTTCTGGGCCTTATCCCTTATGAAGAGGGTTAAATTACTGACAGAAGATTCTCTTACATCCCAAAACAGAAGACAGAAACTACTTTGGGAATATAACTTACATTTCATGTTTAAGTAGACTGCCATTATATTACTGAAATGAAAAACCTCGGTCATTCATTTCAGATTTTACTAATTTTATTCTCGAAGTTATTTGACACACCTCATGACACCTTTCTGCTTCACTCATGCTGCTCTCACCTAGAATGCCTTTTTCTTTCTCTTTGTCCCAAAAGCCTGATCCCATCGACCTTCCGGCATACCTTTGCCAGCAGCCACATCACAAAACTTTTTGCTTTTTGTGCACTCATCCTCCAATTCACCACATGTTAAAGGATTTCAAGTGCTGGCATGATGTCCCCTTCTGAAGAAACTAAGCTTCTCCAAGGCTGGCAGGTGGGAGTGGTGGTGGGAGTGTTTGAACCTCTTAATATTCCTACCTCCAGCTCTGAGCAGAGTTTGGAACAAATTAGGGAGTTCAACAAGTATTTGTCAAACTATTATTTAATGGCTCAATTACAGGGCTGGGGATGTAGCTCAGTACTAGAGCACTTGCCCAGCAGGCACAGGCCTGGTTCATCTCCAGTAATGGGGGCTGGGGTGGGGTGAGGTGGGGTGTGAGGGAGAACAACCACAATTTGGAAGATAAATCTTTCTACAGGTACAAATTAGTGAAAAATTATCTACACTGAAACTGGAGAGATGACAATGAACTTTTTGAACTCTCTAAACAAACTATCTTTTAAACACTTTAGAAGTATCCATTTATTTTCAAAGAGTGCAGTAATTAAGCAATATCACATACTGAAACTGCCTAGAGTATGTTAAGACAATCTGGTCCTTAAAAGTTAGGCCAATAAGCAAATTTCATCACTGAATAGTTACAGAGTAACAACAGCATTCTTTAAAACCACAGGATAACAATTTTAATGTTATTAAAACTAATTCAGATAAGCCTTCCTTCCTCCTATTAATATACCAGTTTTCGTCATGTCATCACTCTGACTCATCAGTATTGTCCACAAATTCATGAAAAACAGGCAGGCAGAAGACCCAGTTGAAAGTACAGAGCATTTAAAACTTGCTGGTGGCCCGCAGAGATATCCATATAGCATATGAAGCTGTTTTGCTTGTGTCAGATGTTTTCACAGCAAAGCTACTTATTCCTTAAAAGTCCCAGACATTATCATTTGAAAAGTGTAACTATTTGGAGGACTAAAAATTCTCTTTCAAGCTAGAAATATTTCACCTATATCTCTGATGTTTCTTAAGCTATTCAGTAAATGAGTACACTCTTTACAGAACCATGTCAATGTGTATAACTTTATAAGTCAAATACAAATACAACATGAAGAGTGAAAATTGATTCACTGAAACCCTTTTGTTTTAAATAGAGGAAGGTATCTTTTAAGGTCTCTATTACTGGTTGAGGATTAAAATCCAAATTGGTAGGGACCATTAAGTGCTTTGGGTTTGGGAAATTTTAGAATATTTATGTATAATGATACACGGGGGATTTGACCCAAGTCTAAGCACAAAATGCATTTATGTTTCGTATACACACAGCCTGAAGATAGTTTTACACAGTATTTTTGGTTTGCCTATGTTTTCACATGAGCTCAGGTGTGGAATTTTTCACTTTGTGGTGTTATATCTGCCTTTTAAAAAGTTTTAGATTTTGGAGCATTTTGGATTTCTAAATACACCATAACAAAAAAAAAAAAAAAAGCTGTATGGAAATAAAATATTAGAAATGAACAAAACAGTCAAAATGAATCAAAATATTGACTAGTTGACAGAGCTTTAGGTGACATTTTCTCCCATTTTCCTTATTACATTTTTTTTCTATCATGAATGTATACTGGCTTTTTGAAAATATCAGTGCTAAGTGCACAGCCTATGGGAGCTCATTTAGTGAATTAGTAACTCACTGGCTAGATCCAGTCAAAGGAGTGCTACATACTTCCCCATCAGTTCAGACTTGTGCTAAACTCCTACTAAAGATACAGGAATTATTCCATCCAGGGAGATATACATTTCTGCTACTCACTGCTCCTTGCCCCAGTTCAGCCCAATCCCAAATTTCAAGGTGACCAGAAAAGCTGAATACAAAATTCTCTGGTAACCAATGGGGCCCTGAGCACTCATTTCTACCTATTCAAACTTTTCAGTGTTGGGACTAGAGGACGGTTAAAATGAAGTTTCTGAACAAAGCCTAAAATATTGCTACAAGTAACTCTCTCCTCATCATGCTTGATAACTTAAGACCCTAGACACTATGGTTAAAACCTTACCATTGCTTATAATCTCAATATACTATACTGATAAATACAAAAATATAAAATGCAAACACCCCAAAAAAAAAAATCAAACAGCAAAAACACTACTGGAAGGTGTCACTGAAATAGAGACATTTATCTTCATTTATTCTGTCAGCACAAATGACAGAGTACAGAATTTTGCAATCTTTACAGGAAAGGAAAGGGGGTCCTTAGTAGACTTAAGGTAAAATGGTAAAGACCAAAAAAATAATCTTCCCTTCCTTCAACTCAAACCTTAACATCAAAGGTCAAGTACTTGTTGAAATCCCATCCTCACCCACTGGCTTTTCCCATTGTACCTAAAAAAAAAAAACAACAAACCAAAAAATTTTTTTGGCAGTACTGGATTTGAACTCAGGGCTCCACACTTGCTAAGCAGGTGCTCTATCACTTAAGCAACGCCCCTAGCCTTTTCTTGCTTTGGCTATTTTTTGCCAGTGGCAGCACAGATGGGGATCCTCCTACTTATGATTCCCGCATAAGTGGGATAACAGAAGTTCACCACTACACCTGGTTTATTTGTTGAGATGGGTGTCTAACTTTTTGCTGGAGCTGACCTCCAACTACAATCCCCTGTACTTCCACCTGCAGCTAGGATTAGATGTGAGCCACTGTGCTGAGCCCTGAAGTGCACATTTTTCTCTCTCCTTTTTTTCAAGACAAGTTTTGGGTGTGTTTTTGAAAAACCAGTGACTTTGAATTAACTTGCAATTTTCTTAACACTTCATGTACTCATGTCCCAGTCATGTTGCATAGTAATGGGACAATATGGCAGGATGCATGGTCTTAACAGAATTTATAAGACAGACCTTACGTAGTGGATGCTAATTATAGGTATAACTTTTAAGTAAAAGTTTAGATTAATATCCTATTAGTACTACTAAATTCATTGTACTGAATTTAAATTCATTGTACTGAATTTAAATTCAGGTTCTAAATTCATTTAAACATATACTGACTACAAATCTGTTTCCTTTTCGTCCTGAAATCTCCTGAGGATTGAAGGCATACAACAAAGGTTATACACAAGACCAGGAAACAGTATTGATAGATGACTTTTAATGTCTAAAAGACAAAAAGGAAATTAAGGAATGGTAACTGACATGGCAGAACAGTGGTGGCATTGCTCTAGTGTGTGTAAGAGTGGCTGGGACAGGAACAAGCAGCATCTCAGAGGGTGGAGTGAAACATGGAACAAAAGCTAACATCAGCTGGATAGCCAGTCATCGCCCACTTGCACTCCATATGGTAAGGAATCTAGATTCGAGATATTAAACCGACATTTTCTGGACTTAGATATAGCAGACTCAGAGATACCAGGGCTGAACCTTGAAAATAACAGGAAAAAATGTAAATGAAAAGTGGAACTCTGCCTCTTTCCCAACTTCTGGAAAGCAAGCTTGCTACAAAGCACACTTACAGTTACCAGGCAGAAAATGGGAGAGATCTTTCTCTTAAGAATCTGAAAAAATCCTATGTTCTCCCTCATATGTGGACATTAGATCAAGGGCAAACACAACAATGGGATTGGACTATGAGCACATGATAAAAGCGAGAGCACACAAGGAAGGGGTGAGGATAGGTAAGACACCTAAAAAACCAGACAGCTTTTGTTGCCCTCAATGCAGAGAAACTAAAGCAGATACCTTAAAGCAACTGAGGCCAATAGGAAAAGGGGAACAGGTACTAGAGAAAAGGCTAGATCAAAAAGAATTAACCTAGAAGGTAACACCCACGCACAGGAAATCAATGTGAGTCAATGCCCTGTATAGCTATCCTTATCTCAACCAGCAAAAACCCTTGTTCCTTCCTATTATTGCTTTTACTCTCTCTTCAACAAAATTAGAGATAAGGGCAACATAGTTTCTGCTGGATATTGAGGGGGTGGGGGGAGAGGGAGGGGGTGGAGTGGGTGGTAAGGGAGGGGGTGGGGGTGGGGGCAGGGGGAAGAAATGAACCAAGCCTTGTATGCACATATGAATAATAAAAGAAAAAAAAGAAAAAAAAAAAGAATTAACTTAGAAGGTAACACACATGCACAGGAAATCAATGCATGTCAACTCCCTGTATAGCTATCCTTATCTCAACTAGCAAAAACCCTTGGTTCTTCCTATTATTGCTTATACTCTCTCTTCAACAAAATTAGAGATAAGGGCAAAATAATTTCTGCCTGGAAGTGAGGGGGTGGGGGGTAGATGGAGGCGGTGGGGGTAGTTAAGGGAGAGGGTGGGGGTGGGGGAAGGGGGGAGAAATGACCCAAACATTGTATGTACATATGAATAAAATAAAATTTAAAAAAACAACATAAGTAGTTAAAGCAGTCATGACAAATTTAAATAAATTATGCCAAATCAAAAAAAAAAAAAAAAAAAAAGAATCTGAACTGTCCTGCTTATGGGGCACCCACAAAAATACACTGAGGTCCCAGGAATGAAAAACTGGCTTGGCCTGCCTCTAAGTCCTTCTAGTGAAACTTGTTAAATTAACAAGTCTTGCTAACACATGGTGCTGCCAGAGAGACCACCATGCACGTGGGAAAAGTCTCCAACAACAGAGCTCAAAACAGGAATTCATGGGAGTGCTAAAAATTCAGGAACAAATGAAAACTTAAAAAAAAATTTCAACAGAAAAGTCAAAGCATAAATTCAAAGAATATCTAAAAATTGGAAAAGACAAACTAGAAAATAGAAGGAGACAGAAATCAAACATCAGTGCAGAAATACTGGTCTAAGAGGCCAACATCTAACCAAGAATATAAGAAAAATTGGGAACTTCTCTAAAAGGTGTGGTTTGTAGAGTTTGCAGCCCTACATAAAGTGAACAGTTCCATAGCAAACCAGAATCCTTGAGATGGAGAAGGTATTAAAAAATTCTAGAGAAGGAATGGGGGGAAAATAAGTAAAATTGGTTATGCTGAATGTACCATACAATGGCAACAGAGTTAAGAGCAACACTGTAAATGAGAAGACAACAAAGAAACATCTTAAAGGACTGTGAACCTGTTTCAACTGAAATCTCCCAAAACACCCAGGAAGAGGTGTTTCAGCAAAACAATAGAGTATAAGACAGAGAGAAACAGAATCTAGGACATAGAGGAACCCACACAAGACAACAGTTATTATGTGAGATCCCCAATAACTTCAAGATATCCCAGGAAGACAGCAAGACAGCAGGCCTAAGGGAGAACCAGTCTGTGTTAGAAAAGGATGACAAAAGGCTGAGGAGGGCTGCCTGAAGTGCAAAAGTAGAACAGATGTGTTTTAGTGGACAGAAAATATTTTTGATATGCACGTGGTAAAAAAAAAAAAATAGCTGCCAGAAACAGGCAAGTGAAAATAGGAAATTACTTACACACACACACACACACACACACACACACACACAGAATGTAAAAGAAGAGAGACCAGCCAGGGGCTCCTTATTGCATTTGGCAGTATGAGCTAATGCTGGATATAAAAGTGAGATTTATCAGGGGAGTGAAGTGCTCAGATTTTAGGAATGTTTAAGAGAAAAAAATAAGGTGGGCTGGAGAAAGTGACTCAAGATGCACAGCAGCTATCTAAGGGTGCAAAACCCTTAAGTTCAAACCACAGGATCAGCAAAAAAAAAAAAAAAAAAAAAAAAAAGAAAAAGTTAAGGGTACACAAGGAGGTGGCATAGTCAAAGAGTACTATATGATTCAGCAGTTAACAATACTTGTGGTCATAATATAAATATCTGACTAAACAAAAAAATTTGATACGTATCAAGGAATTGGGGGTCAGGGGAATAAGGTCACAGTAGAATAAGGAAGCTAAACTTTCATCTACCATGTCAGGAAATCAACATGTACTACTAATTAACTTATTAATAGCTTGCTACTTTGATTAAAAAATAAGACAAGGCCTGGTACAGCAGCCCAAGCCTATAGTCCTAGCTACTCAGGAGGCAGACATGAAAATGGTCATGGTTCAAGGCCAGCCCAGACACAAAACCCTATCTTAACCGATGGCTGGACGTGGCAGTGCACACCTGTCATCCCTAGCTACACAGGGAAGCATAAATTGGAGGATCACAGCCAAGTCCAGTATAAAGCCAGACCTTATCTCAAAATTAAAGCAAAAGGAGCCGGTGGGTCAAGTGGTAGAGCACTTTTCTAGTAAGTGAGGCCTTGAGTTCAAACTCTAGTGCCAGCAAAAAAAGATGAAAATATTAAGGCAAAAAAATCTTCAATCAGGTCTTTATACTGTAATTATGTTATTGAAATTTAACTTAAACATCAGACTGCTTTAATAAAAATGAATGGTACTAAAGTACTAAGTCAAAAAATTTTCTAAGTAAATTTAATACTTGAGAATATAGAAGATACTTAGAAAGTTCACAAAAACAGGTCCATGTTTAGGTTCCCATTGTACTTTTTAGAAATCATGGCAGGCATCCTTTTAATTCAAACTATTCATTTCTTAACTTTTCAACTGTTTACTTACATGATTTAAATGGTTGCTCTTCCTCTTTTCACGCACTAAGAATAAAAAAGATTAACTGATCAATTCTGACATCAGTGCCATAGAAAAATAAAAGTAGCCACTAATTATTTGATGGATTATCAATATACAAATGAGAAAACTCCATTCTACTCTTAAAAATAATTTCCAACAAAATTAATAAATTCAGTCATCTGTCAAGATGAGTTCTATAAAGTAAAATCTAAAAATTTAGTTTTACCTTTTTACTTCTTAGGTAAAAATGACAGATTCTGTGTACAAAAGAAATGAACAGGGCAAATGGGGCCTGGTGAGAAGTTTAGCTAAAAAAAGCTTACCTCTTACACAGCTGAACAACTAAACAGTAGTATGTTCTGCATTTCCATATAGCTACTGTAACCACCAAGATCTAAGAGCTGACAGCTCTATAGAAACCAGTTTTTAACCAGGCACCAATCTCTACATATGCATCAAAATGCCTGGAAACATACTGAAGCACCAATTCGTAATCTACTAAAATAAGTTACTTGAAAATATGTTACTGAAAAACCTAATTGGCCTTATACGGGAAGTAACCTATCTTAAGTTTAAATTTTTAAATGAGTGTGCTAACCTAACTGAACACAGTATCTACAGCACACAGATTTACTTTAACAAGCTCCAGAAGAGTACATGTTCTGAAGAGGTACCTGGGCCATACTTTGTTTCTCCCACCTCCTCCTCAATTACCAATAGACTGCTTTGTAAGCACACATTCCACTGGAGAGAAAGGGGCATGCAATAGCTTTTCTTTTATTGCTTCCTCACACTTTACATGTGAGAAGCTCACAGATCTTGAAGAAAGTGAGAAATACAGCAATGCTAACCAGAAATGACTGCTCAAGACAAGTGAAATACAAACTATGAAAATTCAGGTTAAAAGCCCATATTTCTTTACTGTGCTATGTAATTCTAAATATTACAAAACCTTCCCTTATTTCTTAAATTCTTTCTGCTATAATCAACTGAAAAACTTAGCTTTCTAGGGGAAAAAAAAAGATTTGACAAGAAAAGGAAAACAAGCAGGTGCAGAAAAATCTTACAGTTCTGATTCTCATCTCAGAAGCAGGACACAGGAAATTTACACATGCTGGTTTACCTTCTAGGAAACACCACAGGGCATGTTTGCTCTGAGTTTTATTATGTTAGGATGAGAAAGTTTTGAACAAAAACTTTAAATGTTCCGAGTAACATAAATTTTGGATGTGACACAGGCTCATTAGAGTGCTGTATATAAAATGAGGTCAAAATGAATAAACAGTCCATTGCTTTTTTTTTGGACACAAAAAACCTAAATTATTCATCTTTAAAACATGCTCTATGAAACAAGGGGAAAAGGGCAAAATACTATGGAACAATAGGTATTAATCCATGACTACTTCTAAATCATTCGGCCAATTCTACTGACAAAGTGGTGGAAAATGTGTAAACAGAGAGCCCACATGCTGTCACTAAAAGAGTGACCATAATCACATCAAAAAAGTCAAGAGAACACATGAAAAATTATAACCAATCAACAATGAAAAACAAACTAATAAAATATTTTGTAAAATATATCACATAAAATAGAAACAGTCTGTTCCTTCGTGGGGGAAACTATTGTCTTACCATCCGTTTGAGATTTGCTGAGGAAAATTGTGCTTGCCCTTGGATGGTCAGAAGGGTTTGATTCCAAAGCTAAATCTGTAAGAGGAAGAGAAGAAGAAATGATTATTTACTTCAGAAGAGAAGTAGATGGCTTTTAAAACAGCTACATACTGGCTTTAATTACTTGAAACATTTACTTTTTTTCTTGGGGGGGAAGTTATGAGTATGAATGAAAAATAAGGGCAACAATATTAAAATCTCTACTGGGGAACTGTAAAAATCATGAAATCTCTTCATTCATATGGAGGTTTTAGACTAATTTTTAAAATCTGTACCTGAATGTTCTAATGCAACTTTTAGATGAATCATATACACGTCTTCTCCCTCCTCCTCATCCAATAGAAATTCAATCATCTACTCTGTGCTGCTATTGCTAGCACACTTCAGTAATAGACCTTAGCCAATTTCTTCCTCTCTCTCCTCTTTCCCTCTTTTTTAATGGTACTGGGGTTTGAACTCAGGGCCTCTATCACCCAAGTGCTATACAACTTGAGCCACTCCACTAGCCCAAATTACTATCTCAATTTATCAAATATGCTAAAGCAAAGAGAACTGTTTTTGGCAAATGTTCCTTAGACTATCACACAGCTAATTCTAACTTCATTCAACACGTGAACTCATTTAGTTAGTAGTTTACTTGGGAGCTATTCCTCATGACAGATTTAAAAGGATTTCGTGTAAAACTTCAATGCCCTGATGTACACAATAATTTCCATGATAGAAACAGATTTTAACTTTTAGTCTCATTTTCAAGGCTACACTCACTTCTTCCTCCTATAGTAGGCCATTATGGGACCAAGGTGGGATAACCTATTTAACCAAGACTAGTAGACATTTAACTTTTCTTAATACATGTGGGATATGAAAAGTTGTCAAGGAAGAACCCAATGACACCCTCAGCAATGTTCATCTCAAGCCACTTAATCTTGTCAGAAACTGGATCAAGATCCAGATAGAGTAATGGTAAGGTAATTATTTCCCAAACTATGTACTAATCATTCTACTTTTTAAAAAAGGGTGTTCAGTCAAATCACCCAACACTATATCCCTGGCTCTTACAGAATCAAAATACACATTGATATGTTAAATACTAATCAGTCAAACCCAGTGTGGTAGCTCATACTTATAATCCCAGCACTGAGAGGCTGAAGTAGGAGGAATCATGAGTTAAAGATTAGCCTGGGCTACACAGTACATTCAAGACCACCTTCTGCTACATAGAGAGACCCTGTCTTAAAAAAAAAAAAAAAAAACAAAACCAATCAGGCTACTAGTGACTACTGTATAACTCAGCCTTTCACAAATTTAATCTACTTAGAATCCTTTCTTCCTCCTTCCAAGCAATATGGTTAGAATCTTGTAAGAATATATATAATTCAGGACTCCCCAGTTTAACAGGAATCTGAGTCATCTATTTATTTTTATTTTGATTATTTATTTACAAAGTCTTGCTATGTATCTTACACTGGCCTTGAACTAACTATGTAGCACAGACAACCCTGAAACTTATGGCTTGCCTCATCGGCCTTCTGAGTACTGGGACTACAGGTGAGCACCTTGCTGACATTTTTTTTTTTTCAGTATCTTTAAGATATTAAAACAAAGTTAGCAAATAAGTGGAAAAATAAAATAATGTGTGTGCAAAGTTACAGGTAGAGACTTTCACAGCTATCTCTAACCGAAAGCTTATGAAGGAATTTAGTGCTACTCCTACCAAAAAGAAAGCAAATATATTATCATTTGAATTTAAAATGTAATTTGCAAAACTATTAACTATTAAGTATAGTTTACAGAAATGCCCATACTTATGTATCAGTACCTGTGATAAACTTTAAAAAACTTCAACGGAGGTCCAGGAAAATTATCAGAATCAAAGAGGAGTAGGCTTAACACACACACACACACACACACACACACAAAACATCCCAAACCAAGATGTAAAATTATCAGAATCAAAGAGGAGTAGGCTTAACACACACACACACACACACACACACACACACACACACACACAAAACATCCCAAACCAAGATGTGCTACTGTGTATCTAAACATGAAATTCAGAAAGGGTGGTAATAAAAGCAATGACAGCATGCAGGGGAAAAAAAAAAAAAAAGGAAAATTATTCCAAGTGACAAACTGGCACTCCCTCTACCCAAGGTTTGAAGGTGGGTACAAGCCCAGGGCTGGCCAATCAATTACAGAGCTCCAGAGAAGAAAGGCAAAGCTATACTCTAGGACCAAATAGTTGGTTAGTTGGGAGCTGCCAGGTGCAACTTCGCCATTCTGAGAAGAAAGCCTTTCCAATAAAGATGAACAGAGAGGAGCAGGACAGAGTTGGCCTCAGACATTGTTTAATTCCTCGATCCAGCTGTACCAAATTGACCTCCTTGGTTATACACTTCTGAGATAGACCTTCAACCGACTACTGCAAGAGACCTGGTTCATCAGCTATGATCACATTAAAGGTGTGACAGGTAAAAAGTCAAGCTTGCTCAAGTAACAAGTGTTATCATGAACAGAAATTTGCAAATGCCAAAATAATGGTTTTTTAAAAAAATTATCAATACATTCACAACTATTACTTTTAGTTGCTTTTCTTTTTTTTTTTTTTTTTCCAGGTGATCAATATGCTATTTTTTTTTTCATTTTTCTTTTATTATTCATATGTGCATACAAGGCTTGGTTTATTTCTCCCCCCTGCCCCCACCCCCTCCCTTACCACCCACTCCACCCCCTCCCGCTCCCCCCCTCACTACCCAGCAGAAACTATTTTGCCCTTATCTCTAATTTTGTTGTAGAGAGAGTATAAGCAATAATAGGAAGGAACAAGGGTTTTTGCTGGTTGAGATAAGGATAGCTATACAGGGCATTGACTCACATTGATTTTCTGTGCATGGGTGTTACCTTCTAGGTTAATTCTTTTTGATCTAACCTTTTCTCTAGTACCTGGTCCCCTTTTCCTATTGGCCTCAGTTGCTTTAAGGTATCTGCTTTAGTTTCTCTGCATTCTTATGCACTTAAAAATAGCTCTTGGGCTGGGGATGTAGCTCAATGGTAAAGCACTTGCCTAGCATGCACAAGGCCCTGGGCTCTATCCCTAGCACACACCTGGAAATAAAAACAAAACCAAAAGCCCTCTGATCAGTATGCAATTTATGTTCTTTTTTATTACAGAAAAACCACCTCCACTCCCTTACAGATTTATTGTTTAATGAATACTGCTCAGTGCATAATAGTGCAAGTGTACTGTAATACTCAGCCAATCCTCATGGCAATTAGAAAATTTTGTCCTTACATTATAAAAAAAAATGAAATAGTTTTGAAAATAATTTCTTTTATCTCCTTAGGAAAGATTTTAAAATGTGGGATGACCAGACCAAAAGGCTGGATCATTTTCATGGTTCAATATATAGTGCTAAACTGCTTTCTAAGGGAAGTAAGGGCCCATTAGGTACAGCCCTACCACTCTCACCAGCTTTAACTCCTACCCCCAGCTTTGAATACTTAAAAAAAAAAACTTGATGATGTAAATGAGGAACATTACTGTGGTTCTAATTTGCATATATTTGATTACACAGTTTTACGTACTCTACCATAGTTAACTGTGGCATTTCCACTTTGGTGAGTTTCTTATCATTTGTATGTACTGGTGTATAGCTATTGTAACCACTTAGGGCATTAATGTTTCAATTTGCACAAGGTTTTCTGAAAATTTTCTGTCTGTAGCCACCAAAATTTTTTATATAACATGTACTTTCTGTTAGTGATAAATACTACATGTTGCTATTTTACAGAATGGATATGTAAGGTACTAGAAGGGAAACTCATACACATACTGTATTACTTCTGCATTCTCCATTAACTCTATTCCAGAGCCTCAGGAAACTCTGATAAATCGTATTACTCTATTTTCACTATCACAAAAGTAAGACTGCCAACTACTAAGCAAAGCATTAGGTTCCACAAACACTCATACATACAGGTACAGAGAACTAGAGAGATGTCAGGAAAATAAAAATGCACCAATTACCATGTATCTTACATATAAATCCCTTCTGCAATTTAATTTGACAACATGATGAGTTAATGTAGGAAAAGTACAATTTTTTAAAAAATTGAAAAAAATTAAACATCTCTCAGAGGATGGTATCACTGATATCCAATACAGTTCTTCCTTCTAGTGTTGAGTCTAAGATCCACCTTAATTAGACATAAGTCAAAAATGTAAGAGTATATAATCTGGAATAAATGAAATACATTATTAAAGACTAAAAGTATAAAAACTATCCAATCATAAATTGTCAAAAAAATTAGTCTCCTTGTTAAAGTAGTAAAGGGAGAGAATAGTGATAAGGCAGAAATAGTGTATGTGAGAGGCTGATTTCAACATATTGATTTCAATATACCCCAATTACATAGAAGATGTCAGCAGTTTCTAAGCCAAATGCTGGGAGCTTGTTTATTTAAAGGCTTACTGCTCTACCGTCTCTATAGTGTACATTTTGCTAGTTTTATGGCCCACAATGCAAATGTTCCAAGCCTCACAATTACTATGAAAAATGAAGATTTTTATCACTCTGAGTCCACACTTTACACCATCGGGTAATTCTTACCTGATGGCCTTGAGCAGGCCTACCTCACCAGATGGCACACAGCACATAGCAGAGGTCCTCTGTGCCCTAGTTTAGGGCTCATTCCTGCCTAGCTTTTCTTTTCCAGCCTCTACTGATCCACTTCTAATCCACTTCTGGACTCACCTCACCACCAGTTTCTCAGTCTTGTCCCTGTTTTAATCCTCAATCTATGCTTTATTGTGACACTGAGATATGACCTTTCATATACTATAGAATACCTTTCTTCCTTTGTATGTGTGTGTGTGTGTGTGTCTACACATATATATTTTAGTTTTTCAGTACTGGAACTTAAACTCAGGACTTTCCACTTGCTAGGCAGATGCTCTATTATTTGAGCCACACCTCCAAATCCTTCCTTGAAATTTTTTTTTTTTTTTTTTTTTTTTGCAGTACTAGGGTTTAAACTCAGGGCCTGTACCTTGAGCCACTCCATCAGCCCTTTTTTTAATGTATTTTTTCAAGTTTCATGAACTATTTGCCCAGGGCTGGCTATGAACCATGATCCTCCTGATCTCTGCCTCCTGAGTAGCTAGAATTACAGGCATGAGCCACTGGCTTCCTTTATATATTTCTTGGGAGCACTTTACTCAATTTTTTAGACTTCTAAGAACATTTCTAGATTTTAAGTTTACTATCTCCATTACATTACACATTATTTTACAGTTTTAATGGTAAAGCTTACTTTCTTTAATATACTTTAAAAAAAAAAGGTGAGAAAAAACATAGCATCTAAAGAAGCCCATGAGTCATACTGTATAAATTTTATTCCTATGTATCATGTATCTAGAATTTATGCTCCTGCTCTATCTAGCCTTATTTTCCAAAGCCTTGGAAAACTCAATTTATACTTCTTGGAGGCAGTCTTTACAATTGAAGAACAGCTATATATACTACTGAACACTAGAAGGAGCAAATAAAATGTAAGATTAATCAATACAGTACATACTATATAGTAAATGACAAAACAAAGCTCTCACAAACTCAAAGCAGAAAAATTAACATTTTGCATTTCATTGGGAAATCTATACCAAAATACCTTGAGCAAATGTGGTTTGGCTATTTACTAAAGGATATACACTTGATCATCAAGTATTTCTCCCAGGTTTTTTTTTTTTTTAATAAGCAAATACAATTTCCTATGCTTTCTTTCATATAGATTACTTTATGTTCTCCCCTTTGCTTTTATTCATGTAACACACCCTGGAGTCATTTCACGGCAGTAAAGAAAGATATCCTCGTTCTTTTTTTATAGCTCCGTAGACACACAGATACATATGTACATCCACATGGATGTACCAGCTCCTCACTAGACATTTGTGTTATTATTAATGTTTCACTGTTGGAAAAACAACAAAAACTTTGTATATGTTGTTTCTTATTTGTTGTGGTATATGTTCTAATTAGGATTTCTGAATTAAATGCATTTGCAATATTGTGAGACTGCACTAAATTTGCATTTCACAGTAATATGTGAATATAACCATCCACACAACCTCACCAAAGATCCTACTGTTAAGTTTTTGGATTTTCTCCCAATAGAAAAGAAACTGTGGCAGTTTTCATTTGCATTTTTTTTTAATGTGTGAAGCTATGTTTAAGGATCATCTGCATTCCTTTTCCTGGGACTTAACTATTTGTATCTTTGTTACCTATTTTTTGATTCACTTAATTCCTTAAATCAGCCTGTTTTAGGTCTTTATAATACTGTTTTTATGTTCAGGCCACTGATGGCTCTCCACACCAGCCTCCTGGTTGGTCTCCCTGCTCTGCACTTGCCTGTATCACAGTGTAGTCTCACAGAGCAGCTAATCTCATCTTTTTTCCAAAAAGAACCTATTCCTTTGAGTATAAAGCTCCAATGGTTTCCCATTACAACTAAAGTGCAAATTCTTTGTGAAGTTCAGTAGGCATACAAAGGCCTTTACCTACCATCTTCCTCCTGGCATCCCTTTCACTCTGCTGCAGCCACCCTGTGTCCTTCTGTCCTTTGTCAGAAGTCTGTTCCCATAGGAGAACTTCAAAGGGAGATATACCTCTGCATGGAAGCCTTTCCCTACCCCACATCACTTCCTCTCACTTTTAGGACAGTTTACACATCACGTAGGAAGAACTGCCATCTTTCACCAACTCATGTAAAACTGTCTTCTTCCTCAATTACCCTATTTTACTTTCAACCACTGGACTACCTGACATTCTTTATTATTCATGTATTATGTACCCTTACCTCCTTCTAGAATGTAAGGATCAGAGTAGGATGGGGGCTGTCTTATACCAGTGTTTGCCCTAAATCAAGAATACTACCTAGCCACTCAAAGGTACTCAAGAAACATGTTTCAGTATACCCCAAAGTAGTTCAGTTTCTCCCAGTTTTCTCCTGTCTTTTAAGATTTCTTCTAATGCTGTCCTTTGATTTGCCATCTAAGACCAGCATTATTTGCAGATTTCAGAGTGGTAGCTATTCAGCATTAAAGACATGAGACAGGCTACCAAGAACTACAAAAATCTAAAAGAGGAATTCTAATTACCAGTGAAAAGTCAATGGTACCTTCAATTTGGCATAAAAAAATTTCAATACTAAAATACCTTAACTACAAAATGACTCATCCTAACAGATTTAATTAAGTCATAAGACAAAACAAACCACCTGAATTCTACAGTAGGTAAATACAGTGCATCAGTCATCAAAATGTTTTTATATGTGTCCCCAACATCAAACATTGCATAGGACTGTATATGATTTTACTATAAAAGACGCCCAATTAAAGGACAAGTAAAAAATGATACTCCAACCAAAAAAAGACACAAGTAAGAACAATGTGCACTGGCATAGAAAGACATCCTGGAGTGCTCTTTGGGTACCAGCACTGTGCAGGAAATTTTGTGTTATTAGTTCAATGCTTTAAGTAAGTCATAAAGCAGCACATATAGAGTGGTCTCTATTATAAAATAAACAAAATCTTACATGTTTATAATAGGCTCAGGAAGAATCAACACCAAAATATTAATAATACTCTAGATAGTCTGAAAGTGAATCAGTGACTTGTATTTTCTAAATCACTTACAAACACTGACATTATTATATTAAAAAAGCAAAAGAAGAATTTGAAATAGCTACTGGAAAAAGGAAACATCTATTGCTCAGGTTGTTCTACATCCTCTTGCCAATTCTTTCCCTACTCTCACCCCTCAAGGAGGGGGAAGAAGGGATCAATGAGAAAGTACCTTAAGCCAGCTAGTTATTGAAGCTCCTAAACATATCCATATAGACATAAAAGGTTGTATGAAAAGTAAATCAGAAACCCAGCATGGTAGAGCACACCTGTAATCCCAGCACTTGGGAAGTTGAGGCAGGAGGAGCCTGAGTTCAAGGTGAGACTGGGCTACATAGCAAGACCCTGTCTTAAGGGGGAAAAAAAGTTGATGAGAAATAATAAAATTAGATAAGACCATACTATCTTATTTTATATTATTGATATCAGTTATGTCAGACATACTGTTAAACAAAGGCAATGCAGTAGAAAATATTTTTGAGCCTATCTGAATCTGTACTAGGTTCTTAGGAATGGCTCTGAAATGACCTGGAATGTTCTAAAGGTTTCAAAAGGAAAAAAAGCTATCATTTATGTATGATTTTGTCTAAGAAATTTTTTTTAAATCAACTTTTCATTGTAAAAGAGCTAAAACGTTTCAATCTAAATAGGTATTTATCAGTTTCCAGAGAAACTGATATAAAATTGTCTGCAATAAAGATATTAAAGGCAAACTTTCAGTTTGTCTATACTTTACATTTGGTGTTCTGACCTTGTTTCTATGACAACTTAAGACTAGCCAAATGCTGGGCTGGAGACCTGGTTCAAGTGGTAGAGCACCTGCCTGGCAAGTGCTAAGCTCTGAGTTCAAAACCCTGTATCGTACAGTCGAATGCTGAAATTGAGGTTTCTCTTGTAACTTTATTGGACGCCAGAAAATTTAGCTAAAACTTGGGACTCACCACTGTGCTATATATAAATTTAATTTTAAAAGAAGTGAACTGAAAATTTATTTAACTGACATGTTAACAAATATGAAGTGGTAAATTCCATGCTCCTCAACTCTTTTCAGCTTTTCTGACTTAAGACTCCTTACTATAGTCCTTTGCTTACCTGCCCTCCTGCCTGCTTCTCCTCATGCTCCTTTGTGCAGGGCATTCTCAGCTTCAATTCATGATTACCAGAACAAACCTATTTACTATTCAGGCAGTTATCTATTCTTATCCACTAAAATGAATACACAGACATAACAAAGGTAAACGTTGCCTGAGTTGAAACAGAAGTAAGACGGGAGTAAGTCCCGAGAGATAGGTCTACTTTATGGTAATATGTAAGATGAATTCAGAGAAGTTCTTCTTAAGAACAGAACATAGCCTATCTACCACCTCCATGTTAGAACCTTAGTCTTCCATTCAGAAGCTGTTTTACAGCTTCATGTCCTGTCTTCATTTCTTCAACAGCAATACAGGGAGAACATACCAGGCTTCCTTTGTATTTGAGCCAAATGGGCCTCTCACCCAAAAAGGAGGCTTACCTTACAACACCAAGCAGAACAGAAATTTTCACAAGTGTATGTCTTGTGTTTAAAGGTACAATTAATTTACACAGTTGTTCCTTTTTTCACAATTTTTGTATATTCTGAATACAAACTCAGGTCCATCAAAAAGCTTAATTATCCTAACACAAAGACTCAAAGGGGCCAGGTGCTGTGGCTTGCGCTGTAATCCCAATTATTTGGGAAGCAGAAATCAGGAAAGACTGAGGTTTGAGGCCAGCCTGAGCAGAAAGTTAGTGAAACTCTCCATGTCAACCAAAAAGCCAGGTGTTGGGAGTATGCAGTTTTTATACAGCCTGTAATCCTAGCTCTGCGGGAGGCTATAGTTAGGAGGATGGCTGTCCTGGCCGACCCTGGTCAAAAACCTGAGACCCCCCCACCTGAAAAATAAAACTAAAGGAAGGGGAAAAAAAAAAAAGACACTAAAGTTCAACTAGAGTTCAAGTAGAACTCTGACATTTCTCCTACAGTAACCTCTGGAATGTAAATGAAACACATTTTATGATACAATGCTTCCCACTTCAAAGGACTACGTTGTTATCCAGAATTATTTTTACCTAGATTCGCAGGTTTCCAAAATTCCGAGGGAGAAAAAAATCAAACGTTTCTCCATTCGCCTCCCTCCCACCCCCCCTTCCAGCGGTTTAAAGTCATTAGAACTTTCTTTAACCTCAACACTCCACTGGGGAAGGGCGGGGCTGGAAAGGGAGCCATGGAAACCGGCAGCGGCTGGCATTTTCGCTCCCAAACCTTTGCATTAAAGCCTAAATGCAGGTTTTGGTTTCCTTTGAAACGTTTGACCAACATCTCATGAAGCACCTCTGCTTTAGAACAGGCAAGGTAAATGAAGTCTTACGTGAGGGACACCAGGGCTGTAAATGTTATTTCTCAAAGTGAGAGTTTTGAATTAATCGGAACTCCCTGGGTAAACTCCTTCGGGTTAAAAAACATCCAACTTTCCCGCGGCCCTGGCAGTAACATTTGACACCTTTCACAGTTATTTTAAGGCCCCTCCCCCCAATTTTCTTCCCTTCTGTGTTCAAATCGTAGTTAGAAGGAATAAAGCTGCTACTATCCGAACGACTTAAAAAAAGCCTACTTAAGAGTATCCTATAAGTTCCTATGGCAACCTCTATCTGAATTTAAGTAAGAAATCCTCAAACGTTTGGGTGTGAATTCGAGGGTCGGTAACCTTAACCGGTGAGAGGAAGGGAACTTGTCTCTTTCACCTCTACCATCCGATAGGGAAGGAAAGGGAATGAGATGGACACTCCGAAGTTGAGCTATCTACTTCCACTGACAAAAAGGAACATACCAAGGGGAAAAAAAAGTCCTGAGAAAGTCCAACGGGACGATGCACAGGGCTACAAACAGGAAGCGGCGCGGACTGGAGGGTCCCAGTCGGGACCGGGGATGTAAGAAGGCGGCGTTAGTTGGGAGGGAAAGAAACTGGCCAGACGCGGCAGGGACAGAATAAGGGGTGGGGACGCGAGCCAGAGTCAGCCTTCATCCCCGGTGCCTAGCCCAGGGAACGTCGGCTCCCGGCAGGAAGGAGCTCCAGGCGGCGGCTGCCTCCCAGGGGACCCGGGGGGGGGGGTGGGAGGGGAGAGGCGGTGGCGACGGCCAGAGGTGCACCCGCCCCCTCCTCACCGTCCGGCATCTCCCGGTCGCTGATGTGCTGCAGGTGGTGGCCCTCGCCAGCTCCGAAATCCAACTCGGCGGGCTCCACGGTATCGGGCGACGGCGCTACCGCCACCGCGTCCCCTGCCGCCGCCTCGTAGATGTCAGATGCATAGTCCGCCTCCGCCGGCCCCGCGCGCCGGCCCAGTTTGGGGCTGGCATTGGGGGACACGCAACAGGTCAGCGTGTTCCCCATCGGGCGCCTCCGCCGCTCTCCGCCGCTGCCTGCGCCTTCGCCCGCCCCCGACTCCGCTGTGCTCAGCAGCCGCCCCCTCCCCCAACAATGGCGCGGCCAGCCCCGGGCTATGCCGGGGCTGCGCCGCGCCTGCAGTCGCGGCCTCGACCGCTGTTCGCTTGCCCGCTGCCGCCCGGCCGGGGCAGGGCTCCGGCCTCGGCCGCACCCCCGCCAACACGCCGCCGCCGCCTCCCCCGAGCCGACTTGCCTGCGAGGGCGGCGACCAGCCCGGCTTATTTAAAAGGGGTGGGGACCAGACCAGCGCTAACAGACGCAGCCACTGCCGGCCGAGAGCGCGGTCAGAGCTCCTCCTCCTTCCGCCGCCGCCTCCCGACTGAAGGCCGCTAACCGGAACGCGTTCTGAGATCACCTGGGTTTCCAGGAACCAATCGCGTTCTGAGTTGCCTCCACGCGCCCGCCCCCGAGCCCCGGCACGTGACTCACAATGCCCCGCCCCGCCCCTCGCGCCGCGCGGCCACGGTTCGGGTTTCCATTCATCGCTGGCTGCTGCGGAGCGGCGCGAGAGCGGCGAGCTTGTGCCTCCCCTCGCTGTCCTGGTACCCAGGCTCTGCACAGAGCCCCTGGTAGCCAGGAACTGCTTCTTTTAGCAGCTCGATTCCTCCAAGTCTGAGAGCGTTCATGTGCTCACTGAACTGTTACCCGAATTGTACACCGTTTTCTGTAACTAAGTAACTCCTGGCTTCCAACAGTGTTAAGCTTCCGCCTACATCTTGACCATAGCCATCCCCCGGGGCTCTGGTCCCACTCTCAGTAAAGAGTTGTGATTGTGTTTTGAATGAGACCCGAGGACACGTCAGCTCTGCACTTCCTCGTCCGTAGGAGACTGACCGAGCTGGTCCCTCCCAGTCTGAAACGCTGGAAGGCACCACGTCCCTATTCTCTCCTGCTTCTTCCAGATTTTCCTTCTTTTACTAACAACACAAAGCACAATTTGAAGACCATAAAGTAGGGCCCTGAATCCGTGGAGATGAGAGGGAACCGTTGACATTTAGCAAGCACTTATATGGCAGATACTTTTCCGAGTGAGGTTCTTAATCCACCGAAGCAATCCTATTTTTTTATTTTACAGATTTTACGGGGGTGGGGGAGAGGGGAAATTGAGATGAAGTTAAGTAACTTCCCAGGGTGACATAACTGCTCAAGGCTGGACCAGGATAAGTCTGCATCCCAGGTAATTCGAATCCCCACACGCACACATCATTATCTAAAAGTCAAGGTAGAGGTCAAATGTCAGGAAAGTGACAGTGAATGTTAGAGGGTTTGTTTTTGCTTTTTTAAGGAAAAATAATCTTTTCATGAACATTTTAAAAGGCCTTCCTTGCAGTCAGCTTTGATTAAGTCACTCCTATGTGCCAGGTATGGTATATGTGAAAAAGTCTCAACCCTCAGTGAATACAGGCAGATGAGAAAACAAAGATTTAGAGAGCCCAGTTGTCTGAGGTCACACTGCTGGGCCATGCTTGAACGTGGGATGCAAGTCCAGAGCTATCTGACCCCAGAGGAAATGCTGGAGTTAAGAGTTTGGATTTAGCTGGGCACCGATTTCTCACGCCCATAATGCTAACTAATTCAGGAAGCAGAGATCAGGAAGATGTTAGTTCGAAGCCAGCACCAGACAAATAGTTCCACAGTCGCTATCTCGAAAAACCCCAGCACAAAAAAGATCTAGTGGAGTGGCTCAAGCGGTAAGGGCACCTGCCTACCACTTGTGAGACCCTGAGTTCAAACCTCGATGCCGCCAAAATAAAGTTTAAAAAGAGTTTGGATTTTGCCCTGAAAATGAGAGTCACAGACCTCTCACTTGATATTGAGAAGTTTGTATTAGATGCATTTGTGGCTAGGTCACTCTGGGCAATAAAGGGGAATGGGAGGAAGTAAGAGGACTGGCGAAGACACTATATTCACTAAGAAAGGGGAGAGGACACAGAGGAGAGAAAGGACCTTCTCCAGGAAAGAAAGTATTTGGGGTTTGGATCTGGAGGAAGAGGGGGAAATAGGAGGCAAAAAAAAAAAAAAATTGCTAAGCTTCTGACCTGGGGGATGCAGTAAATAACAATGTCTTCCTCCTAGACAGAAGGAAGAGGGATAAGTTTGGGAAAGAAGATAGTTTTTGACTTGTTTAAGTGGCATATGGAAATGGGACGAGAGTTGGATGTAAACCTCTGTAGGCTGTCCTTTTTGTAATATTCCAACTTATGCTTGCAAAAAGAACACACATAATAAAGCCAACCAAAAAAAGTACTAAATTGGGGAAATTTCCTAAAATTTACATGCTAAGAGTATTACACTTGTTTTAGTGATTACTTTCACTGAACAACTTGGAATCTATGGTTTTAAAAAATGAGGAATCTTGTGTAAAATAAAATTGTTAAAATGAAAACAGTTCAAGTTGTATTGTCAAATCACAGAATATAGAAAATAACTAAAGTGCTTAGAGAAAAAGGGAGAATTAATGGAATAAGTTCCCTAGGAAGGCAGAAGTGAGTGCAACTCAGAGCAGGGACAGGTTAACTTTGGATACAAAGGAAAGGAGGGAAAAAGACCCATGTGACCACAGAGACATTTCTGGTGAAGAAGTTTAGGAAGAGTCCCCTTGAAGACCTCTATATTTCTCCATTTTAATAGGCTTGTATTTGGAAAATCACTCTGGGAGAGGGAGTTATGTATAGAACTCTACACTTCAAAAAACCCTCAATGTGATCTCCCATGCTCATGGATTGGTAGAATCAACAGAGTAAAAATGTTGATACTCCCCAAAGTAATCTACATGTTTAATGCAATTCCCATCAAAATTCCAATGACATTCATTAAAGAGATTGAAAAATCTACTGTTAAATTTATATGGAAACACAAGAGGCCACGAATAGCCAAGGCAATACTCAGTCAAAAGAACAATGCTGGAGGTATCACAATACCTGACTTCAAACTATATTACAAAGCAATAACAATAAAAACAGCATGGTACTGGCACAAAAACAGACATGAAGACCAGTGGAACAGAATAGAGGATCCAGATATGAAGCCACACAACTGTAAGCAACTTATCTTTGACAAAGGAGCTAAAAATATATGATGGAGAAATAGCAGCCTCTTCAACAAAAACTGCTGAGAAAACTGGTTAGCAGTCTGCAAAAAACTGAAACTAGATCCATGTATATCACCCTATACCAAGATTAACTCAAAATGGATCAAGGATCTTAATATCAGACCCCAAACTCTTAAGTTGATACAAGAAAGAGTAGGAAATACTCTGGAGTTAGTAGGTATAGGTAAGAACTTTCTCAATGAAACCCCAGCAGCACAGCAACTAAGAGATAGCATAGATAAATGGGACCTCATAAAACTAAAAAGCTTCTGTTCATCAAAAGAAATTGTCTCTAAACTGAAGAGAACACCCACAGAGTGGGAGAAAATATTTGCCAACTATACATCAGACAAAGAACTGATAACCAGAATATATAGGGAACTTAAAAAACTAAATTCTCCCAAAACTAATGAACCAATAAAGAAATGGGCACGTGAACTAAACAGAACTTTCTCAAAAGAAGAAATTCAAATGGCCAGAAAACACATGAAAAAATGCTCACCATCTCTAGCAATAAAGGAAATGCAAATTAAAACCACACTAAGATTCCAACTCACCCCTGTTAGAATAGCCATCATCAGCAACACCACCACCAACAGGTGTTGGCGAGGATGCGGGGAAAAAGGAACCCTCTTACACTGTTGGTGGGAATGTAGACTAGTACAACCACTCTGGAAAAAATTTGGAGGCTACTTAAAAAGCTGGACATCGATCTACCATTTGATCCAGCAATACCACTCTTGGGGATATACCCAAAAGACTGTTACTCCAGAGGCACCTGCACATCCATGTTTATTGCGGCACTATTCACAATAGCCAAGTTATGGAAACAGCCAAGATGCCCCAGCACTGACGAATGGATTAAGAAAATGTGGTATCTATACACAATGGAATTCTATGCAGCCATGAAGAAGAACGAAATGTTATCATTCGCTGGTAAATGGATGGAACTGGAGAACATCATTCTGAGTGAGGTTAGCCTGGCCCAAAAGACCAAAAATCGTATGTTCTCCCTCATATGTGGACATTAGATCAAGGGCAAACACAACAAGGGGATTGGACTATGAGCACATGATAAAAGCGAGAGCACACAAGGGAGGGGTGAGGATAGGTAAGACACCTAAAAAACTAGCTAGCATTTGTTGCCCTTAACGCAGAGAAACTAAAGCAGATATCTTAAAGCAACTGAGGCCAATAGGAAAAGGGGAACAGGTACTAGAGAAAAGGTTAGATCAAAAAGAATTAACCTAGAAGGTAACACCCACGCACAGGAAATCAATGTGAGTCAATGCCCTGTATAGCTATCCTTATCTCAACCAGCAAAAACCCTTGTTCCTTCCTATTATATCTTATACTCTCTCTACGACAAAATTAGAAATAAGGGCAAAATAATTTCTGCTGGGTATTGAGGCGGGGGAGAGGGAGGGGGTGGAGTGGGTGGTAAGGGAGGGGGTGGGGACAGGGGGGAGAAATGAACCAAGCCTTGTATGCACATATGAATAATAAAAGAAAAATGAAAGAAAAAAAAAACCCTCAATGTGTCTAATGAAAGCCAAAGGTAAGTTGCCTTCTGCATCCATAGGAGATTGGATTCAGGACCCTCTATGAATATCACCATCAGATGCTGCTCAGGTTCTTGTATAAAATGGTGTACTTGCATATAACCTATGCACACTTTCCCACGGACTTCAAATCATCTCTAGATTATTTATAAGACCTAACATAATGTAAATAGATGCAACGCTGTATTGCTTATGAAACAATGACAAGGAAAATGTACCTGTTCAGTACAGATGCAATTTGTTTTCAAATATTTTCAATCTATGGTTCCTTAAAGCCATGGATACAGAACCCACTGTTACAGAGGTCTGACTGTAATATTGTCTCTCACATGAGGATAAATTGAAGAGAAATTCACGCAAAACACCAAGAAGCTTGAGTACAAACAGGTATATCATGAAAGTGGAAGATGGACTACTTAAAAGAAATATCACAACTTTTTTTTTTCAGTACAGGGGTTTGAACTCGGGGCTTTGAGCTTGCTAGGCAGGTGCCCTACCAATTAAGCCACACCTCCAACCCTGGAAACAATTTTTGAGGAAGAGTAAAAAGAAATTAAGAAGAAAATGATACGTAATTGCAAAAAGGGTGAACATTTACAGAGCCGTTTGCCACATAGAGACCACAAAGAGGACCAGAGGGAGTGTTATCCTATTAACAGGAAGAAAAGATCACTTGAAAAAGCAAGGAAACAGAGATGATTAATTTTTAATTTAATTCTGTTCAAGAGATTTAAAACAGGTTTTGGGACAAAAAATGTATTATTATTTTAAAGTGTGGGAACTCATTATGAAATGAGAGTGTTCCATCAAGTTGAGTTTCATTAACCAACGTCTAGTTAAGTCCTTGGGACCATGATAATAATGTTGTCTGAAGTGGTAGGGATGTCATTAGGTACTGCTTTAGGTAATTCCTAAAACAGTGGACTTACTACCACATCTAAGATTAAGTTACAAAATAGTGCCTGCATTGAACAACAGTCACACACACAGATATGCATGACTCCGAAACTTGAAGAATTTAGTACTTGCTAAGCAGAAAGATATTGGGGAAGCATTCTTATGAAAAAGCTTTGAAAAATTTTTATTCACAAGGAACATTAGAAAGCATTAAGAAATAAAAATTCCTGGGAGAAATGACCCAAACATTGTATGCACATATGAATAAAATAAATTTTAAAAAAGAAATAAAAATTCCTATCATTCAAAGACAGTGAAAAATCTGGAAGAGAAAAGGGAATTGAATTTAGCAAGAGTCTGATTGTGTGAAAGAAGCTGAGACTTTGTTTACACGTATCAGAGTAAACTCACTCGTTCATCCTCAGTCAGTACACATTCAATACCTGAGCAATTAGCACATGCCACACATTGGTTATATGATGGGGATACTGCTTGATTTTTTCTTTTATGAAACAGGATCTCACTATGTAAAACCACTATTTAACTGGTCTCAAACTTGGAACTCTCCTACTTCCACTTTTCCAGTGCTGGGATTACAGGCACCTATCATGCCCAGCTGGGGTATTGCTTTGACTAAGGCAAACAAAGCTCTTAATTTCATTCTACCAGAGAAGTCAACAGCGCTGTCCATCACTCTCACCTCATGACCCAAAAGGGCTATTGATCTCCAGCTATTGTGTCTTCATTCCAGACAGCAGAGTGGCTCAAAGGAAAAAGAAGGGAAATTTTTTAGAACGTTCCTATAGCACAGTACTTATGGATATCATGGGCTTAAAGCTTAGCAACATGGTCACACCTAGCTTCAAAGGAGGCTCAAAAACCTAATTGTAGGGCTGGTGGAGTGGCTCAAGCGATAGAGCGCCTGCCTAGCAAGTATGAAGCCCTACATTCAAACCCCAGTACCAACAACAACAACAACAAAAATCCACCCATAATCTTAAATTTTAGATGACAAATGCAGAAGGGACTACTTGCTTTTGGAAGGCAACTAGAACTTAATACCACAATTTGTAAGAAAGATTAGTTTCAGCTTAAAGCAAGAATGAGCATGATAAAATTTCTTAGTCACCCGAAAGCATATATGAAAAACCTATAGAAAGAGTGTTGTAATGAGCTTCTCTTAAGCTAGGAGGGCAGAAAAAGCGGAGAGGCTTAAAGTGTAGAATGAAACTAGGTTAGAGACAAGAAAGATTCAAGGCAGTCAAGTGATCGGGGTGTGTAGTGACTAATGGTTTCCATCTTGAGGGCCATAGCTACTTCTGATGGTTTGGGTATGAAGAATCCCCCCAAAAGATTCATCTGTGGAAGGCCTATGGAAGGCCTGCACAATTTGGGAGGTTCTGGAAACTTTTAAGAGGTGGAACCTAACTCGAACAAGTAGGTCACTGGGAGTGTGTCCATGGTCTCTGTCTCTCTCTCCTTCCTGTCTGCCACGAGGTGAGTGCCCTTGCCACATGCTTCCATCACCATGATGTTCTCTTGCACCACAGACCCACCCAGGATCAACATAGCCAAGGACTATAGACTAAGACCTCTGAAAGCATGAATCAAAATAAATCATTCCTCCCTTTAAAGTATCAGATATTTTTTCACAGCAATGAAAAGTCTAACACAGTAGTTGTTTTTACAGAATGGAATTATGTGGGAATGTCATATGCATATATTTTTTTCTGAGCAGAAAGTCTATAGTTATCATCATATTCTCAAAGCAGTCTGTGAGCAAAACTGTTAAGAATTATTATCATACTTGTATGATGTGGAGCAACCTGACTTCTCTTAATTCTCAACTTCACGAATCTGGGCTTTTCAGTAAATTGGAGATTTGATGGTGCTGGTACTTACATTTTAGTAACTGTCCAATGCCTCTTCCACCTGTCTCTTTCTACACCTCAATTAGTTTCCCACCTTTTCTCACAGTGAATGGGTCTGTTTCTGCCAAGTGAGTCAGTTGAGATGAGAATGCTAATTTATTTGAAATGATGTTCTGGAAAAAAAAGATAAAAAGTATTAGTCTGCCATACGATCAAGGCTAATGGCGCCCATTAGATAGGTCAGGTCTGGATCCAAACATCCTCTGTGGTTATAATTCCTAACATTAGAACATTTTGAAATAAGCTTTAGAAAGAACCTGCAGTTTTAAGAGACACTAAATGCTTCCTTTTGCTTCCCTGGGCCCTTTGCTTTCCTCTATCTTGTAAGGTTTATTTGCTTGTGGTTCCATTTGTCTTGGTGCTACAGAAAATCTAAGATCTTTCTCAGCCTACTGCTAGTACTTCCTCAGATCACCTCCAAGTGGGGATAGAAGAATTATACTGAGGCTCCTGACTTTCTAAAGGAGATGCCAGCTCCTCTCAGCTCCAAGGACTCTAACAGCATGTGGTCTGCACCACCAAGTTTCATAAGAAAGCCACCCTCCATACTTACCCAGGAAATAAATTCACTGTGAAGTCCACCTTGAAACAAGCAGAGTATAAATAAATAAGTATATTAATTGTCCCAGTTATCATTTCCCCTAGCAAGCTCCGGGCCCTGAGTTCAACCCCCCCAGTTCTGCCAAAAAAAAGTTTTCTGTTCCCCACACCCTGAATCTCACTCCCCAGCATGTACATGCTTCAGTGTTTCCACCACTTTGACTTGGGTAATACTTTTAAGATATATCAACTTCTCTTAAAAGGAGATGCTTGGCCAAGTTGCCTTACTTGGTCAAGGTTCTCTAGCATTAGGACCATTTTTTTGCATTGATTTAACACATAGGTTTCTTCTAGAAGCTTTTTTGACAGCAGCCTCCTCAAATCAAGCTGACATTAGAAAGACAATGCTGGAGGAGGAGGAGGAGGAGAAGAAGGAGTTTCATTAAACTTGACAGCAGGGAAGAGTTTGAAGAAATCTTTTTAGCCAAATTTGTCTGCTAGAAACAAAACTTGGAGATTTTAGGATTTGATCTTTTTCTCATAATGGTTCTATTGCCCTGTTGTTCGAACAATTTTTATCCTCACAGTGTTGAGTTCCCCTTGCAGTACCTCAAGAATTTGTGTATCAGAAAGAATTAGGACTGCAGTCTGGATGAAGGTAGGGGCCAGGAAGCTTGTCTCAGCAGACACATTGGTATAAAATGCATGATTATTATTATTATTATTATTATTATTATTATTGTTATTTTAGCAGTACTAGGGTTTAAACTCAGGGCCTCACACTTGCTAGGCAGGTGCTGTACCACTTGAGCCATGTACCTAGTCCTTTTACTTTACTTTGTTTTTTGGCAGAACTTCATGCAATCCTACTATTTCAGCTTTCAGAGTGGCTGGTATTACAGATGTGTACCACTACAATCAGCCCAAAAAGCACACTGTTTTTTGAAAAGTAAAATCAAGAAACTCAAGAACTTAGGCTACATCTTCCTGGGGCGAGAGCCTGGACTTCTCTGCTGAGTGAGCCTGGCTTCTGTTGGGTGAAGCTGAACACTTCACTGAGCTGTTGCTTTTCAACTGTACTCCCTGCTCAAATGAAATAGATTAATCCCATGAAAAAAAATACTCTGGTTATGCAACCAATGTATTGCCCAGGAGAAGAAGAAAAAACTATGAGACCATAGGAGCAATTGAAGCCCTGATAGGTCTGTTTTGTTCTTTGCAGCCACAATAGTAGCTCCAAAACCTAGAATTGGGAGTCCAGTAGCTGCTACAGTTTGACCATCTGGTCAACCTGTACTCATTCTTTGGGGGGATTATCTGTAACAGTGTTTCCTCTGCAGTGCTACTCTGATTCCCTCAAGACTGAGATTCTGTGTCTTACATACAGTCAGTTCCTTCTGCAATCTAACTGAAGGGGAACCATGTTTTACATTGCATGGTAATTGACACCTCTATTAAGCTAAATACTCCTTGAGGACTTGTATATCCCCAGCATTAAGGATAGTGCCTGGCTTTAGCAGTCTCAATACATTTTTAATAAATAGATAAATGAATGAAGAAGTTGAATAGAGAGTACCAACAATGAGAAGTTGAGAACCTTTTCCAACAATTCCTTATTTTTCGAAATTCTCTTCTTTTACACATCTGCTTCTAGTTTCTGTTCTCCTGGAACATTATTTCATAGTGATCATGACTTGTGGTGAAGAAATGGGTTGGGGACTATTTATCACTGCTCTGGGATGACTGAGGCCTCAACTGGAGCAGATCAATCCAGCAGCTGGAGATGGCTGAGAAGGCATACCTGGATCAAATTTGTCCATCCATATGAAGTATCAGTTCTGGCTGTGGCTGGGTTTTTTGATTCATGTCATATCTCTGAGGCAGAAATGCCCACAATGGGGTCCTCTGTTTTTCTTTGTCTGTCTGTTTTTGATTTTGTTGTTTTGGTTTTGATTTGAAGCTGTCCTCAGTCTCCCAATCCCCCTGTCTGAGCCTCCCAAGTAGCTGGGATTACAAGCATATGCTACCATACTGGGCCATAAATTTTTTCACTTATATGTCAGGCATCTGGTTTGTGAAGTTTGGAATATCTAGGACTGTCTGGACATCGCTCACAGCATAGCGGTCTCACAGTGCTCAGGCTCCTTGAAGAACTCAGATATATAATCCTAATGTGTTCCACTTTTCAGTAAACACATCAACTAAAAAACATGAGGGAGGAAGGGGAGTTGTGGTGAGGTGTATTCCTTTAGTCAAAGAAGAAATAAAACTCTCAAAGCCTGTTTCTTCACTGTTAAATTCATCTAAATTACTACTTTACAATGGATTATGCTAAAATTACTGTAACCAAATACGAGTCTTATTTATTATCTGCTAGCTAAACAAACTGTTCCTCTGTTGGCCTTTGAGTTTTTTAGTAGCTAGAAAGAACATGTATTTCTACAGGGGCTTTCAAAAACCTACTTGTCATTAGTGAAGTCTATTTTATGATGTCCCACACATTAAATGAAACAGAAAAGAGTAATTCAGGAAACTTCCTAAAATTTACATAGTAAGAACATTGCATTTCTCTAGGGATTACTTCGACAGAGCAACTTAGAATCTACGGTTTCTCAAAAAGAATTAACCTAGAAGGTAACACCCACGCACAGGAAATCAATGTGAGTCAATGCCCTGTATAGCTATCCTTATCTCAACCAGCAAAACCCCTTGTTCCTTCCTATTATTGCTTATACTCTCTCTACAACAAAATTAGAGATAAGGGCAAAATAGTTTCTGCTGGGTATTGAGGGGGGGGGAGCGGGAGGGGGTGCAGTGGGTGGTAAGGGAGGGGGTGGGGGCAGGGAGGAGAAATGAACCAAGCCTTGTATGCACATATGAATAATAAAAGAAAAAAAAAAGAATCTACGGTTTCAACAAAACAAAGCCTCATGTAAAAAGAAACCATTACATAAAATGAGGTTCTAAAAGTGATCGTCATTGCTACTTTCAGCTAGCAAATGATGTGTAGATGTATTCTGTGAAATACTGCACATGTGGGTAAACTAATATTTGCAAAAATCCCATGATACAGTGATGGGAAAGACCCTTGGGACCAGGGACAGGCCTGCCCCATTGCATAAAGATTGCTCCTTCCTGGGAAAGTAGGTTCAATGAATGTGTCCTTTGCCATGCCTGTTCTTGAAGCAAGATATGTCAAGGTCTGTGTGCCCTCCCTCAGGGGAGGAGTCTGCACCATCTGAAAACTCTGCTTCATGCTCTTTTGGGTGAAAACCATGCTTTGCTGGCATTTTATGCTGCTATGAAAGAATAGGCAGAAATCTGCCCCTGAGTCCTCAGTGAAGCAAGAGAGCTCTGATTAGCTAGCCTTGTGATGCTCTTATACAGGGAAAAGGAAGAAATACACATTCCCTAACATATCTTAACAGAAACTTGATTGAAGACCAAACAATCACAGAGTGAGCAATGGTGGTTCTGAAGCTCAGATCATTAGCATAATTAATTATAATTAAGAATTAATAATGATTTGGATAACACTCTTCAGATTGTGGGCTGGAGGCAATGCTCCTTGGAGCAATAATGGGGCCTGTGGCAAAAGAAGCCTCAGTAATACTTGTCCTGTTTTTAATTAAATTATTGATATCTTAGTCTTTTGTTATAGGTTTTTACATAATTCTTATTTTTATTCTTTTTTGGGGGGACACTGGGGTTTGAACTCAGGGCCTCATGCTTGCTAGGCAGGTGCTCTTACCACTTTAGCCACTCCTCAAGCCCATGATTTTTATTTTTAAAAATATTGCACTAAGCTCTCATCTTGATTTTTTTTTTTTTTTTTTTTTGGCGGCACTGGGGTTTGAACCCAGGGCCTCGCACTTGCTAGCCGGCCACTTGGGCCACCCCATCAGCCTTTTTTTTGTGTATGTGAAGGGTTTTTTCGGGATAGGGTCTTACAAACTATTTGCCTGATCTTTGCCTCCTGAGAAGCTAGGATTACAGGCGGGAGCCACTGGAACCTGGCTTATTATTATTTTTTTAATTTTATTTTATTGTTTTTACATTTACTTACATGTATATACATTATTTGGGCTATACCCCCGCCCCCATCACCTCTGGGCAGAACCTGTTTCCCCATCTTGCTCTCTGATTTTGTTGAAGAAGAAAGCATATAAAAGACCTGGTGTATCTTGATTTCTGAGTTCTAAATTTTGTGACTTTGGCAAATGCCTACTGTCTCATCCCAGCCCAGGCCTGTGTCCAGAAGCAATGTGACAGGCATCTGGATATTGCTTGGTCTGCCCTTGGTCAGGAATAAAGACCCTTAGACTTGTCTCCAACCCTTGGCGTCCTGGCATTTACATCACTCCCATCAAACAAACCAAATTCCACTCTGGATCAGAGACTGGAGGCAGCCCCATCTCCTGAGCATCCCATTTTACTAATGAGAAATCAGGTTGCAGGACAAGTGACAGATGTGCCTGATGCCACAAAATCTCGAAAGTGCCAAGTGACCTGAATCCAGATGGGTGAATTCCATAGACCATGTTCTCAGTCACTGGACTTCAAGAAATGGACCACTTTCTGGATTTCTCACCATTCTTTTCTGAAAAAGAAAAATCATGTATTTTCCCTCTCAACATAATAGACAATAAAAAGTGAGGACAAAATATCTCCCATTAATATTATTTATTTATTTACTTGCTTTTTTATACACACAGGATCTCACATGTGGCCCCAGGATGGTCTTGACCTTGTGATACTTCTGCTCAGCCTCCCAAGCACTGGGATTACAGGTATGATACACCCCATGTGGCTTAACTTTTACTGCGTTTTTCCTCTTACAGAAGTAAAATACATTTCCAATGCAGAGAAATTAGGAAATACACATGAAGAGAAATGAAAATAAATCAAAATCCCACCCCAAGAGATACCTATTAGCATTTTGTTACATTACTTGTCTAAGCTTTATTTTAATGGGATAAATGATGTGTACATGAGTTAAAAGGAAACTATGCTACCCATATGGTTTTTGTAACTTGCTTTCTTTACTTAACAATATACCTTGGACGTCTTTCTCTGTCGCTGTTTTTGTTTTTGCTTTTTTGAGTAATTTGTAATGACTTCACAATACATATTCATTCAGTCATGAATATTTATCAAGACCTGCTACTCTCCAGGCAGTGAGCGAGGCACTGCAGATAAGTCAGTTAATTAAATAAAGAATTTGACCCTCTGGGGTTGATATTTAAGTAGAGGGAGACCTTCAAAAATAATGAACCAATAATGAATAAATGTGTGTCCGTTGATAGAAACACTGTTTTATAAAAAATAATCAGGGAGTCATATCTGGAAAGAGGCTATTATAGACTGCATGTACTTCCTCCCCACCAAAATTTATATGTTATGCTGGAGACATGGCTCAAGCAGTAAAGCACCTATCTCTCAAGTGTGAAGCCCTGAATTCAAACCCCAGTACTGCCAAAATTTACATATTGAAGACTTGGCCACTGGTACCTTAGAATATGATTATATTTGGAGATAGGGTCTTTGTTATTTTTTTTTTTCTTTTTTGAGACAGGGTTTTGCTATGTAACCCAAGCTGGCCTCAAACTCATAATCCTCCTAACTCAGCCTCCTGAGTGCTGTGATTACAGGTTTGCACCACCCCACCCGACTTGGAGATAGGGTCTGTGTGGAGATAATATAGTTAAAATGAGACCCTGCCCTAATGCAGTAAGGGTAGGTGTCCTTATAAGAAGTTTGGACACAGACACCTAGAGAGAAAACCATGTGAAAACATGGAGAAGATGCCATTGACAAGGCAAGGAGGGAGGCCTGGACAGATCTTTTCCTTGTGGCCCTCAGAAGAAACCAATCTTTCTGTCACCTTGATTTTGAATGTCTTGCCTCCAGAACTGTGAGCAAATGAATTTCTGTTGTTTAAGCCCCCAGTCTGTGATGGCAGCCTGAACAGATTAAGAAGGGGCATAGAAAGAAGCCTAGATGAAGTGAGAGGGTGCAGGTTCTGTGGGCATCTGGCGAACAGACAGAAAACAGTTTGGTAGTTTGCCTTAGGGAAAATCCAGGGGTCAGGTGTCCAGCAGGGAGCAGGAGATGGGGTCAGAAGTTTGCTCTAGGTTTTCAGTTCCCCAGGCCTTGAGAAGTGTTCAGAGTATATTCTGGAATTGGCTCGGACAAAAGTCTTCATCAAAAGCTCAGACTACATGTATCAAAAAGCCTGTAAACTTCTTATCAATTAAATTATTTAGTAATTTGATTGTAAAGGTTTGAGGTCAAAGGCAGGGAGAGGGGTTTCTATGACACCGACCCTCATCCTAAGCCCTCTTTATATCCCCACCATCCCACTTGGCCACCCTACTCTCCAATCTAATAAATGGGACAAGCCAACTTTTTTTTTTCAGGCCATAATTTTAACCCAGCCTCAGACCCTTCTGTGAGTCTTCCTTCACAGAGTCATTTGATGGTGACTTTCTCACCCCATTTTAGGCCAGTTGGATGATACCCCCTTGCCCTCCATTAGGTTCGTCCGTTCCATTTCTCTGGGTCACACACCCCAGGCTTCCAGTCCTCAGACCTTTCTAGCTCACCAGCACCAACTGCCACCTGTCAAGATTCCAGTGCTCGCTGACACTCTCCCCTCCCCTCCCTCATTGCTGGTTTCCCCTAGGGAATGCAGAGATGCAAGTCTCTGATGAGATCTGCAAACCAAACTTTTGGAAAGTGGATAATCTCCACTGGTCAAGTTGGGGCACAAAGTCATGGGTGCTCTGCCTGGCTTTAGAAACTGCTATCAAGTCAGAGGTAATAGCTGCTGGGAAATAACATGCAGCCCAGGGGTAGTTGCCCTTGGCCTTCTTCTGACCCCCTCTATATGGCTGTGGGGTCTTCACTTATGGAAAAAGCCCTTATTGCTGACTACCTTTAGGTGGGTAGGTACCTACTTTTGTTTTGTTCCTCCCATCCCCCAAGGCCTACTGACTGTCAACATACACTCATTCAAAGTTTTTGACTTTATTCATTGAGAGCAAGGACCAAACTCAAGGCACATGAATTGGAAAAAACAAAGAACTAACATGGATATCATTGGTAAGTGTGCCAGTTCAGCACAGGCTCTTGGGCTGATTCACTCCTGTGGCCACAGAAGAAAGGTGACACTAAAAGCAAGCAGTGGTGAAAAATAAACTGGAGGGGATCATCAGGTGCTGAAGAAATGGCTTAAGTTGTAGAGTGCTTGCCTAGTAAGTGCAAGGCCCTGAGTTCAAACCCCAGTACCCGCTCCCTCCCCCCAAAAGAAGCAAGCAGTGGTGGTGCTTTATGTAAACTGGATATATCTAAGTACAAATGTGCTGTAGTAAGAAGGACACCTCAGGAGTACCAAGGGTTGGGGTCTCACTGTCACAAAGGGTGTGAATGCCCCTAGGCTATCTCCATGGTTTCAGGGAAGTCCTAGCAGATTTGAAGAAAGAGGACAGCAACAGTCAATTTGACTCTGCGTTGCATTACTGGGCCTCACCTGTTGTGAACTAGAACCAGTATTTTCAATAGATCCCCTAATAACTCCCTGAATCCCTGCAGACAGTACAATTTTATTGAAGAGAATATGTGTTAGAATTGTTTGCTTGTTACATATTTATATTTTAAATAGACCACAAATTTTATAACCCTATTTTGTCCTATCTTCCTCTTCTTCTTTGTTTAATATGGAAGTGTCCAGGGCCTCTGTTGACTTCTGAAAGGCCCTATTTAAACATGAAACCAAGGCAAGGTGACAAAGTCTGGTCATTTAGCACTATGGGCCTCCTCATGTTACTTCTTAGAATAAGGAAATGTTGTTATAGAAGACCAGAGCCACATGTGTTTTTCTCTGAGCAGTCAGGCTCTGAATTCTTAAATTTTTAGT
Organism: Castor canadensis; assembly: GCF_047511655.1. NCBI lineage: Eukaryota > Metazoa > Chordata > Mammalia > Rodentia > Castoridae > Castor > Castor canadensis. Next base: position 157,096,907 of record NC_133389.1, on the reverse strand, counting down.
TTAGTTTACCCAGCAGATAATTTTCTAGACTAGAAATATCTGGACAAAATCAAAATAAAATCTCAAGTATAAATCTATATCTTCCAGGTTTATTATAAAAATTAGATATGCTTTAGGATGAAGTGAAATGAATTTTTATCATGGAGTCATCTCAAAATCAGATAGAAGGTGAGTAAAAAGTTGCATATGTCTTGCTGGATATCTTACCAGAAAATCATGTTTATTTTCTTGACCAATCCCAGTGTACCTTATTAAGATTAAACCTATAGTTTAATCTTTATAACCACCTTCACTAGTCAGGAACTAATATGCCCACATGTTTGGCATAGAAATGACAACCTAAAACCTGGTAGCAACACTTCTCTGTAGTAATAGTGTCATCTGGAGCTTGAGGGATCATGACACTGTCTGTACATAGTTTTAAATTCCCTAGTGATGCCAAATATATTAGTGTCAACAGATACTATTCCAAAATACCGGTGTTCAATTCAGCTGAATACCAGGAGCCTGACTCAAACTACTTTGAAGGAAATAAATATATCTTTAACTATCTCATACAAAACAGCAAAGTACAAAAAGAAAAAAAATAGCAAAAGCTCAGAAAAGTCTGTTACAAAGGCTTAGAAAGAGGTCAAGTAAGATATTTCCAAAAAGGTTAATACATTTTGTGTTTTCTTTAATTGTATTATTGTAAGCCTTTTCCGTTCACATTTTCTATCAGCCGTATGTGAAAATGCTGTGTTTAATTACCAGTACTAAGAAATACAGAAACCCGTCATATACCAGAGAAGTATTCAGCACAGTTTGACTCACTTTTTTTTTTTTTTTTGGTAGTGCTGTGCGTGAAACTGGGCCTCATGCATGCTACACACATGCTCTTTCATTGAGCTATACCTCCTATTCATAGTGAAATACTAATATTCATTGTAAGAATAATCACCAAAGTAACATTGAACTTTGAGTAGTTAATATTAGCTAGAAGCTTTGCTGAGTACTTTTATGGTTGTCTTGGATATACTTCCCAACAAATTTAATGAGCTAGATAAAATAATTTGCTAATTCATACCCCAAGGATCATAATGGCTAAAATTTTTACTGAGAAGTTGCTATGTGCCAGGGTCTTAGTATTAATTTGTACATTTCTCACAATTCCCCACAAAGCAGTGTCCTCATTATTCCCATTTTAGGGATAAGGAAACTGAGGCACAGAGTTAAGTGGCTTGCAGAAAGTGATAGGCCAACACACTCAAACTTTTTTTTTGTGTGTGTGTTTTAAATACCTTTTATTTATTTATTTTTTTTCATTTTTCTTTTATTATTCATATGTCCATACAAGGCTTGGTTCATTTCTCCCCCCTGCCCCCACCCCCTCCCTTACCACCCACTCCACCCCCTCCCACTCCCCCCCCCTCAATACCCAGCAGAAATTATTTTGCCCTTATCTCTAATTTTGTTGTAGAGAGAGTATAAGCAATAATAGGAAGGAACAAGGGGTTTTGCTGGTTGAGATAAGGATAGCTATACAGGGCATTGACTCACATTGATTTCCTGTGCGTGGGTGTTACCTTCTAGGTTAATTCTTTTTGATCTAACCTTTTCTCTAGTACCTGTTCCCCTTTTCCTATTGGCCTCAGTTGCTTTAAGGTATCTGCTTTAGTTTCTCTGCGTTAAGGGCAACAAATGCTAGCTAGTTTTTTAGGTGTCTTACCTATCCTCACCCCTCCCTTGTGTGCTCTCGCTTTTATCATGTGCTCATAGTCCAATCCCCTTGTTGTGTTTGCCCTTGATCTAATGTCCACATATGAGGGAGAACATACGATTTTTGGTCTTTTGGGCCAGGCTAACCTCACTCAGAATGATGTTCTCCAGTTCCATCCATTTACCAGCGAATGATAACATTTCGTTCTTCTTCATGGCTGCATAGAATTCCATTGTGTATAGATACCACATTTTCTTAATCCATTCGTCAGTGCTGGGGCATCTTGGCTGTTTCCATAACTTGGCTATTGTGAATAGTGCCACAATAAACATGAGTGTACAGGTGCCTCTGGAGTAACAGTCTTTTGGGTATATCCCCAAGAGTGGTATTGCTGGATCAAATGGTAGATCGATGTCCAGCTTTTTAAGTAGCCTCCAAATTTTTTTCCAGAGTGGTTGTACTAGTCTACACTCCCACCAACAGTGTAAGAGGGTTCCTTTTTCCCCGCATCCTCGCCAACACCTGTTGTTGGTGGTGTTGCTGATGATGGCTATTCTAACAGGGGTGAGGTGGAATCTTAGTGTGGTTTTAATTTGCATTTCCTTTATTGCTAGAGATGGTGAGCATTTTTTCATCAACACACTCAAACTTAAGCAGTTCACCTCCTAGCTTAATCTTTTCCTTGCTCAATGGCCACTCAACCCTAGTTACATTTCCTATGAGACATCTGTACTCCAGGCATTGTATCAAATGATCTTCCTGCTGCTTTAATTAGATTATTTCTCCATGAAGAGAACTTGTTTTAGTATAAGCATATTCTACAAATCAAATAATAAATCAACACTCCATTGCCTTTGTGCCTAACTGGTAAACAAACATGCTTTGCAATGTTTTTTATTTTTATTTTTTGATGGTACTGGGAATCGAATTCTGGGCCTTATACTTGCCAGGTAGGTGCTCTACCACTTGAGCCACTCCACTAGCCCTGACTTTGCAATTTTTAAAGTGCCCTCTACTCAGATCTCAGAACTGAGGTTCAAAACGTGACCTTGAGAGGGTCCCAAGCTCATACTCCTTCCACCTATTGCCCAGGAAAAGCTGATAAGTCTTCTAAAGGTACAGAGTGACTCCAAGGGAAAATAACAGGCATGGGAGAATCCAGTTAATTAGGTTGTGAAACAGAACTAGCTCCCACAAACACAGTGTGCCACACATTAGATCCCAAACTAGACATACCCTTTCATGTGTCTCCCCACACCTTCCAGGGTGCTGGTGCCAGGAAGGAGGTGAAGGAATTGCAGGGGAAGGTGCCATCCTCAGGAAGGCATGCATCAGTCCTGGTTATAGCAAATCTGCCTTTTCATGGACTAGCCTAGACTGGAAGGCATGGGGGGGGGGTCAGAATCTATCCTTACATTTTCTTGTATTTTTTTAGTTATTCATTTAGGCTGATACTTTGAAAAGACTCAAGTGACAGGTGAACAGTGGAAGCTCAAGAAAAACTATTCTTGTGAAATGAAAACCAGCTTGGGTTTTTTTCCTGTTGCTCATTTTGAGTTTCCTCTTCCTCACTATTGGGCATTGTTAAGGAATTATTTCAGTTTTTAAATTCCAGTAATTTCTATTTCTTTACATTTCTTTTTGACATTCATAGCCTCAACTTTCAAAAATTTGGAGATGGTGCCAGCCTAGACTGGTGCATTGTGTAAAAGACATATCTCCTGCAAAATGGTTCTTCATTTTCTGTAACTGTATATAGGATTGACACTCTTTATATTTTCAGAAATGAGTCCCTTTCTACAAAAAAAAAAAACCCTATTATTTCTTTTTTCTGAAGTCAGAGTTGCAATGCATAGTCCACAATCAGGACTTGCTGTGATGCCTTGTGAAGCCCTGAGATCAGAGTCTAGTCTCACCAAAAAAAAAGACTAGCTGTGAATGGCACCCCTAGGATTATTCAGTATACAAATGCACAGTGGTTTGCAGCTGCCCAGCAGGTAGAGCTCTGTGCTAGAAGTGAGTACTGCAACAGAGAATTTAATAACAGGAACTACTGTCCTTTGGTTCTTGTTCTCCCTTGCTCCGTCCGCAATCCTTTTGCCTTATTTCTAGGTTTCAGCACTGTGACTTTTTATTTTATCTGCAGAACCTGAACAGTCAAGCAAAATAGTATATCTGTCTATATGTACAAGACAAATAGAAATCAGTGTTGGCCTTGAAATAGGCTCAACTTAAATTTGTCAGACTTTAAGTCTTTTGGGAAATTTTTGCTGTGGTGGACATTCGTTTTACTTGATCAGAGGGTTGGTATTGTTTTCCTTCACTGAAAAATGGAATGAGGAGCTGTAGTTTGCAATGATGCTCTGTTAGTGTATTTTGGTTGATTAGACATTTTGGTAAGCTGATAATAGTTTTCAGATGTAGCTGCAAAAGTTGCCATCCATGCAGAATTATGATAGGAAGTGAGTCTGGGAAAGAAGCAATTTGATTCTACTTACTAGTTTAGTGCAAACATGTTCTATAGATCAAATCAAATAGACCAGTTCTCTATCACTTTTGCACCTAATCAGCAAACTTGTTTTGTGAAATTTATAAGTGTCCAGCAAAAGCTCTCCAAATTGGAGTTTTTACTGCCTTAGATGTTACAAACTGAACATAGAAAGTATCTGAATTCTCTGATGCTTGCTCTTTCATAGCTATCTATCTATCCATCTGTCTATCTATCTATCATCTATCATCTATCTATCTATATCTATCTACCAGATTTTTCTACCATGCATGTCAGAACTTAGACAAAAAGAAAACCATAATAAGTGTATAGGGAAAAGTTACCTTGCACATAGTAGATATTCCATAAATTTGGTTGAATTGAGATAAAATAAGTTTGAATATATGGATTATAAAGAATGACAGTTGCCCCTTGATTTAAAAAAATCATAGATATAGCCTAAGGACATAATCAAATCCATAAACAAAGAGGGATGCACAACTACTTATTGTAGAGTTGTAACAATGAAAAATGGAAACAAGTTCAATATACAATAATAATTATGAAATAAATGCTATGTCCATGAGGAAACATGCAGTCATTTAAACCATAAGATCTTATAAAAACAAGCTTTAAGGACATGGGAACATGCTTAGGACATGTTAAATCTGTAAAATAAAGGGAACATTAAATTGTGTTTCAATATAAGTTCAGCTCCATAAGGAAATATTACACAGGAAAAAGAACTGGAAGGGAATATACCAAGCTATTGGTTGCATTTCTGGGTAGTGAGACCATTGATTTTTCCTTCTCATTTCTGTATCTCAAAATTTATCTCAAATAATAAACACATTTTTTTTTTCCTTTTTCTTTTATTATTCATATGTGCATACAAGGCTTGGTTCATTTCTCCCCCTTGCCCCCACCCCCTCCCTTACCACCCACTCCGCCCCCTCCCTCTCCCCCCCACCCCCCTCAATACCCAGCAGAAACTATTTTGCCCTTATTTCTAATTATTTTAATAATTGTATAAAAGTTATATAGAAAAAATTCTGTTCACATAGCAGCTCAAAATCAATGAAAAGTTTGTGCATCTATGATCTAAACTAACTCCATCAGGAGGCTTTCAATATGTCCAATGAGAGTCACATAACTGGGTTTCATAAGTTCTTGCAGGTGATGTACTGTGATGTATAACCAATCAAAAATCTCCAAGCCCATCTTCAAGTCTCTAGTTTCTATTTGAATTCATTATTAATTAGTGACTTTGTAAACTGTGTCTCCTTGTGTCATGTTAGAACCTCTTTCTTTCGCTAAACAACGTATTCCTTTTGTCTTTTCCTCCTCATGTTCACTTATTTTATCCTCTTTTACTGTGTATTATCTCAAGTTCTTAGGGGTACTAATTCACCCGTTTACTGTCTCCTGACTCTCCTTCAGTGGATAATTTCCTTCTGTGATTTTTAATTGTGAGCACATCTTTAGTAAGTGATTGATTTTTTAGCTGTTCCACATGCTTTGACCTGTAGAAGTGTCTCAAAAACATTTTGTGTCTACTTCTGTCAGGGCTCTCATGGATTCCATCCCACCCAGGACCCATTTTTATATCTGTTTCTGTGCTAGGGTTCTCATACCAGGGGGGCAGATCTTATAAATTCAGATCTTACACCTTCACATGAGTTTTACATTCTCAGAAGAAACTTATCCACAAAGCACCCAGGGCACAAGCTTCTGTTAGGACATGAGTGTGGTGTGTCCAGTGCTCTTATCACAAATGGACCAGAACCCCTGGGGTTCTGCTAAGTAGGGGTGTAGGTGCCAGTTGCAGCCTCAGTTGTGAACCTCAGTCATGGTATTCACACTTGGGTGGAGACTAAAATGCCACCAATGTCTGGGTCCAGTGCCCCACAACTTCTTTAACATTCCATCATACACATGTAGTTCTAGTTTTGAGTTTTACTTTCTGTTTTGGTATCTAGGCATTTCCTTTTTGTTTTTTACAACAAATATCACATATTTTCTCTCATGTGGAATCTAGATTTTTTTTTAAAAAGACATAAAAGTCAAAGGGAGACTTTTTTGGGAAGAAGAAAGGAGCCAGGAGGAATGAGGTGGGAATGAATATGATCAAAATATACTATAAACATGTAAGAAAATGCCACCCATTATTCAGTATAGCTAATATAAGCTAATGAAAATTACATATAAATAAATAAAAGCATGATGCAGTAGTCCCAAAGAGGGAAAAATGTTATAGGTGTCTGTTGCCCAACGATGTGAATATAGTTAACACTGCTATACTATATACTCAGTAATTTTTAAGATGGGAAATTAAGCCGGGCAATAGTGGCTCACTCCTATAATCCTTAGTTACTCAGGAGGCAGGGATCAGGGGGATCGTGTTTCAAAACCTGCTTGCTCCAGGTTTCAAGCCAGTTTCAAATAGTTCATGAGACCCTATCTCGAAAATACCCAACACAAAACAGGGCTGGTAGAGTGGCTCAAGTGGTAGAGCACCTGTTTAACAAGCATGAAGCCCTGAGTTTAAACCCCAGTATTGCCACAAAAAAAAGATGGTAAGATAAATATTGTAGATTTTTTAAAACTCACAATTAAACATAAAAACAGAGCAGGCATGGTACTACCTGATTGCACTCTCATCTACTTGGGAGGCTGAGACAGGAGGATCACTTGAGTGTAAGATTTCAAGGCCAACATAGTGAGACCAGATCTCAAGAAGAAATAAAAAATAAGTGCTCTCTTTGGGTTTCCAAGTGGCTTATGCTGCTATGCATTTCCCCTGAAAGCTGTATAAACTTTTTTAATGTGACTGTGTTTTATCTAGAAATGTTAGTGTTTGCAGTGGGAAGAGTTGTGTGGAACACTTGAAATTTGTAGTGGGAACAGTTGCCTCAGCTGGATGTCAGGTCACCAGATGAGGAGCTTTCTAGACAACAGCCTCTCAGATTCCAGAGGCACAGCATGCCAAAAGAGGTCAGTCCTTATCAACAGTTAGATCATCTATATATGTTTTCCAATTTTTCACTTTTAAAAATAAATTCAAGGCTCTTCCTGTATGACACCATGATCCTGACTTCCTCAAATTCTTCATTGGATAGAAGTGATCTCAGAATGTCATCTTTCAGATGTGTTAAGGTGGACAAAAAGACTGTACTTGTGATCTTCTTAGACACTCTCTGAAGACACCCTCAACTCCAAACCACTGTCAAGTCTCTAAAAAGTAAATGCAACAAGAGAAAACTAGATTTACTTCCTATATCTTTCCCAAGATTTTCCTTGTGATTCATTGCCCAGTGCAGTCTCACCCATATGAGACATGGTTTGTGAAGTATGTGCTATAGTTGCTCAGTTAGGAAAATGACGGGGCTTCTTCCCCCATCACAAGTGCAATCCTGAGCTTGTGAAAGAGCTCGAGAAAGGAAAATGGAAACCTACCTTAATGGGGCACCCTTAACCTTGTGTCTCTTCAGGCTGGTGGCCTCTTTGGCTCCTGAGATCCCCAGGGTGTGTGTCCACTTTTTTCTTATTGGTGGTGATAAATTTAAGAGGTGGGGGCTAGATACAAATAAGTATGATCCAGGGGCCATTCAGTGATTGGTAGGTTCTGATTTTAATTTATATTACTTAAATGAGTTTTCTATTATTGTTACTACCATTATTAATTATTACTATTATTAAGACAGGGTCTTGCTGTGTATCCCAGGGTGACCTGGAACTTGCTATGTAGGCCAGGCTGTCCTCAAACTCATGATCTGCTTCGGCCTCCTGAGTGGTAGAATTACAGGTATGTGTCACCATACCTGGTTTAAAATTACTTTTTTTTTCTTAACAAATTTTGTTTCTTGCTGTGTAGAACACTGCAAGACATTTGTAAGCTTCTGTTGTCATGTGCCACCTCACTGAAGGGAGTCATTACTCCTCTATTTACTTCACTGGAGAGGCTGCCCAGTGCTAAAGGCAGGGCTGTAGGCCCTCATGTGTCATGGCACCCTCAGCCTGCCCACTGGGGGAACCTGGGGCAACTCGGTAAGGCACTGATCTGAAATCTTCCATGACTTGGATTTTATTCATGACTTTAATCCAGCAACTCTCTCTAAACGTTCTCTCTCTTAGCTCAATAGATGACTCTAACCCTCTCATTTCACCTCCTCCATATCTCAGTTCCACCACTACCGAAATTCTCACACATGCCACTGCCTTACCACCATAAATCTTCCCCTTTTTGTTCCTGAAGTGAACCTAGATGGGCTTTCACATAGCTGACTGCACGTTTATCACTTGGGCTTATGTTGTTGACCATGGCTATAATCTAAGTGATAGCAGATGAACCCATATGATTCATGCAGGAATGGTAGGAATGACTGTGACAAATCGTTGGAAAGACAAACATTACTTTGTACCTCACTTGTGATGGGAAAATGGTCAATCATGCATAAGGCACGTGAATTTGTTGGGCTGGTGTGGTAATAATGGGACACTGCAGATTCTTCTCACATTATGATAATAGCTTTATTGCATATTAGCCGTTGTCATTTATTGCTTGCTAGGCCTATAAAAACTGAAAAGAGCATATTATGTCTTGACCGGCTGACTTGAATTTGTGATTTATTTGACCAGAAATGTGCCCTCTAACCATGGCACTTTGGCTTATGGTCATAGTTGGCTTAACAATAAATTAAAAAACATAATTAGACAGCACTCAGGTCATAATTAGATGGCTACTTCACTAAATTAGAATTTCTAATTTGGTCATTTATTTTAGGGCAAAACTCTGCTTGAGTTTTGATTTTTCTTCTGTAACTTTATAAACGTTCTGCAGATTAAGTCAAAAGGGCAAACTAGGTAATTAAAAGGCCATGACATCTCTTCAAATTGCTTCAGCCGTGAGAAGAAAGTTCTGTCTAGAATTACATGTAGAGATGTCAGAATGAGGAAGTGGCAGGCAGACAAGAAGGAAGGAGCTGTGGTATAAAAACGAAAAGAACTGTTGGCAACAGAAGATGGGAGGAGGACAGAGGCCTGGTCCTCAGATCAGCCTCTGTCCTCTGACCTGCAATAGTGGTACAGCATCAGTACAAAGAGGACACGAGAGAAATGGATCTCCATGGTAATGACACCGAGGGGTGGCTGGTATGTACTGTGGGTAGGGACAGTCTGGGATAGGCTATAAGGAGGGAGCAATGGAACCTGGCAGGAAAAAAGTAATTTTGAGTTGGGAGTATCAATTTATTCACTGTGCATGACAGATATATTGGACCTGATTTAAAATCCCGCCCCATAAATTTTTTTAAACGTTTTTTTTAATCAGGTGATTGATTGAGACTTGGACAATGACTATTAGGAGTGAGAAGAGGTGGGAAATTACAGGTTTTATTTTAGAGTCTAATTAGAAAACCTTGACTAGACACAACATGAAAAATGAGAAGGATTTAACAAAGCCAGAAGCTGAAAAAATGATGAAGTGATAAAAAAAACCCCACTAAGGCTGGAGGAGTGCTCACATGCTTGTACACCTGCCTAGCAAGTGTGAGGCCCTGAGTTCAACCACCAGTACTACCAAACCAAACCAAGGTAACCAACCAAACAAAAAAACACGGAACACCCTCAAATTATATTTCTCCTAGCACTTGAACCTTTTCAAAATTCACTCTTGCAAGGTAATCTTCAAAATATTCAAAAATATTTTCCATTTAATGACTGTCAAAGAACTATTGATTTCCAATGTGGGCTGTTTCTCCACAAACAAACAATTCTATTACAGGGAGGATATACAAAATAACTTAAGAGTTATCATTTTTCTCTTCCTTTGCTCTGTGTTCCCTTTCCTTCCTTTTTCCTCTCTTCCTGAGCAAGTCGTTCCCAAAGCTATCTGAAGGACAAGGTGAGGCATTTGCTCCCTGTGGTGGGCGCAGTGGAGCGTGGGGAGCCATGAAGGCCCAGCGTGGGGCACAGGAGTCTGAGCAGAGTGAGAAGGGCTCCCCTCTGGGGGGAGTCCTAACTTTAGTTCCCCAATGGAGGGAAGGAGCATCTTCATAGGAAGGTGGTTAGATGTAGTCAGGGTGGGGTCCTTACCTCAGTAGAGTCAGAAGATTGGATTACCAGATGCTGTGGTTTGAATGTGTACCCCAAAGTTCACGTATTGGACTTCATCAATTCACAAGTTGATGGTGTTCGGGGTGGGGCCTCTAGACATAATTAGAGTTAGATGAGATCATGAGGCTGGGGCTCCCATGATGATTAGTGGCTTTATAAGAAAAGGAAGAGACCCTGAGTGCACAGCAGTCTCCTGCTACAGTGTTATAACACAGCAAAACTATCCTACCCTGACACCAGCACCTTAGCATTGAACTTCCTAGCGTCCAGAACTGTGAAAAGTAAATTTATTTTCTTTATATAAATTACCCAGTTTGAGGCTTTCTGTCATAATGGAAGACAACTGGTTAAGACACCAGAATTCAGACATAAAAGCCAATAAACACAACACTCATTTAAATTTGAATTTCAGATAAAAAAATGAATAATTTTTAGCATAAGTAGGTCCCAAATCATGCATGCATTATTCGTGGTTTATTTGAAATTGAAGTCTAACTGGGCAACCTGTATTTTTTCCTGACAACTCTATGAGGAGGGGCATCCACACAGCGGGTAATCTGTATGGGGTGCTGAGTTTAGGTGGGCAAGGAAGCCATCTGGTAGGCATCAACAACAGAAAGGCCGAATGGGAACAGAGGAGAAAAAGCACAGGTGCTGGAGACAAGTAACAGAGGCATGAGATTTCTCGGGCTGCCATTACAATTTTCCACAAAGTCAGGGGCTTCAGACAACAGAAATTTATTCTCTCAGAGCTCTGAAGGGCAAAAGTCTGAAATCAAGATGTCTATAGGTTGGGCTACCCCAAAGGTTCTGAGGAGAATCCTTGTTTCTTCCAGTTTCTGGTGACTCCAGACATTCCTTGGCTTTTGACTGCCAAACTCCAATCACTGGTGGAATTTTATACATCTCCTTTTTTCTCTGTGCATCTCATCTCTTACAAGGATACTTGTCATCAGATTTAGGACCTGCCCAGATAATCTAGGATGATCTTCATTTCCAGATCCTTAATTTAATAACATCTGTAAAGTCTCCTTGCCATGAAGAATAATGTGTTCATAGGTCTGGGACTAGAACATGGGTACATTTGGGGAAAGTTGGCATTCTGCCTACCAAGTTTTCCCTTTCCCCTGAATTTTTTAATCCCCCAGGGATTCCCCAACCTGGCTGGAGCCTCCCTTTCCAACACGGGTTTTCTCAAGTGCCTTACTCACACCTCTGAACTTCCAGTGCCACCTCCTCTTCTTCCATTCTAAATCCTACCCACCACCAGTCCCAGTCCCTTCGTAAAGTCTTCCCAGGTCATCCAGCCCAGAGAGAGCCTCCCAAATCCCATTGCATTCAGTAGTTGCAACATTCATTTTGTGAATACTCTGCCTTACTCTCATGTGTGAGTCCTTGCATACATGCTGAATGCATGAGCTATCAGGTCATAAGCAAATTGATAGCCATGACTAGTGCTACTTTCTAACCCAGGGTTGCAGAGCAGTTGAGGGGCAATATATAGCAAGAAAGAAAAGGAGAGAAAAGTCCAAGAACCTCAGAGTACAGCGCTTCCCAGAGTTCCCTCTGTTTCCTTACTTTAGAGAAACACTAGTTTATCTTCCCCCTCTCACAATTCGTATGTTGAAAACCTAGTCCGTGGTGTGATGGTTTTAGGAGTTGGGGCCTTTGGGAAGTGATTAAGTCATAGGGCAGAGCCCTCTTGAATGGGGTTAGTGCCCTGAAAAAGAGGTCATGAAGCGCTGCCTTGCCACTTCCACCGTGTGAGCATAGAGAGAACATACTATTTATTAGGCAAAAGGTGGGCCCTTGTCAGACACCAAAGCTGCAGGCACCTTGCTCTTGGACGCCCCAATTCAGAACTGTGAGAAATAAATTTCTCTTGTCCATAAGCCACCCAGTCAGTGGTATTTTGTTATAGCAGCTCAAACAAGTTCAGTCACTCCTGCAAAAACACGCCAGCAGCAAGGGATCTTGTCGTCACTTGGAGCCAGCGCCATTGATAACTTTCAGGTTTTGCCTTGCACCCTTTCTGTCTAATTTCTCATGCTCTCTTGGTACTACCTGTGTGTATGGCCAACAGAGCCTTCAGAGACTCTACCAGCCCTTCTGCAAAATGCTCTGGCCACTTGATCTTCCTTCTAGTCATCAGGGCCTAGAGAGGGTGGGACAGAAGTGAGGAGGCTCTCAGGCCCTCTCACTTTGCCTCATGATGGCATTCTTCACAAGCTGGGGCCTTCTTTAATTTAAGCACCATGTTATTTACTGGCTGGACTCTTTTTGTTTATTTTTTAGGGTTTTGGAGGGGAGGTTTAGGGTTCCAGCTTGGGTTACTCTTATCTTACCCCATAAGATGGATATCATAGTGTGTCACTAAATCTTAGTTGATGATAATTACTTTCTGAAAATAAATGTTTTTACTTTAATATTAATAGTTAGAAAAAGTATCATTACTAGAGCATTCCGCTCATCAGTGAATAGCATTCATTGAATAGTCATTCCTGGTCAAAGGTGGGGGAGCAGAACACTGCAGGCTACTTTTGGTCTTATGATTCTAGCTATTGGCCAGAAGTTCACATTAACAGACACACCCATAAAATGCTCTCTGTTGTTTCACACTTATGACAGAAGGGTTGAAACCTTTTTTATAAAAAAAAAATTTGACAAACATTTAATATTGGAACCGTTTGCTGGGTTTTGGTGAAATAAATAGATGAAATAAGAAACAGGCTTGGCCATCCATGAACAATAAGGCGTGAACACAGAGAGCTTCACAAGAACTATTTCAGGCATCCCTTCTGACTCACCACTGGTGATAGATTGGGCCTTAGACCAAGAAAAACTAAACTCAAGATTAAAAAAAAAAAGTCCTTTCAACTCACTGGGCAGAGAACCAAAACTAAACTTCTCAGGTTTTAGATAACATTACGAAGAATCTTTACAGATTATATATTTGTTCTTGTAGCAATGAAAACCTTTTTCTGTGTTTGTAGTTAAGTGCTGCTTCTAAGAGTGTCATTTTAATTTGGATATAGATGTGGGTTTTTGCTTGTGTTCACTTGTAGAGGATAAATATGTAACTTCCTCCTCCCTTTGGGGAAAAAAAATCAGGAAGGAACTTAAATACAAGGCTTTTCCTCCCATTTTACATTCAAACTTGTCTTACAGGAAATGAACAAATAGTGATTCTCAAATATAACATTGTACTTCTCTGTGCTGTAGTTCAAAAAAGAGCTTTACAGGAATTTCGTGTGTTCCGGAAGTTGAGATTTGAAGGACAAATAGGAAACTTAGACTTTTCATTTCCTGTAGAATAAATGACAAACTCCTTGGCCTAACATTTAGGATCTGTGAAATCTCATCCCAGCTCATTCGCAACTTTTCCTGCATCCATTCTCACTCCACGTGCCCAGCAGTGTCCTGGGAATTATGAAGAATATTATTTCCATGCTTTTGGGGGAAGGCTCCTGAGATGCCCTTTTATCTCTTCTTTCTGCCCTAGTTCTACTGCTAAAATCCCCATATATTTAGGTCCATCGTCAAAGAAAAGGCATTCATAAAGCCTCCCTCTCACCAACCTCCATAGCAGAATTTCCCTTTCCTTCTTAGTATTCATAATTTTCTATAATTAAGAGTTGCTTCTTCTGTAATCAGAAATAAGAACTAAAATAAAATATGATCACAACTTTTTTGAAGAGGGCAAGACATTCTTTCACAGCCGAGTGCTGGTGGCTCACGCCTGTAATCCAGCTACTCAGCAGGCGGACATCAGGATAGCAGTCTGAAGCCAGCCCTAGGCAAATAGTTTTCAAGACCCTATCTCAAAAAAAAAAAAAAAAAAAGGAACAACAACAAAAAAAAAACAAAACAAAAAACCCAACAACAAAACAGGGCTGACAGAGTAGCTCAAGTGGTAAGATCATTTGCCTAGCAAGTGTGAAGCCCTGAGTTCAAATCCCAATGCTGCCAAAAAAAGAAAATTCTTTCAGAAGAATTCATACCTCTAAACATAATAACAGCAACAAGTTGTAAATTACAGTCAGCATAGTAAGCGCTAACAAGACATAAAGTTTGTCCAATAAATTGCAAATATTTTTTTCTTTTTCTAAAATGATAATTTTTAAAAAGAATAATATGTGTGTGGTGGTACCTGCCTGTAATCCCAACACTTGGAAGACTGAGGCAGGAGGATTGAAAGTTTGAGGCCAGCTTTGCTACACAGTGAGACCCTATCTCAAAGAAACCAAAGGCTCAGGATAGAGCTCAGTGATAGAATGCTTGGTTAGCATGCATGAGGTCCTGAGTTTGATCCCTGGCACTGCAAAAGTAATAATTATATTTATGGAATGGGTGGAAAAGCATTAAAGACCTAGAATTATCTTAATAAAACAAATGGATGTCACTTATAATAAGAAAAATCATGGCTTTCAGTAAGTTGACCCTGGTGGAGAGGAAAGATTGAATGGTCCCATGCAGCTGCTGGGAATTCCTTTATTTATTTATTTATTTATTGTTGGGACTAGGTTTGAACTCAGGGCTTTGTGCTAACAAAGCCAGCACTCTACTTGAGCCACTCTTCAGGCCATTTGCTCTGGTTATTTTGGAAATGGTGTTTTGAGAACTATTTGCCTGGACTGGCCTCAAACTGCATTCCTACCCATCTCAGCCTCCCAAGTAGCCAGAATAACAGGAGTGAGCCACTAGTACCTGACAGGAATTACTTTTATTCCAGAGACTTATTTTTTCACTTCGACTGGAATTACTTTTATTCCAGGGACTTTTTCTTATCTTTTCACTTTGGCTGGTATTGGTTGCTTTTTATCATCGTTTGGTGAGGCAGAGAAACAAACTCTACAGGCTGTGAACTCTGACCCTTGATAGCCTTTGTTTTGCCATTCTTTATAGCACAGAGTGCATCAAACATTATTTCAGCGTAGAAAACGAGCATGAGTGTGAGACCTTCTATGTAGATTTTGGCAATTTAGTGTTTGACGTATTAGCCAGAGCAATCAGGAAAGAGGAAAAAAGAAAAGGGATACAAATAGGAAAGGAAGAAGTCAGTTATCTCTACTTGCAGATAATATGATCCTATTCTTAAAAGACCCTAGGACTAGAGATATAGTTCTAGTAGCAGAGTGGTTGCCTGGCAAGCACAAGGCCTTAAGTTCAAAACTCCAGAATAGCAAAAAAAAAAAACCTCAAATATTTCACCAAAAATCTCTTGGAGCTGATAAACACTTCAAAATCAGCATACAAAAATCAATAGCTTTCCTATATACCGATAACTAACATGTGAGAAAGAAATCAGAAAAATAATTTTATTCACAATAGCCTCAAAAACAAATTAAATACCTGGAAATAAAGACCTCTACACTGAAGACTATAAAATGATTAAGAAAGAAATAGAAGATACAAGAACAGAAATCCTCCCATGTTTGTTGATTATACAAATTAATATTGTAAGATTACTGAAAGCACTCTGTAGATTCAAAATTCTAATCTCCATCAAAATTCCAATGCCATTTGTCTCAGAAATAGAAAATCAATCCTAAAGTCCATATGGAAGCATAAAAGACCCCAAATAACCAAAGCAATCCTGAGAAAATGGAGCATTTCTAAATGTCTCACAATATCTGACTTCAAATTATACAATAGAGCCATAGTAACATAAGTAGCATGGCACTGGCACAAGAACAGACATGTAGACCAGTGGAACAGAACAGAAAACTCAGAAATAAAGCTACAGCACTATAGATATCTGATTTTCCACAAAGGTGCCAAAAACATATATTGGAGAAAAGGCAGCTTCTTCAACAATTGATGTTGGGTGGGTATCTACGTGTTGTAGAGGCTGAAAGTGGATCCCTCTCCTCCTGTACAAATATCAATTCAAAATGGATCAGTGATCTTAATGTGGTGAAAATCCTGTGTGGCACAGCCAGCAAGGCATATCCTGCCTTGGGAAAAAAGCTCATTGGCTGTTTTTTTGTTTTTTTTTTTTTCTTTCTCTCAACAAGACAGAACATCAATTAGAATCAAACTCTGTGACATCCTGGACTCCCTAACCCGTGGAAAGCCTCCCTATGCCACGCCAATTCTCCCTGCCAGCTGGTTCCAAATCTGCTTGCGTGAATCTGCAGAATGAACAGGTGAGCATCACATCACGTGTGACTCCCTTACCCACCCCCCAAGAACGTAATCCAGTGCAACCCCTGGGCAGACTGAACCCTTTCCCTCCCCAAAAAACTGAAAAGCATAAACAGTGAACTGTAATCTAATACTGGCAGTGGAGGTGGGGGTGGAATGCTGAACCTGCCCCAGAGAACAGGGATGGGGCAAGGAACCAAACCCTCAGTGCCAAACAAACGAATGTGGAAAAGCAACAAAGGCTGACAGTGGGGTGGGGCAACAAGCTAACCTCCCAGAGGAGCCACTGGCACCCAGCAAAGGTCAGGAGAGGCACAAAGGCTGAGAGTGGGGGTGAGGTGACAAGCCCACCTCCCCAAGCGGGGTAGGTGGTGCATCCCAGAGCTGATCTCATGGGACAGAGGGCAGTATTCAAAACTGAATTGCCCCACCTTGCTGAGGGAGAAGCTGACCAAACAGAGTTGCAGCTGAAGGGCAACACAGCTGCTACCTGATGAAAACAACAACAGCTCTGACCACCCTGCACAAACTGGCAGTGAGTTACCTCAGCTCCCAATTGTAACTTGCCCTGTGGACAGAAAGAACCAAATACTAATACAAGCCAGTCACCTGGTAAGACCACATTAGATCTCCCACTTGGATGCCAATACCAGGATTGGATGCCCAAGGAATAATTCCAGAACTTTTACCAAAAGACTAAACTTTTTGTTGTTCCTGTACCTGTTTTTTTTTCTGTATTTTTAATGTCACCATCACTATTTTCTTATCCCTATTCTTACCCTCTTTGCTTTCCTTCCTTTTCCTGTGCTACAATCCATTGTTCTCCCCCCACTACTCTTTCTGCCCCTTCTCATCTACTCTCTCCTCATCTTCACTTCCCTCTTCTATCTTCCCTAACCTGTCACCACATTACCCCTCCCTCCTATACACTCACCACCTGCTGACTAGCCTACTGTACCAACTGTACAAAATTGCAGGATCCCCTGCCATCCCTGACACAAGCACCCTCCACTACAACAGAAATATATCTCCCCCCACACAAGGGCCACAAAATCCAGCAGCCCCCATATCTCTTCCCCCATCCACCCACCCTATTTCCCACCCCATTTCCCAACCCACCCTTTTTAGTGCCACCTTTATCAATACCCAAATTCCTATATCTAGCCTAATAACCATTAACCCCCCAACTCCCACTGTTTATAGATATTATCACCAAGGGGTTTTCTATATAATATGTAAACAACTGGTCTGGCATTGAACCTGTGAATTTGTTATTGCTAAATTATACCTCTAGGCCAGGGACAGAAAGAGCACATCAACCTAGCTAACAATCAAGTCAGTCACAACACAAAAACTAAATCAAGGGAAAGAAAACAGGCAATTAAAACCTCCAACTAGCCTATCAAGAATATAGCTGCACATTACCAAGTGGAGCAATGGGAAGAATAAGAAGTGGTGGAAACCACACTCCTCAAAAAAAATAATTCTATAAAGGATTCAGTGGGAAATGAAGAAAATGGATACCCAGTTCCTGACCCAACAAAATGATAAATGCCACTCAGGAGCCCGGTGACACCCACAAAAAAAAAAACCTCAAAGAGATAATCTTGGCAGAAATAACTGAGAAATTCATGGAAAAGATACTAGACATGGTTAACCAGAATGGACAAGATGCACTGAAGAAATTTCAAGACAGCAAAAATAAAGAACATGAGAAGACACAAAATAAATAAATGAACTTAGAGAGGACTTCAACAAACACCAGAGTGAAACAAAGGACACTATAAAAAGAGAGATACATGAATTAAAGATGACAATACAAAATACAAAAGAGGCATTGAACAAAGATATGGAAAACCTCAGGAAAAAAAGAATCAAAATAAAAAGTCCCTTAGTCAAACAAAAAACACAGTGGAAGGCTACTCCAGCAGACTAGAACAAGTGGAAGACAGAATCTCAGAACTAAAAGATAAAATAGAAATTAAAGAAAAAACAGAAGAAATCTTAGTCAAACAACTCAAGAGCTGTGAAAGGAATATGCAACAACTCAGCGACTTCATCAAAAATCTAAATCTGAGAATCATGGGCATTGAAGAAGGAGAAGAGGTGTAAGCAAAAGGAATATATAATATATTCAATAAAATAATAACAGAAAATGTCCCAAATCTCAAGAAAGTTTTGCCCATTCAGGTACAGGAAGCCTCCAGGACACCAAACAGACTTACCAAAATAGAACCTCCCCATGGCATATTATCATTAAAACAATAAGCACAGAGAACAGAGAAAGAATATTGAAGGCTGTAAGAGAGAAAAAACAAATAACATATAAAGGTAAACGCATCAGAATAACAGCAGATTTCTCAACAGAAACCTTAAAAGCAAAGAAGGGCATGGAGTGAGGTATTTAGGGCCCTGAATGAAAATAATTTCAGCTCTAGGATACTCTACCCAGCAAAACTATCATTCAGAATTGATGGAGCAATAAAAATCTTCCACAGTAAACAGAAACTAAAACAATATATGACCACGAAGCCACCACTACAGAAGATTCTACAAGGAATTCTGCACACAGAAGATGAAAACAAACAAAACCACAAGAGGATAGGCAGTATTAAACCACAGAAGGAAAGACAAGTAATCAGAGAGGAACACTGATTAAGCTGCACACAATCAAATCCTTAAACAATAAAAACAACTAAATGGCAGGAATCACCATATACCTATCAATACTAACACTGAATGTTAACAGACTCAACTCCCCGATCAAAAGACACCATTTGGCAAACTGGATTAAAAAGGAAGATCTGACAATCTGTTGTTTACAAGAGACCCTCTTTTTTTTTTTCATTTTTCTTTTATTATTCATATGTCCATACAAGGCTTGGTTCATTTCTCCCCCCTGCCCCCACCCCCTCCCTTACCACCCACTCCGCCCCCTCCCTCTTCCCCCCCCTCAATACCCAGCAGAAACTATTTTGCCCTTATTTCTAATTTTGTTGTAGAGAGAGTATAAGCAATAATAGGAAGGAACAAGGGTTTTTGCTGGTTGAGATAAGGATAGCTATACAGGGCATTGACTCACATTGATTTCCTGTGCGTGGGTGTTACCTTCTAGGTTAATTCTTTTTGATCTAACCTTTAGAGACCCTCTTATTGACAGAAATAAATACTGGCTTACAAGTTATGGAAACAGCCAAGATGCCCCACTACTGATGAATGGATTAAGAAAATGTGGTATTTATACACAATGGAATTTTATGCAGCCATGAAGAAGAACGAAATGTAATCACTCGCTGATAAATGGATGGAAGTGGAGAACATCATTCTGAGTGAGGTTAGTCTGGCCCAAAAGACCAAAAATCGTATGTTCTCCCTCATATGTGGACATTAGATCAAGGGCAAACACAACAAGGGGATTGGACTTTGAGCACATGATAAAAGTGAGAGCACACAAGGGAGGGGTGAGGATAGGTAAGACACCTAAAAAACCAGACAGCTTTTGTTGCCCTCAATGCAGAGAAACTAAAGCAGATACTTTAAAGCAACTGAGGCCAATAGGAGAAGGGGACCAGGAACTAGAGAAAAGTTTAGATCAAAAAGAATTAACCTAGAAGGTAACACACATGCACAGGAAATCAATGTGAGTCAACTCCCTGTATAGCTATCCTTATCTCAACTAGCAAAAACCCTTGTTCCTTCCTATTATTGCTTATACTCTCTCTACAACAAAATTAGAGATAAGGGCAAAATAGTTTCTGCCAGGGAGTGAGGGGGTGGGGGGAGAAGGAGGGGACGGGGGGGTGATGGGTAAGGAGGGGAAGGGGGTGAAAATGACCCAAACATTGTTTGCACATATGAATTAAAAAAATAATAATATAAATAAATACTGGCTTAGGGTGAAAGGCTGGAAGAAGATTTACCAAGCCAGTGTTCCCCCAAAGCAAGCAGGAGTAGTGATACTTGTGTCAGATAAAGTAGACTTCAAACTTACATTGGTCAAAGTAGACAAAGGACACTTAGTACTAATAAAAGGGGCAATACATCAAAAGGAAATAACAATGTTAACCTATATGCACCCAATGTCAGTGCACCCAATTTCATCAAATACACACTAAAGAACTTAAAAGCACATATAGACCCCAACACAGTAGTAGTGGGAGACTTTATTAGCCCTCTCTCATCAATACATAGGTCATCCAAACAAAAAAACAACAAAGAAATCCTAGAACTAAACGACATCATAAATCAAATGGACCTAACTGATATCTACAGAATATTTCATCCAACAACAGCACAATATACATTCTTCTCAGCAGCCCATGGAACTTTCTCCAAAATAGATCATATCTTAAGACACAAAGCAAGCAGCCCAAACAATGTATATACATATGAGTATATGTAAAAGTGATAAAAAACTATTAAAAAAATCTTTATGTAAGACTTGAAACTACTACAGGAAATCATAGGTAAAACACTTGATGATACAGGTACAGGCAGTGACTCTGAATAGGATTCCAATTGCTCAGGAAATAAGAGCAAGAATTGACAAACTGGTTGCATCAAATTAAAAATCTTTTGCACATGAAAGGAAATAAACACCAGAGTGAAGAGACAGCCTACTGAATAGGAGAAAATATTTGTCAGCTATTCATTGGACAAAGAATATAGAGTTCAAAATACTAAAAAATCCAAATTGTTCAATTAATAAATGGGTCAATGAATTGAACAGGTGTCAAAAAATTACAAATGGGCAATAAATACATAAAGAAATGTTCAACATTCTTAGCCACAAAGAAAAATGCAAATCAAAACCACATTGAGATTCCATCTCCTCCCAGTCAGAATGGCTATTATCAAGAAAACAAACAATAAAAAATGCTGGTAAGGGCCAAAGAACACATGAAAAATGCTCACCATCTCTAGCAATAAAGGAAATGCAAACTAAAACCACACTAAGATTCCACCTCACCCCTGTTAGAATAGCCATCATTAGCAACACCACCAACAACAGGTGTTGGCGAGGATGCAGGGGAAAAAGGAACCCTCTTACACTGTTGGTGGGAATGCAAACTAGTACAACCACTCTGGAAAAAAATTTGGAGGCTACTTAAAAAGCTAAACATTGATCTACCATTTGATCCAGCAATACCACTCTTGGGGATATACCCAAAAGACTGTGACACAGGTTACTCCAGAGGCACCTGCACACCCATGTTTATTGTGGCACTATTCACAATAGCCAAGTTATGGAAACAGCCAAGATGCCCCACTACTGATGAATCGATTAAGAAAATGTGCTATCTATACACAATGGAATTTTTTATGCAGCCATGAAGAAGAACGAAATGTTATCATTTGCTGGTAAATGGATGGAATTGGAGAACATCATTCTGAGTGAGGTTAGTCTGGCCCAAAAGACCAAAAATCATATGTTCTCCCTCATATGTGGACATTAGATCAAGGGCAAACACAACAAGGGGATTGGACTTTGAGCACATGATAAAAGCAAGAGCACACAAGGGAGGGGTGAGGATAGGTAAGACACCTAAAAAATTAGCTAGCATTTGTTGCCCTCAACGCAGAGAAACTAAAGCAGATACCTTAAAAGCAACTGATGCCAATAGGAAAAGGGGACCAGGAACTAGAGAAAAGGTGAGATCAAAAAGAATTAACCTAGAAGGTAACACACACGCACAGGAAATCAATGTGAGTCAATGCCCTGTATAGCTATCCTTATCTCAACTAGCAAAAACCCTTGGTCCTTCCTATTATTGCTTATACTCTCTCTTCAACAAAATTAGAGATAAGGGCAAAATAGGGGTGGGGGGGAGAGGGAGGGAGCGGAGTGGGTGGTAAGGGAGGGGGTGGGGGCAGGGGGGAGAAATGTCCCAAGCATTGTATGCACATATGAATAAAAAAAAATGTTGATAAGGATGGAGGGGAGCCCTTCATATACTGTTAGTGGGAGTGTAAATAAGTACAGCCGCTATGAAAATTAGTGTGGCGGTTTCTCTAAAACTAAAATTACAACTACAATATGATCCTGCTCTACCACTCCTTGGCATCTATCCAAAGGACTGTAAGTCAGCAGGGAACTGTTTTGGGGGGAGGGTGGAAGCCAACAGGAGGGAGAGGGTGAAAAGAGAGGGTGATAGAAGGGTGAATATGGTTGAAGTGGTTCATATGCATGTTTGAAAATAGAATTAAACCTATTAAAAGTTGTAAAAAAGGAAGGCCAGAGGGATAAGAAAGAGTAATGAAAGCTGAATTAGATCTAATGTGTTATATGACTGTATGAAAATATGACAATGAAGCCTGTTTGTACAATTAATATATGCTAATTTAAAGAAAAAATTGATTAGCAAAAAAAAAAGAAAATCACATACTAATGGGAGATTTTTTAAATGACAAATTAATGAATGCCATGTTCCTATAAATTTTCCTCAAATTTATATATGATTTAATGCAAATGTTAATAAAACTTTAATGTGACTTTAAGTTTAGCGAAATGAAGTGAAATTTATTGAGAAAAATGAAACGAGATTTAAAACATATTTTGAAAAAAGAATGCAGTGGGACTCATTCTACTGATATTAAGACATATAAAAGCTATAATAAAGCCGAAAGTCTTGGAAGATGATTAAAGAGGTAAATTAATAGAACAGAGAAGGAAACTCAGAAATAAATGCAATTATGTATGACACCTTAGTAAATGATAATGAGAAAAGAATGGATTTTCAAAAAATGGTGAGCAATTTTTAGCTCCTTAAAAAGAAGCTCCTCACTTGATAATAAAATGTTTGAAATCAAAAGTAGAACAACAGTAAAATTTTTAAAGTAGAAAAATGAATATCAAATATTGGAGAAGAGAGTTCTTTAAGGTGAAAAGCAAGATTAGCAATCAAAAATGGAGTGAATGAATATTTGGCTACATGAGCCCCAAACTTTTGCATATTAAATACAAGCAGAATTAATCAACTGATATGCAGCAGAATGCTATAACTGGTTCAGAAAGCATAATGCAAGTAGCTGTATAATAAGAAACAAACAAAAAAATGGCTCAGTGGAAAGAGCTAGATTGCAGCTGAGTACCTGCTGCCCTTGCCTTCTGACACCAGCACTTTCATTCCCACTGATTAGTGAATCTTAAGTGTGCAGCATCCAGCACAGAACCTTGAGGGAGGGGTGAGGGCTCCCTCATGTGATGGGAGACTGAAAAAGAAGGTTGGACACCCATTGCTTAGAGCCATTGGATCATAGGAAGCTGTGGAAACCAGCAAGCAAGGTCAAAGACACAGTCTGGGGTAGTGATGGAATCTGTGATGTCTAATTTCAAAGACAGGAATACCAAAATACTACTGCGCTCCTCCTTCTGACATGGAGTCCCAGGCTGCTGTGCGGAGAGAAGAAATATTGCCAGGTACCAAGTGGTGAGAATGATAGGAAAGGGAATTATAAAAAAATAAAATAAAAAACTAAAACTCCACTCAAAAGGAGACTCTTTCAAAGTAGAATCCAAAGCCACATTAAAATGTCTAACATAAGAAAAAGTATAAACCCTACCTTCCCAATTGGAACATGAATTCACTTGAACTAAAGTTGTTTGTGGAAACTGTTTGATAAGAAATTGAAAATGAAATGACTGAATTTATGATGCTCAAAGGGATAAAT
The DNA here is from genome assembly GCF_047511655.1 of Castor canadensis. Taxonomy (NCBI): domain Eukaryota; kingdom Metazoa; phylum Chordata; class Mammalia; order Rodentia; family Castoridae; genus Castor; species Castor canadensis. The sequence continues at coordinate 157,072,788 of NC_133389.1, read as the reverse complement.
GAAGATATTCCTTTCCATTAAAAAAGAACATGATAGCATGACACAAAGATTTAATAATAAAATAAGAAACAGGATGATTTGAAAGTGCTTTAGTTTTGCAATGAAAAGGTTCTGGAGATGTGTTGCGCCATGATGAGAACATACTTACACCACTGAACTCTACACCTGAGGATGATTAAGATGGTAACTGTTATGCTATGTGTTTTTTTTTTTTTTTGATACAATAAAAAATACTAGCTCTGACCCCCAGCAATTCCAGTTTAATTTCTCGGTAGTATAGGCAGAATGGGGAGGGAACTGGATTTTTCCAGCTTCCTAGGTGATTTTAATGTGTAGCTAAAGAGAAAACCACTTAGAGACTCATTTAAAACAAAGCCAAAGCCATGTGAATCTGGAAAAAAAATTTTTTTAAGGGATGGGAGAGAGTATGTCTGGAAGTATGTAAGAGAGCTGTATGGCAAATATAGAAATAGAACAAATGCTCCAGTGAAAGCCAGTGTAGCAGTTCCTGATATTGGACAAAACGGAATTTGAAGCAAAAACTTAGATAAGAAGGGTCATACATTATAATAAAGGGAGGGTAGAATCAGGTTCGATCATAAATTTGTATGTACCTAACAACATAGTTCTAAAACATATAAAGCAAAAACTGACCGAATGAAAAGGAAAGAGAAATCCAAAATCACGAGGTAAAATGTTTTAACATTTTTATCAGAAACTATTTAACCCAAGGGATAAAAAAAAAAACTCCTTAGGAAGGAGTTAGACTATTTAGAGAATAACAATTAATGAGCTACCTGGCAGGGATGTAGAGACTCCTGAAACTGGTAGGCAGAGTATGTTTATTCTTTTCACAAACACATGAAACAATTATGAAAGTTTACCTCATACAAGGTCACAAAGTAAGTTTCCACAGGACCTCTCCATGTGGCTAGTTCGAGCTTCCCACAGCATAATGGCTTCAGAAAAGTTAAATTTAAATTGTGATACAGGGCGCCAAGAGAGACTCTTCCAAGAGTGGATGTTCTCTACTGAGACCTGGGCACAGAAACCAGCATAGTCACAACCACTTCTACTGTATTCTATTTATCAGGACAGATGAAAAACCCGCCCAGATTGCAGGGGGGCGGGGACAGAGACTGCACATCTTGACAGGAGGGAGTGATAAAGAATGAGTAGCCATCTTTAATCTGCAGAAGGATGGCAGACCAAATGGATAAAATCTCCATTATTCTTGAGGATGGGCTATCTGCAGGGTGAGTGACTGGCAGTTTCTATCCTGGGTGTGCCCAAGTTCCATCTCCATGAGCATGTGATTGTTTAGGGCAGGGAGAGCAGGACATCTTGATGACAGTCCCACTAAGCACATGCAATGGGGGAGTGGTAATTCCCCAAAAGAAAATCAAAGCATTTCATCACAAGAAGGCGAACAGGTACCACAGAGGTTAGAAAAAAAAAGTCTGCCTCAGATATTTATTGGTTTCTTTGTTGTTTTAAATCTATTTTTGTCCAAAGTGAGAATTTTCATAGTAACCCACTGTCCTCATATTCTTTCACACCTAAAACACTTGCAGAGAAGCTAGGCTCTGTGGCAGGGACTGAAGAAGAATCAGTCATGGAGTTACCCTTGAGTGTTCCCTCTCTGGTTGAGGGAAAAAGACAGAGGAAATAACAGTCACATCAGAAAGGAGACATTGCCATAAGGGGCACAGATAAAAAGTGCTCTGGAAATTTAGAAACAAGGGAGATTACTTCCAGCTGCACCCTTAATTACATGCTGTCCCCAACATCTCTGGTGCTGTTGTTTGTCTAGTTATTGACTCCAATTTTGGTTGAGCAGCAGCAAAGCAGTCACACCAAACAATTCACTGTGCTGCTTCTTCTCCCCAACACACATGGTGCATCCTCCAAGGCAGGGCTGGAGAAGTCACTTGGCATATGGCCAAGGTTGATATCTATAGGCTTAAGAATAACGGTTTCTACAGAGAATGTCAGTCATCGGAATAAAGCCCGTAACAAAGTAGGCTTTTATTAGCTTACTAATATTTTTTCTTCAATACCTTAAACAAAATAGGAAATTCAAAGTGATAGATAAAAAAAAGATTACTTTTCTCTATTTTCAACTGTCCCCCCACCCCAGTAGGAAAGGCCTTACTTTCCTGTTTTCAATTACTGTCATGGGTGTGTTCTTTCACCTTGGCTATGTAGAAACGTGAAAGGTAATCACCTGCAACAGTAAAACACACCTCAGGGGTGTGGACCCATCATACAGTAATCTCAGGTTTCTTTGTACAGGCATATCAGAGTATCAGCTTTTGGCATCACTTCCAAGTCTTTCTGAAAAACTATGATTCCTTTTTTAGTTTCTTCTTTTTAAATGACAGATGGTTAGGAAATATCTTCTTTGCTCTTGTAATTATTTTCCCCAGTTTTTCTCCATTAAACAGCAATTACTCTCATGCATAATCTTGCTAAGTAGTTATTTTCTAGCTCCTGAAGAGAACAATCACAGTGAATGTTATTCATCTTATGTACTGTGTGGTTTTGCTCAGTGTGAAATTTCTACTGAATATAATTTGTACCACAGTAACTAATGCAGGCGCTTAAACATTGCTGATGGTTATTTTTTTTTAAGTGGACCAAATTTTCTGATGAAGCATTCATCTGTTTTATGAAGAGTACTTTTCCTGGACTCTATCTGAAAGTACCTTTAAAGAGAAATTAAAAATGTTACTAGCATATTATCAAATATTTTCCAAGGGAGAGGTGGTGTGAGAAATCTTTTTTTTTTTTAGTTGAAACATCTCACATTTATGTCATGCTAAGCAGTTTACAAAACATGTAAATTATCTGCTTTGTAGGAAAGTAAAACCCCTTCTAAATTTACTTCTTAATGCTAGCAATATTGAGAACAATTTACATTTTATCAAAAGACTTTATATAGATTTAACAAGTATGTAAGTGAAGTCCTAGAAAAATATCAGAAAACAGAAAAAGCGGTTATGATGTCTACAGGAATTATCACTATTTGAGCTTGGAAGCAATAAATGAAATATCACAAGACAAAAGCAAGGCATTTGATCATCTGTAAATTGTAATATTAAAGGTGATGTTTACAAGCAACATTATTTTATGAAAAGTCATTCATGATTAATTTAGGAGAAATAACTCCTGGCCTTTGGCATTCACCAATGACCACATTTCACAGATAATTCTATTAGCTAATGACATACAAAATTACTCAACAAAATTTTGTTGCGTCAAAATTTGAATTGTGCTGAGAGTATAGTATGCCTGACAGAGTCTGTCACTAGAATGTATCCCCACTGACTCTGCTTTGGTCTATTTGTGCTACTACAATAACTGGGTAATTTATAAAGAACAAAAATTTAAATGAAGAACAAAAATTTATTTCCTAACGTCTGGAGACTGGAAAGTCCCAGATCAAGCATAGACAGCATGGTTGGCTGGTGAAGGCTCAATCTCTGCTCCCAAGATGGCGCCTTGAATGCCTCATCCTCTGCAGAAGACACACTGTGTCCTCACATGGCAGAAAATGACAAGACGAAAGGGAGGAACTCAGATTGTCAAAGTTTTTTATAAGGACATCTAAATACCATTCAGAAGAGTTCCATGCTCATGATTTAATCATCTCTGCAAGACGCTGCCTCTTAATACTGCTACTTTGGCAACTATGTTTCAAGACATGAATTTTGGAGGGTATACACTTTCAAACCATAGCAGACCTCCCAGCACTTGAATTTCAGCATGTCATTGTCCTTCTCACTCACTTATCGTGACACACACTGACCTCCAGAAGTCACATACTAGTGCATTTGTACAAAGGAAAGTATTTGCTATCACAGTGTTTCTTAAATGTTGAAATTCAAAAAGGTCTTACCCACAGAGAACATCATTCCTGGAAAACTCCGTAGAATGGAGGTAAAAGAAAGATAAATAGGAAGCCAATGGGTTTCTGGAGACAGTTTCCATATCAGGACTCTCTAGTTGGTTTAGGGGAATTGCAACTTTGAACATAAATGACAGTATTCAAGGGCATCAATGCTACTATAAAAAAAGAAGAGGCTGACAACCCTTTCCTGCTGTCACAATCACAAGCTAGTTGATGTGAATTCCTGATGATGAGTTTTTTATACTCAGCTGTCTTTGCAGCAGTATGGGTAACAGGCCATGCTAGACAATGCCCAGAATCACCCAGCCAGGCAGTGTCCGTGATTATACACCTCAGACATAATGATAGTGGTTCCCAGCCACTCCTGCATTCCTGAGTGCTGCCACATCTCCTTCCTGTTTCTCTCTGGGCCTGTCCCACCCTTATCAGTGCATGTCTGGACTCTCTCAGGCCCTCTAAATAGTCTCCAGGTTCCAGTCTGTTCCACCAGCACCTGTGGAACACATCCCTCACAGGTACTGCTGAAAGTGCAGGGGTGGGCAAATGGGCCTCTATCCTACCCCTCTAAACCCCTCCAGGGAACGGCTCATTGCCTTCAGGAGTCTGTTCCCAGTTCTTCACTGTCACCCCACGCTCTGGTCTTCAGCCTCTTTCCCCACCTTTCACCTCTCATCCTTCCCTCTGGAGAAATGAGGCCACTGAGTGTCCTTACAGGAGGGTACCTGCGTGTTTTTTTCCTGACGGAAGTCCCCCTCCTACCCTCAGTGCAGATTAACTCTTAGGGCAAAACCTACTTCTGACAGAAAGAAACATTACCTTGAGGGAGTTACATTCTAGAAACCTTCTCTCACCATATTCCATAGCAACCTCTTCCCCAACAAGCATAGCTGGATTCTCCTTCCTCTGGACCATCAGTTTACTTGTGTGCAAGACTGATCACACAGATTTGTGATTTTTCTTCATTATCTGCACCTCACCATCTTCAGCGACTACCCTCATAAACTCCTTAAGGGCTGGAACCAAAGATAATATTTAATTTTTAAAATTCCAGAACCTACAATGGGGACTGCCGTGTGACGTATTGGTAACTATTTTTAGAAGGAAGGAAGGAAGTTTGGTGGGTAGAAGGGTGGTAGAAGGGCAAGGAGGCACCAAGGGAGACCGGACCAGGCTTCTCCTCTGTCCTGCCTGATGCTGTGCTGCTGGCACTTTGCTCATGGCCAGAGGATTTCATGTGGCCATCAGTTGGCTGCACTCAGGCCTCATGGAAATCCTATCTCTATTTCCAAAGCTAAACAAACATTCCCTACTCTTCTGCTTCCAGCTGTGGGACCCAAAAGGGGGCTTCCATCCGGGACAGCACACTGATAGGCCAACATTTTCTGGCAACTGTGCCGATCAAGCCTTGGGTTACTGAGAGAGAGCTTCCATTTACAGCTATGTCCCTGTCAGCCAACACACAAAGGCGTCCAGGTGTGGAACCACATTCCAGCCTCTTTCCAGACCTGTGAGAAAGGAGTTAAGATCCTGCTTTTCTAATGAGGAGAACAAGACTCAGCCAGGATTCTAGCCCACTTTCTTCTGCCAAGGCCATGCTCTGATGATTATACCATGACACCTCAAAGTTGGAGCCTTCTGAGATTAACAATACTGGTTGGAATAATTGCAGTCACATGTAGCTTAACGATGGGAATACGTTCTGAGATGTGTCATTACGCACTTTTGTCATTGTGGAGCAGCATAGAGTGTGCACACACAGACCTAGATGGTATAGACCAGTCACTCAGAGACAGTAAATGTGGGGGATGTGAGGCTGCTGGTGGTAGAACATGGCATGTTGTTTTCCAGTGAGTTCTTTTAGTTTAGAGGGCGTACACTCTAAAATAACAAACAGTATAGTAAGCAAATTAGTAACATAGTCAGTTATTATCATTATCAAGTATTTTGTAACTATTCCTAATGTGCTGATCTTTTTACAACTTGGAGCGCAGTGGGTTTTTTATACCAGCATCACCACAAACACTTGGGTAATGCATTGTGCTGCCTTTTTTTTTTTTTTTTGGAGGTACTGGAGTTTGAACTCAGGGACTTATATTTACTAGACAGGCACTCTTGC